>NC_036244.1:15500596-15538419 GCF_002742605.1 Olea europaea var. sylvestris | reverse complement strand
TATATATATATATTTATTATTATTTTTTTATTTTTTTATTTTTTTATTTTTTTATTTTTTAAAAGAAAAAATTGAAATTTGAACCTTAAATCATAAGTCTTTTAAGACTTTAGCCCTAACCATTCAAAGTGAAAAAAGACTGACATTTGAACATCTTGAAATGAAACCCTCTCAGCCATAACTTTTTGTATGAAGCCTCTTCTTAACATGAGAAATTGAAGCAAGCATGACGACAATCAATCCTAACTCCACCATCCATTGTATTGGAGTCCGATAAAAGTTACATAAGATTCAAACTATGACACTCTTAATTGTCTATTTGTAATTTTGTATTGAAAATTTCATAAGAAGTTTCTATGAATCTATTTAAGTGAAAATTATCTAGTTTTTGAAAACTTGAAAATTGTGAAGCCATACGAATTATTAAGCAATCATATTATTTATAATTTTAGATATTTGGTATGCATTATTTTACCTATTTAATATTTCAAAAGAATTAAAATAACATCAAAATTTTTATTTTTATTTAAGTCTAGGTTTATAAAACTTGAACTCGATCTTATAACCTAATCATGCTTTACGCCTTTTGGAATACCAAGTAAAAAATTTAACATCCTCCAAATCATGATCATTTTTGACAGATGATTCCATTCACAGTATTTTTGTTTTTTTATTAGAATAATTTAAAAGGTGTTTGACATATGCGTAAAGTAACTAAGACAAAAAGGAAATCAATAATCTAATCCTAATAGATATAGGAATCATACTGATTAAATAATACTAAAGTCCTACAAACACTAGAAATATTAGTATACAATTTTCCTACATCAAAATTAATAAATATGAGCAGGTCTCTTGCTGCGGTCGTGGATTCATTTCCCACACTTAAAAATGTCAAGGATTTGAGACTGGTGTGAAGCAAAATATTAATGAATATTATCGATAAATTATTTATTTATCGATAAATGACAAACCTATCTAAACTATTAATTTTTCCTATTATCTTATATAAGTTTAATATGTATCAAATTTCTAATTATCAAACTAGAATTTTGCTTAATATTATCGATAAATGACTAACCTATCTACACTATTATTTTTTCCTATTATCTTATATAAGTTTAATATGTATCAAATTTGAACAAAAAATAAAATAAAAATTCAACGTTCACATGAAATTATTAGAACTCTCAGAACCAGGTTGTTGTGAACATTTATATATAAGGCCTACTGAAAAGAACTTTATCTACAAATTGCAGCAGAATTCATATTTGTTCATGAATGAATATGATTGAAGCTCGAGTAGAAGCACGACGAAAACTCACCAAATCAATTAGCATATTCAATCTTCCCTCTGTCAGATATGAACTAGGAGCAATACTCATTGTTTCAAGGCTCGGTGAGTGTTCGAGTAAAAATTTGATCAATTTCATTTCGTGTGGCACTCCAGATACGTCGGTCATCTTTATGGTTTTCAATCGACCCATAGTGCAATCAATAAAGCATCTTTTCTCCCAGAAATCCAAACCAGGAGCTTGTTGTGTTGCAGCTGATGAATTGAAGGAACCCTACAGGAAAAAAAAGTCTTTAAACATAAATAAGGACCCAGGATTATGGTTCAGTGGGGACGGGACAGAATTATGTAGAAAATAATTGAGTTTTGGTTAAAAATTATGGGGCAATTGCACCCACTGGACCCTTAATGGGTCTGTCTCTGCCGAGAGGGTCTATTTGCAATTTGGCCAAGCTCAATGGAGGTGGATGCAATTAACCTAACACGGGTAACTGGCAAAATGACAAGCAAATGCATGCCATCAAGTAACATGACAAACTTTGAAATGCAAACTTTTAACTTACCGAGATTTGCAGCTCTTGTAAATTTGGTGAGTTCACGATCAGCTGAAGGACAACTAGAACCTCTTTCATGTCATCAAAGCTAACTTGATACAATTCTATGAACTTTAATTGGTGATATGTAATTGGAATGCATCCTTCGTGATTACCAATACTCAAATACTGAAACACGAGAGGTTAATGAGTTCAAGACAAAAAAATATTTTCACATTTTAAAACAGCTACGTATAATCAAGAACATCCCAAGTAGTTTCTATACAAAGGCAAAAGATAACCATATCTAGTTATTAATCTTAAAAGTGGAGATGGATACCTTTGTGAAGTATATATGTCCAATAAGCTTCTCAAGCTGGGGAACACCACCGAGAAACTTGTTGAAATTGTAGCTTGAGCTTTGTTCGAAATGCTCTGCTATGTCATCTGCTATGTCATCAGTCATATACATAGCAACAGATATGAATACCAAAAGTGGAGTGTTCACAAGAGATATATCCTTAAATTCACCTTCCAGAATCAAGTACTTGAGATTTGGAGCACTGACAGTCAATTCTAAACTATCGAAGTAAGATAATGTTAGACTCTCAAGAAGAGGACAGCTTGCAATGAGGCATTCGATATCATCTGGGGGAATCAGAACTTGTTGAAGATTGAGGTACTTCAAGCGAAAGAAACCTTTAAAACACGGTGGAGGGTCCAATTCACAACGAACAAGCTCCAAATGAGTCAAATTTTTACAAGAGAAAAGAAAAGATGGCGCCCTAAACCACTCACCTTCTCCTAATTCAAGAACCAACTCTTTAATATCTTTCCGCGAAAGGAAAAGTAGCCACTGATCTATATCGTACGAGAACTGCAAGTACGAGGTAGATAGAGAGAACTTGTGAATCGGTCCATCATGAAGAAACAAACACCGGGTAATAAAATTAGAAAGATTGTTCTCAACAATTGCTCTGTCATTACAAAGGGAAACACAGTTGTCATCAAATGCAAGCTGCGTTAGTGTGGCCCATTTGTACCTCCATCTGCTTGATAAAATGCTAGTTCTCACGGCATCCCTTATCGGAAGCTTTATGAGGATGGTTTCTATAATGCTTTGAGGCAGATCACTAATCAAATCTTGCTCAAAATCCATTATCATTATTCAACAGAATAAATCCAAGCTATGAACTGTGAAGAGAATAGCTATCCTGCAAATAAGAAATTATAATTCATATCCAATATGCTCATTTTGCAATATGACTCATGAAAGTTTCCCTCAACCACCCTATATTAGACAACAATTTTCTCGAGAAATTCACACTTGAACTTTCGATTTTCATCATGAAAGGAGTCCACTTCTTGGTGCCTGTGATAACCACAGATTATACATCCTTGCCAATCTAAACTATGATTATTCATTGATTCATATTATTTAGGATAAACATCATATATATGATATTCTAATTACCCTAATTTTCCTCAACCTCCTCAACAATCCAATATACTAATCACGGCTTTCTTGCACCATTGGCTTACAGTTTTCCAATGGATCAAAGCAATTTTCTCAAAAAAAAAAAAAAAAAAAAAAAAAAAAAAAAAAAAAAAAAAAAAAAAAAAAAAAACGTTAAAATAATAGCAATAGTAAAAGATTAAGAAAAATAAAAAGGGGATCTTGACAAGACGATTAAAATTGATAAGAGATCAGAACAGAAATCATTATAATTTTCAATATAGAAACTAAAGAAAAATTGTAAATTACAGAAAAAAACTAGGAATCACCAGAGATTAGAAGAGTGAATGACCAGAAAAACTAAAGAAAAATTGTAAATTGATAAGGGATCAGAACAGAAAGCATTATAATTCGATTTCTTGCAATTCTTACCCATTAGATTTCCATTTACTTCTCAAATACTCTTGTTCGCGGAAACGTACTTGAGAACGCCGTCTACAGTGTATCTATGAGGAAATAAAAAATAAACCCTTGTTTGTGAGCCGTTATTTTTATAAAAATATATTTTTAGATAGTGTAATAATGTAAAATATGTGTTTAAATAATAATAATTTTTTTTAAATTTTGTGTGATATTATTTTATTAAAAAATATATGATTAAAATGATGTCAAATCATTGTTTAAAAATATATTTCTTTTCTAAATAATGTGGATCAAATCTGGCCTAAGATGTCAAAAGAAAAAAACCTCACAAACCTGATAGTTTGGGGTGGGCCCTATACGGGAAACAAGTCTTCGCCCTGTCTCATTTAATAATTTTTTTTTAAATTCAATACATTAAATGAAAATTTTTATAAAATTTTATTAATTCTAATGGAAGATGACAATTAAGTTTCCGTTTGAACCCCATTATTCCCCATTACATTAAATTAAATTTTTCTCTCTCCTACTTTTAACCACACAATTTTCACTAAAATAATTTTACACGTAAATCAAAATCTTTTCTTTTCAACCACTCATTTTTAAAAAAAAACACTATTCAAAACATTATAATCTCCAAGAAATGGGGCTCAAACGAGGGCTAAAATTATTTAAGGAATATGATGAATAATAAAAATTTTGTAAAATGAGGGCTATAAAATAAATTATCAAAAACTAAAAAAAAATTAAATGGGTACTAAATGGGGCAAGGGCCTCTTCCCCTCGTTGAACGGGTGACGGGGCAAGGGTTTGTCTCGACCCAAACCCTCTCCGTTTCCATCCTAGCATAGCTTTAAAGTAATTTTTTCAAAATTCTATTATTATTATTATTATTCCTATTTTTATTTATTCATTTATTATTATTATTATTTTGCATTTTGACCTTTTCATGAATGAAACTCAAATCCAAGTCTGTAACCTGATAAAATTTTGCTCAAAAAAAAAACACTATTCAAAACATTATAATCTCCAAGAAATGGGGCTCAAACGGGGGCTAAAATTATTTAAGGAATATGATGAATAATAAAAATTTTGTAAAATGAGGGCTATAAAATAAATTATCAAAAACTAAAAAAAAATTAAATGGGTACTAAATGGGGCAAGGGCCTCTTCCCCTCGTTGAACAGGTGACGGGGCAAGGGTTTGTCTCGACCCAAACCCTCTCCGTTTCCATCCTAGCATAGCTTTAAAGTAATTTTTTCAAAATTCTATTATTATTATTATTATTCCTATTTTTATTTATTCATTTATTATTATTATTATTTTGCATTTTGACCTTTTCATGAATGAAACTCAAATCCAAGTCTGTAACCTGATAAAATTTTGCTCGTTATTTGCGTTAGAACTTGATCTCTAATAATTTGAAAATTATAAATGATTTACAAGTAATATAGAAATATAAATATATTCTGTGTGTTAAACATAAGAGATGCTCAAATAGTACATGAATGTTTAAGCTCGCAATAGCTAGGTAATTACAATATGTGACCTAATACGAATTATGTTGAGTCGAACATTTAAATTTCGTAGTCAGAATTCATGCGTATGATAACTTTATAAACGACTCTCCTTCATCGGTCACTCTCCTAGTGTCTTTTCTTTTCTTGAAAAATAAGTTCACAATTTCCCTCTTCTCACTCTTGATTTATTTATTCATGAACTTATTATTGTTCTCTGCTCTCCTTCTCAAGTCTTCTACACAATCAATTTCACCATTTTAGATTTATCGTTAGTATTAGAGTTTGGCTCGTCCATGTCGTTGGTCAATCAAATAAATGAACTTTTAAAGTTTTAGCTTTGAAATGCGAAACATGCTATAAAATCCCTAATTAATTATAAGTAATCAAATATAGCAAATAAAATAAATAAATAAAAATAAAAAAGAATAAAAGCAAGTATACCCTTAACACATATAAAAATACTGAAGCAACCCTAATAGCAAAGCAATTGCCAGATCACAATAGCACGAATATTGACAACATCAGAACGGTTAAATGAAGTTTTCCCTATAAATTTAAGTCGTTAAACACAAAATTTTCTACCACTCTATTTGATTTGTATCAGACCCAAAGCCTCTTTTCCATTGAACCATTCAACTTTATACATTGCTTATGTTAAGAACGATTTTTATCATAGTTTTTTATATTATCAAATTAACTCGATATATGAGTATTATTTATAAGTCAACCATCTAGATTAGCTATACATGATATTTCCTTATTATTTAATGGTCTAAACCTCGTTGATATTGCCAAGTATGCTAAAACTTTTTACTGCACAAAATTGAATGGAATACATTGTTATAACAATCCATGGAATCAAACATCAAACATCAAATTTAATAATAATAATTATAACTTTTTTTTTTCTTTTTTGTGGTAAAAAGCATGTGATCTAGCTAGATTTATATCGGTTCCATATTATGTTTGCATTTGGCGATGATCGATTCTCTTGCAATTCCAAAGCCTTCGATTGCATCAATGTGACATTTCTCTTCAATCATGATCTTATCAAGGGATGGAGACTGAGCAAGTAGAAGCTTCAGCAATATGAGTTCCGCGACAGGATTCTTGTACATCTTCAAAATCTTAAGCTTGTTGAGGTTTTGTTTCATGAAGTTTGGAGCCTTCAAATAATTAAGAACTCCCTCAACTTCACAAGTTATAATTCCTGATGAACCTTGCAAAAGAAGCATTTGACATATGAAAATCCCAATTGGGAAATATACATACATATCAAAATGCAAAGATTATATTGGGGCAACTTTGAAGCAGGCAAATAGCAATAGAAATATGATCCAAATCTTTAAAATCCAAGTCATTGAGTATGAAATGTTCAAGGAACACTGCTGGTCTTGGAAGTACCGTTGGTCTGAGACCTATTGCAAAAAACTTCAAACAAGAAGATTTCGGGATATATGACTCAAATATTGGAGATATTTAGGACAACTAGTTGGGCTGTGATGCCAGTCTAGTCCAATAATAGGTGATGATGATATGGCCTTCGGCCCAAACTTTATAATTCTTGCCCAATAGCGTCATGTGAGACGGTCCACTACTCAAGACCTGATATTCAGCCCACCTAGTTTGTTGCTCTAGACATTTGGATTAACACCTGATCTACAGTGGATGTTTAGGTGTATAAATAAGTGCCTTTAACCCTAAATCTCTGAGATCTTTTCATATTCATTGTGTCTATGGCTGTCTAAAAACCTCAAGGTTCTTCTGTTCTCTCTGAGTCGTCTTCTCTGTGTGAGTTGATTTCCTCTCTCTGTGAGAATCAAATAGTGTGGTTTTCTTTGTGTGGGTAAAACCTATAGACGGTTGTTGTGTCCATTGTGGTCCATTGAAGCAACTTCTGGTTGGGGACTTGTGTGGGTTCTGAGTGAGTTAGGGCCTCTGTGATGATACAGACAGGTACAAGAGTTTGAGCCTGAACTGGTCACATCCTTGGTGTTCAGTGGTATTCGGTGTATTGATTTTGTAGTGTAAACATCAGATCTGTAATATTCTTGAAAGAGTTGTTAGTAACAGTGGTATCAGAGCACGTTTCATTTGTTTTCTGGGTTTCAATCGAGTTTTGGATTGATTGAAATTTTCTAAAACCCTAGATTTGGATTTGTTTCGATCTAAGGGTTACTCTTACGAATATGCTTATTTGGGGGTAAAATCTAAAAGTTCTGGGTGAATCTTGGGTTTGATTGAAGGTTGGACTTTAAAACGTATTATCCTTAGTGGATTAATCCCTGTACTGGAACTTCGATTCTTCTACTATTGGAATAAGGGGCTTTATTTGTTGGCTTGATTGGTGGTTAACCCACTGGTTTGCAATCAACAATACTTATAGCATTCTTTCATTATTTTTTGTGTTAGGATATATTTGATACATTTCTTGATTGCTTTCCTCACGTTATACTCATTTATGTGGTGTAACTATAATTCTTGGGATCTTTGTCACCTACTCGAGAAAGAAGGAGAAGAAGTAGAATACATCAATGACGCCTAGATCATGAAAGGTGCATACCATCTGCCCTATAATCCTCCTTCGTCTTCCCGCGCACCTATCTTGGGGGGGGGTCGATACGGTTGGGTATTGTGCTTTCTTGAGATGTTTCAAATTGAGTCTTGACCTGATAACACGATTCTCACGGAATCCTTGTGAATTTGATCATCTTGTGTGACAATCGTGATTAGTCTGTTATTCCTTTGATCTTTGGGATTGTGTCTTTACTGCAATATATATAACTGTGATATTCTAATATTGTTGCTGCATTTTTATGTAATCTTTAATTCCTCTAATTTTTTGTGAAGGTCAAAACACTAGTATTGTTCAAAAGTCGATTAGCTGTCTAGTTTTTTAAATTTTTTGAAATACTGTGTGTTATTTCTTGATTAAAAATGACAAGTATTTCTTTTGAACTTGGTGTTTTTTATGGAAAATGAGATTTTTTCATTTGGCAACAAAAAATGAAAGGTCTTTTAGTCCAACAAAAAGTTCTCTAAAGTTGAAGCTATGACAACTGATCAAAGGAATGAAGCTGATGAACTTGTATATACCTCTATCATTTTGCATTTGCCCGATCAAGTTTTGAGAAAAGTTGGTAAACATAATGATGCCAAAAAATTGTGGGAAGAGTTAGAGAAGCTTTATTTGGTAAAATCATTACCTAATTGTTTTTGTTAGAAAAATTCTTTAGTTTTAGGATTGACCCCTCTAAGGAGTTAGAGGATAGTCTTGACACCTAGAGGATAGTCTTGACACCTTTAATAAGTTGGTACATGACATAACTAATGCCGGTGATAAAGTTTCTGAAGAGTATAAAGCTATTGTACTCTTAAATGCTATCCCTGAGACATATAAGGAAGTAAAAGTTGAAATAAAATATGGCAAAGATACCCTTACTCCTGATATAGTAATCAATTCACTAAGAAGTAAAGAACTTGAAAATTGAAAGGAACAATGGTGCATTAGAAAACCTATTTGTTAGAGATAGGACCCTAACTAGGTCTAATACTACACATGAAAGTCTAGGCAACCAGGGAACAAGTCATAGGAAGAAGTTTAAAAGTGGGGATAGGTCAAAATCTTAAGACTAGGAATAAAAAATGCTATGAATTAAAAAGAAATGGGATCTATGTAGTTAAGGCTAGTACTATGAATAATAATGTTGCTGAATCTTCTAGTGCTGAATTTGGTGCCACTTTAAAGTGGCAAAAGAGACTTGCTCATGTAGGAGAGAAGGGCTTATGGATCCTTTATAAGAAGGGTGTGTTTGGAAAATATTCTATATCTAAATTGCATTTTTGTGAAAATTGCACTTTAAATAAGCAGCATAGGTTGCATTTTAACACTGGTAAGAATATAATCACCTCTATTCTTGAATATATACATGTTGATCTGTGGGGGCCTTCATCTACTATCACACAAGGGGGTGATATATATTTCATAGCCTTGATTGATGATTACTCAAGAAAGGTTTGGGTCTACTTGTTGAGGCATAAATCTGAAACTCTAAAAAAGTTTAAAATTTGGAAAACTTAGATGGAAAATCAAACTGGAAAAAGGATTAAGGTGCTTAGGATTGATAATGGCTTAGAATTCTATAATAATGAGTTTAATCAGTTCTGTAGTAATGCTAGAATTCTATAATAATGAGTTTAATCAGTTTTGTAGTAATGCACCTTATACCCCTCAGCAGAATGGAGTTGCTGAGAGGATGAATAGATAAAGTTAGATTCATACTTGTAAGTGCTGGTGTTCCCAAAGTCTTGTGGGGTGAAGCTTTGATGATAGCTTCATATATAATAAATAGAACACCTTCCAGTGTGTTAGGTGATAAAACACCTTAAGAGCTATGGACTGGCCATATCCCTGATTACTTACACTTAAATTTTTTTGGATGTGCTTCCTATTCCCATCAGAGTATAGGTAAGTTAGAACCTAGGCTCATAAATGTATTTTCTTGGGTTATCCTGATGGAGTAAAGGGTTATAGGCTGTGGAGTAGGAAAACTAGAGGTTTTTAAATCATCACCATTAGAGATGTCACTTTTGATGAGTTTAAAATACCTTGTTTAAATAATAGTGAGTCAAGTGGACTAACTAAAGCTGAAGTGACTGATGGAACTAGGCTGCAGGTGGGGCTTGGGAATCCATCTGACCCTATTCCACCTGAGCAGGTGGAGAAAGAAGCAGAAATTGTTTCAGACCCTTAAGGAACTGAAGAAAGGAGTGTGCAAGAGAGCATAGATTGTCGGCCTATAGAGTTAGGGGATTATCAATTAACTAGAGATGGAATTAGGAAAGAGATTAGAGAGCCAGTTAGGTATAAAGATTACCTGTCGCCTGCTGTCCTCTCTTATCAAGATCTTGTCTTTAAATAACCAAAATCTTATGGAAAGGCTATGAGCATCCAATAATTAGTAAACTGGCAGGCTACCATAAAGGATAAAATGGACTCCTTAATAAAAAATAAAACATGGATTTTAGTTCCTAAACCAGCATGTAAGTATATTGTTGACTCTAAATGGATATTTAGTGTTAAAGAGAGGAACCATGAAAAAATGCCTAAAAGATTTAAGGCTAGACTTGTTGCAAAGGGGTTTACACAAAAGGAAGGCATAAATTATAATGAAATCTTTTCCCCTGTAGTTAAATATACTACTATTAGAGTTATGCCTGCCCTTGTGACACATTATGACCTTGAACTAAAACAAATGGATGTAAAAACTGCTTTCTTGCATGGTGACCTAGATGAAGTGATCTATATGAAAAACAACATGGTTTTGTTGATAAATCTAAACCTAAACATGTTTACCTCAAAAAGATCTCTATATGGTTTAAAGCAATTTTCTAGACAGTGGAACTTAAAATTTGATAATTTTGTATCTATTGTTGGTTTTACTATAAGTAATTTTGATCATTGTCTTTACTTTAAACAAGATGAAGAAAATGCTATTATTGCTTTTATACTTCTGTATGTGGATGATATGCTGTTAATGGGGCAGAACATGCATGTGTTTAATGATATTAAAAGATCTTTAAGCAAAGAGTTTGAAATGAAAGATCTAGGTCATGCTAAAAGAATTTTGGGGATGAAAATAACCAGAAATAGAAGTAACGGATCTCTAAGTTTAGAACAAACTGGTTATATTGAGAAAATGTTAATTAGATTTGCCATGCATAATGCTAAATCTATTAAATACCCTTAGCCAGCCATTTTAAGCTAAATAAGGATTGACATCCTGTTAATGAAACTGAGATAAAACAAATGGAAAAAAAAAATACCCTATGCTAATGCAGTAGGTTCAATTATGTATACCATGGTTTGCGTCAGGCATAATGTAGCTCATTCTATTAGCAGACTTAGCAGATTCATGTCAAACATCGGACTTGAACATTGGGTTGCTTTAAAATGGTTGTTGAGATATTTGAAAGGTTCGTCACACTGAAGATTATCATTTAGTGCATAAAAAGAGGGTGTAGTGCTTAAGAGCTTTGTGGATTTTGACTTCGTTGGAAATAGGGATAACAAAAAATCCACCACTATATATATGTTTACTTTGTGTGGAACATGTATATGTTAGAAGTCTCAACTCCAACCAGTTGTAGATAGTTTAGCCCTATCTACAACTGAGGCAGAATATGTAGTTGCAACTGAAGCAATTAAGGAAGCCTTATGGCTTAAATGTTTACTTTCCGAAATAAATGAATTAGATAGCCCTGTTGTCATTTGTTCAGATAGTTAGAGTGTCATACAATGTGCAAAAACCCAATTTATCATGAAAGAACTAAACATATTGATGTAAAGTTGCATTTTATAAGAGACATCATTTCCAAAGAGATTTTATTTCTTGAGAAAATTGCTACTGAATATAATCCAACAAATATGGGGACATAGGTGTTGCCTCTAAACAAGTTTAAGACTTGTTTGCAAATGCTAAACATTGATACTGGGTAAATTTTGTGATGTAATGCAGGTTGTAAGCTTGGTGCCAACTGGAAATGTTGGGAAGCTTATGATTGAAAAGATTAAATTGTTGAATGTATTTTTATGGGCTTCTTGTATTACCACTGGCATCAAGGTGGAGATTTGTTAGGCTGTGATGCCAGTCCAATCCAATAATAGGAGATGATGATATGGCCTTCGGCCCAAGCTTTATAATTCTTTCCCAATAACGTCATGCGAGATGACCCACTACTCAAGACCTGATATTTAGCCCACCTAGTTTGTTGCTCTAGACTGTTGGATTAACACACGATCTATGATCGATGTTTGAGTGTATAAATAAGTGCCTTTAACACTAAATCTCTGGTATCTTTTCATATTTTTTGTGTATATAGCTGTCTAGAAACCTCAAGGGTCTTCTGTTCTCTCTGAATTGTCTTCTGTATGTGAGTTGATTTCCTTTTTCTTTGTGAGAATCAAATAGTGTAGTTTTTTGTGTGTGGGTAAAAGCGATAGACGGTTGTTGTGTCCATTGTGGTCCATTGAAGGACCTTCTGGTTGGAGACTTATGAGGGTTCTTGAGTGAGTTAGGGCCTCTGTGATGATACAGACGGGTACAAGAGCCTGAGCCTGAATCGATCACATCCTTGGTGTCCAATGGTATTCGATGTATTGATTTTGTAGTGTAAATATCAAATCTGTAAAATTCTTGAAAGTGTTGTTAGTAACAGTAATTAAAGATTAGTTTATCTCACCTTGAGGAAGAAACCGTTAAAGTGATAGACTTGAATGCTTGGCAATTTTGTGAAAAGCCCAGATAACAAGTCAAAACCATATTTTCTCCAAAACCCTTTTGCCCAGTGAATCGTTGAACTTTTTTGGGTTTGGGTTTAGTAAGCTCTTCATTCTAATAATCATAGCTCGAGAAGACTGTCAAGACTTCGAGCAATTTTTAAGCGGTGAATACAAACACAACTTTCAATGGACAATTTCTTGAGTAGTGGGGCACTAAGAGAGGAAAAATAAACTTCAGATGAATTTGACTCAACCAAGACATTCTTAAAAGAGAGGTAGCCCAAATATCCAGAGGAACATGGTTTGATCACAACATTGTTAAGTACCAAGTGTTTTAATGATGGACAAGAGAATACCTAGGAAGGCAATCGATAAGGTTTGGCTGGTGGATTGGAATACATGAGGGGAAGTTTTTTTAGAGAATTTCTTGATGGAAAAAACAACCATCGATCCACATTCGAGTATTGCGGTAAATTTATTTATGAAAGATCCAGAAGAAACTTAACTACAGGCCCCATGTGTTGTAAAAGATTTTTGTTGTTTATCTTATCAATATTGTTATTTGGCATAATTAACCTGCCATGCCTAATGATTCTAAAAGAGTGCTCATCAAAAATCAATTTTGGATGCACAGGCCAAATATACCGCCATTTCCTAGACAAGATACTCGTCCTTACAACATCTAGAACTGGCATGCAATCTAAAATAAGATCAATAATCTCAATTGGCAAGTTTCTTATTCTATTTTCCATATCTTTACTCACCTTTATGCATTTACTTGTACAGTCCTTCATTGCTCTGATAATGTAACACAGAGATAATAGGAAGGAAATCAACAAGATACGTTAAAATAAATTATTTTTCAACTTTCATGGGTGCACATTGTATAGATTTATGTGCTCCTTCAAGTTGTTGAAATAATTAAACTGCTTGGAAAATATAAGGGTAAAATATAGAGAAAAACCACTCTAAGAACTTCCAGAAAAGGATAGCTAAAGAAGTATTTAGCCTCAGTTTAAGCCCTACTCTTTAGAACTTATTTTTCCCAAACCGAATTTGGAAATGCAAATCATACAATCATGAATATGTGAAGAGTTAACACGTTCCCACCTAGGTCAATTAAAATCACAATTATTTTGGTTCAAAAATGTTAAGAACAAGTTAATTACTATAGAATTTGTCTCCAATCTTCAAAAGATGCGAAGTATGTAGTGATCAAGAGAGATTGCGTTTCTGGTGAAAACTAGAGGAAAACTCACTAGGTCTAAGCTTTAAAATATCAACTGTGCTACAGGTACATTATGGGTTACACCTTGTTGTCATGGATTGAACCTCTGCCGGAGCTTTCTTCTACCGCAACCAACAATGGACAAAACTCAGCTGACTTTAACTGGATTGGGAACCAAAATTGTACAATAATATGAAGAGGGAAGGATTAAATGAAAAAAATAAGAAGAAATTGAGAGAATGGCTGAATTGAATTGAATATCTTCAATTAGTAACTGAATTTCAGAATCATGAACTGATTTCCACCTCGCACATGGTTGTATCTTTATCCGTTCGATACAAGTAAAATCGCATTTTGTAAAAACTGAAATGATAAAATGTTTCCCTAAAGCTATTACAACTCTAATAAAGAAATGACATCGTCTGCAACTTGAATTTTTGATAAGTCCATTGGTTTCTCCTCCTACTCCTCCTTCCTTGCACTGTTCTTCTTCTTCCTTGTGACTGATCTGCGTCCTTTCTTCTCCCATCTATCTCCCACATAACAATCCTTCCTCTTACCTTGATCTTGTCCCCAAGATCTACAAATAGGAAACTTGGATTTAATCCATTCTACATCCCACCATGTCACTTTCTCAGTTAGGAGATCAAATCACTGGATTAATCATTGAAGTGAATTATGTTGAGCTAGGGTTGACTCCTCGTTTTAATTATAACAAAAAAATTGTGAACTCAATTATTTTTTGAATTCATGGGTTTTATATAGGTCTCGTAAAGTTCTATATTGTAAAAGGACCGGTACTCCTTGATTCTAAATCACTAGACGTGTTAGAAAATGTCGGATTGCACCATAACTCAAACAATATAGTGTAAAAGGCCTCATAATGGAGGACGTAGATCATTGGTTGGGATCGAACCTCCACGATTACATCATTTGCACACTCTTTTTCCTTTTACTTATTGTTTTCGTATTTGTGCATATTTGTTTGATTATCCCATTTGCTATCATATTAATTTAAATCTAGAATTAATTTTCAAGAAAAAGGTTTAATAACCAATTCACTCCCTTTAATTTAGCCATTCTTGGGCTTTCAAAGTATTGTTCCTATAGCTTACCAACTTGATATACAAGATAGCAAGTGGAAAGTGTTTCCCACCTAGGTCAATAAAAATCACAATTATTTTTGGTTCAAAAATATTAAGAACAAGTTAATTACCATAGAATCTGTCCCCAACTTCAGAAGATGTGAAGTACGTTGTGATCAAGAGAGACTACGTTTCCGGTGAAAATTGGGAGAAAACTCACTAGGTCTAAGCTTTAAAATATCAACTGTGCTACGAGTATATTATTGATAAACCCTGGTGCCACAAATTGAACCTCTGTTGGAGCTTCCTTCTACCACAACCAACAATGGACAAAACTCAGCTGGATTGGGAACCAAAATTGTATAATAATAAAAAGTGGGAAGGGATTAAACGATATAATAAGAAGAAATTGAGGAAATGACTAAATTGAATATCTTCAATTAGCAACTGAATTTCAGAATCATGAACTGATTTCCACATCGCACATGGCTATATCTAAATCTGTTCAATACAAGTAAAGTCACATTTTGTAAAAATTGAAATGATAGAACGTTTCCCTAAATCTATTACAACTTTAATAAAGAAACGACACCGCCCCCTGGGGCATAGCCCAATGGTATAAATGCTGGTAGCCGCAGTGTGGGGATTCAATTCCTGAGACATGAAATTGGACTTCTTGTAGGCGCAGTGTATAGACAGCTCTTGTTCGCTGGCCTGCTGGAACACATCCTGCGATTTACTTCACTCACAAAGCTCTAGGGGTGGGGCGGTGGGGCCCTTAAGGTTGGGGTTCAACCTTTTTTTTTAAGAAACGACACCGTTTGCAATTTGAATTTTAGATAATTCCGTTGGTTTCTCCTCCTACTTCTCCTTTCATTGCACTGTTCTTCTTCTTCTTCTTTGTAACTGATTTGCATCCTTTCTTTCTCCATCCATCTCCCACATAGCAACCCTCTCTCTTACCTTGATCTTGTCCCCAAGATCTACAACTAGGAAACTTGGCTTTAATCCATTCTGTATCCCTCCATGTCACGTTATCAGTTAGGAGATCAGGCAACTGGGTTAACCACTGAAGTGAACTATGGTTCCTATGGCTTACCAACCTGGTCTGTAAGATAGCAAGTGGAAAGTGTTTTTCTAGTTGGGGTTTGCTATGTTCTGGTAGTTGTAACATTGGCATACTAGTGTCTCCTATCTTTTTCTTCAACAAAGAAACATGGAAAGCATGGTGAATTTTAGTACACTCCAGTAGTGCTAATTGATATGCTACTGTGCCTATCTTCTCACTTACTTGATAAGGACCAAAGTATCTAGCACAAAGTTTGTGATTGGGTTTGAATGCATAGGGATGGAGTTTTAGAAACACCCAATCACCTTCTTCGAAAGTTCTCTCAGATCTATTCTTGTCAGCATAATGTTTCATCCTCTCTCTAGCCCGTGACAAGTTCTCTTTCAGCTGCTGATCTAATTTGTAGCTTTCCTGTAGTAATCCCTCCATTGCCACTACATTGATTGTTGATACAGGCCTAGGGCCAACTGAGGAGGCTTGATCCCATAAAGTGTTTCAAATGGAGTCATTCTTATAGTAGAATGGTAAGAAGTGTTATACCACCATTCAGTATACGTAACCATATCCCTCGGTGCCTTAGCGGCTGATATGTAATAAACTTTAAGTATATTTCCAGGCATTGATTAAGCCTCTCTGTCTGTGGATAGTAGGCAGATCTAAGATGAAGTTTTGAGCCCATTAAAGTGAATAACTCTTGCCAGAATTTGCAATCTTGAGGCATACCATGTAGTCTGTATACATTGTCAAGGAAGTTCTTGGCTACTATCACAGCTGAAAAAGAGCGTGTGAGGGTAATAAAATGCCCATACTTAGTGAATCTGTCCACTACCACCAGAATGGTGTTTTTCTTCCCTAAATTAGGTAAGCCTTCAACAACATATGACTCTAGGAATTTCGTGGCTCAGGTAGAGGTCGTAGTAAATCGAGGTAAAGAACGTGTTCACTTACAAAATTTCTTCTTAATATCCTAATTTATTCTTGGCCAAAAAAATTGTTGCTTAGCCTTATAAATGTTGTTATGGATCCCAGAATGGTCTCCTTCATGTGAGCCATGTATGTTTTGAATTAATTATATAAACGATGCTATTCCTTCATTTCCTTGACCCAATATAGATCCTTCTTTCTATTTTAGCAGCCCATTCAAATAGGAAAGCTTGGGATTAGCATTAGTCTGTAACAGTAGAGTTTGAATTTTTTCTTCAGCCCATCTATCCTCTTTGTAATTATCAATTACTTCTTGGATCCAAGCAGGGGTTACTAGTGTGACCCTTGCACATTCTGTAAGTCCTTCATGCATTCTTGATAGAGCATTTGCCACTAGGTTGTTAGACCCCATCTTGTACATAATTTCATAGTTGAGACAGAGTAGTTCAGTGAGCCATTGTTGCGGGCGGTTAGAAGCTTGGCTTAATTTTTTTGGTGTCGTAGGAGAGGGATTGACCTTTCTAAGGCATATTCAGTCGTACCGGCGTGGCCCCATTGAGGAGGAATAGTTATACTTTGCTCTAAAAGGTATCTAAGAGACTGATGATCAGTCTTGATAATAAAATAATGGCTTTCTAGGTAGTGTCTCCACATACCTACTGTCATCACCAAAGCTAGGAGCTCCTTCTCATAGATGGACATCTCCATGTACTACATCTGAATTGCCTTTCTCAAATAAGCTAAAGGCCTCTTACCTTGCATTAATACAACTTATATTCCCTTTTGGTAAGCATTAGTTACAATAGTGATGGGTTGGCTGAAATCAGGCAGAGCTAGTACAGGAGAGGTGATCACGGCTTGCTTCAATTGCTCAAATGCCAATTTAGTTACTTCTGTCCATTGGAAGTTGTCTTTCTTAAGAAGGTCTATCAGAGGTCTTGCTATCAATTCGTACCCTTTCACAAACATTCTGTAGTACCCAATCAATCCTAAGAACCCCTACCAATTGTTTGATGTTATTGGGTTTAGGCCATAGCTTCATTGCCTTTACTTTGTTAGGATCAACCAAAACCCATTTTAACTGATTATATGCACAAGATACTCAACTTGCATATGTCCAAAACTACATTTAGACTCCTTTACATATAGTGATACCTGTGTAAGATTTTCAAAATTGTTTTAAGATGGTGGCAGTGGATGATTTCATCCTTGCTGTAAATTAGGATGTCATCAAAGAACACTAACACAAATTTTCGTAGTTGATTCTTGAAGACCACATTCATGAGGCTCTAGAAGGTTGCTGGTGCATTGGTAAGGCCAAAGGGCATTACCTTGAACTCAAGTCCTTGATGAGTCTCGAACGCTGTCTTGTGAATGTCCCCCCTTAGCCACTCTGATTTAATCATACCCTGCTCTAGGATCTATCTTGTAGAAGTATTAGGATCCCTACAGTTCATCCAGTAACTCATCTATAAGGGGTATAGGGAACTTGTTTTCAATTGTCAAGCTATTTAATTGCCTATGGTCCACAGAGCCTCCATGAACCATCTTTCTTCTTAGGATGATTGGTGAAGGAAAAGGGGTTGTTGCTAGGTTGGATGATCCCACTATCTAACATTCCTTAACCAGCTTCACTCTCTCTGACTTTTGCATAGAAGGACACTCGTATGGTCTGAGTTCGAAGGTGTGTGCGCTTTCTCCTTTAATGGTATGTGATGATCATGAGACCTAGGAGAGGGTAATCCCTTAGGTTTCTCAAATTCTCCTAAGAATTGCTAGATTACTTCTTGCAGTCTGTTGGGTATTTCATACTTTATCCCCTACTTTGTGAGTATAACTGCCCAGCCAATCCATATGGGCTCCTGTGAATTAGCTTTTCACCTCTTCCATTTCCATCATCTTAGTAGACTGGTTTGATATGTCACTTTTCAATTCCACCACTTTCCCCATTACTTTTAAACTGGACATGCCCTTGCACAAAATTTAATGTAATTGGACCAAATTGACTAATCCAATTTATCCTTGTCACTGCATCACCTCTAGCCAACTTAAGAGTTCTAAGTTTGAATTGAAATTACCAAGACTGCATCTTCCACACCACTAGTTGGCTTAAGGATTTACTTTCCAGTTTATCCCTAGTAGCCACCCTCATTGTCAATTTGCTATCCTCATCATTAGCAAACTTCAGTTCTTTAGCTCCCACTATCAATCAGTATGGAAACCTTCCTCCCTTTAATCACTCCTGGTACTCTGATTGTTTTGTGTTTCAATTTCCCAACCAAGGCATTAATTGAGATCTCCATGTTTTCTTCATCCCCTGATTCCTCATCAAACTCATGTTCCTTATCTACCTGAGGTTCATTCTCCTCTTCTTTATCTACGAATATAAAGTTCATAGACATATTTTGCATACATGTCCCATTGTGTATTTTTCATCACACTTGTAACATAGGCCTAGGTTTCTCTTGGTTTGGAAATCAGAAGATGTGATTGTTTTAAAGTTATTTGGATTTTTGTTAACCTTTGGTCATGGTTCTTTAGGTTTGATTTCATCAGATGGCTTGGTAGGATAGGGACTCTACTTGTTTGGGTAAAATTTCTAAGTTTTTAGAATTTTTTGATGGCTAATATGGTGGACTCTTGAAGAGAAGCAACTTCAAAGGCTTTGGATAGGGTGTTGGGTTTCATCATCTTTACCATGGACTTGATCTCTCCCTTCGACCACTGATAAAAACAAAGACATAACAAGATTCTGGGACATGAGGTAATGTCATCATCACTTGGGCTTTCAATTCCTCAAATCTATCTTGATATTCAGAGATGGTTCCTAGTTGCTTGATCTTGCTAAAGGTCTCAACCACTTCCTCTCTAGTGGTTTCAATAAATCTCGAATCTGCCCCTAGATTGCCGAAAACCGTGGAAGATGAATAATTTTGTAGAAGGGTAAATTTGTTGTGACTGAAATATCCCTTTCTTATTTGGTCAAAATTATTAATTTGTACATTTATGGGTCAACTGACTGCCTCAGTGACGGTTTCTATCAATTCGGACCGGACCTGAGAATTTGTTAAAAGTTAGGTACCTCAAGTGGCACAAATGAAAGGTTTGGCACCTCTGCAGCAATTTTCCCAATCTCGTCCTTAGTTGCCGAATCTAATGGAGGTTTCAATTTGACGGATTAATCGTAATTGGCAGGTAATGAATATGCTTTATATAAGAAGGCTAAAAATCCTAATTAATTTGTATAACAGTTAGATAAATATGATAAAATTACTGAAAAATAAAATTTTGGAACAAGTTGTCACATAAGATGATTGTCGCTGTCGTTGACTATGAATAACATTATTCAAAAAGTAATTATAATTTTGAGCTTATAAGTTTTTCGGTTAGATTTTGATAAAAATTGATGAAATGTATAACTAAAAATGAGTTTAAGAAAGAACAAATTTTAAGAAATAAGAGCTAGATATGGACTTAATTTCATGCAAAGCACCTTATTAAGCATATGCTGTTGGACAAAATAATTTTTGAATGCACATACATGCTATACTTGCATAGCACTTAGAGATGGCAAAATAATCCGCCCTGCCCTATCCCAAATGGGGCCAAAAAAACCCTCTCCGTGTCGGGTCACGGGCATGGGCCGCCCTGTAAGAAAAAATGCTCTCTTCAATGAATCATTTGACAAGTGAACTTGTAAGAATTACTTAAACCACTTACTTTTTGACTGAGGGAGATGTGTGTTCCATTTTCTGGGTTTGTTTAGGGTTTTGTTTAGATGGAAAGGGAATGATTCGAGCAGCTTGCCCGTTGCCCAATAGAGGATTAATAATTAAGAAATGTTGCCTTTCAGGGCATAGTCCAGTGGTGCAAAGAATAGGAGTGAGGTTATCTCACGCGTTGCTGGCAGCCGCGGTGTGGGGGTTCGATTCCTGAAACATGAAATTGGACTTCTTGTAGGCACAGTGTACATGCAGCTCTTATTCCCTGACCTGTTGAGGCACATCCCGCGATTTACCTCCCTCACAAAACTTTAGGGGCGGGACGGTGAGGGCCCTCAAAGTTGGGGTTCAACCTTTTTTTTAATAATTAAGAAATATTAAATAAAGCATGTTTATAGAAAAATGAGTATTAAATGGTAAGAATTCAAATTGAATACTTTTGCTTTATCCTTATTTGGACTTAATTTAAAATCGTAGAGATAAGTTCAATTATGTGGCAATATTTCAAATTTATTCAAAAAGAAGAGTTTACCATTTAATCTCAATTGATTGTGACTATTCTTACCTATCATACAATCATAGATTTTATTCTTCCACATCTCAAGCCCTTTGGAGGGTGCCAAGGCCTCTGCTGCCCATCACCAAAGAATCCAATCAACTTCTCATTCATTATTACAAACACAACCAACCAAATCGTTTGGATCTTGATTTTCAATTCGAAACAAGACAAGTTCATGTTCAAGTGAATCTCAAAATAATAAAAAAGATTTAATAAGTTACCTCCTTTTTTCCACAGTTTTTTTTAGGAAAAAGGGGCAAAAAAGGGGACAAGCCACCTCCCCGTCCCAAACCCGCCCCACTACCATATCTAGTAGCACCATTGATATACATAATTTTCTACTGTAAATTTACTATAACTAGTATGTCTTAACTTACTTTCCAAATAACTCATTCTAAAAGCTATTTTTTAAACTATAGTATACTAAGGTTATTCTAACATGCTCTAAACCTCATCAGTTGTTGGTGTATAACATGTCATAGTTAAAACATTGGAAAATTTACAAAATATACTTTGTTAGCGTAGTTACACTTTTCATATTGTATTTTAAGTATGTTAGATGTTGTTTTTTGAAAATAGATTTTGTGAAAATGATTTTTTTTCGAGTTTACTACGGATGAACGAAATATAATGTCATTTTGAAAATTATTTTAAAAATATATTTATAATGTCATTTTGAAAATTATTTAGTAATATTATATGACTATCATAGAGTAGGGGCTTGGTTTTGAAATTCTATTGCCAGCGGAAATTTTAAAATAATGAACACATTTGAAATTATTTTATTATTAATTCAGTAACTAATAAAAGCAGTATAGTTGACAACAATAATAGATATATTCACTTTGAGTAAAAAGCAGAATGCACTGAAGAATTAACAATATAAATTATATAATAACCATTTTGAAAAGCTAAATAATTTCAATAGAACCATTTGTAACATTTTTTAGGTTTTCTTGGTGATAGATCCACTGAGCCACGGTCGGGTATCCATTTCAGAATCATCATATCTTATGAGAGATGACACCAACCTCCAATAAATATATTGTCACACATATAATGCGACCTGCATGAGGGATTAGTGCTCAGTAAATAACGACATGCATGAATATTTGCACGTATAATATTTTTTCTTCTTATGATGATCTTATTCTCGAAGTTCACGTCCTTTAGGTATTTGGTCTCAAACACCGCTTTGATGCAGGGCATCGACATTTGCTTAATTTGGATTTGTTTTTTAAAAAATTGCAATTGTGAACCGAATGGTTCAAGTTATAAAACAATCATACTTTGATGGTTAGTTCCGCTTCTAAGAAAATTTGGATTGAACCTTCCAATGCCCACCCTAACTTGTAGTTATGGATGAGAAACATATTTGGAAGTTCAGTTTATGTATTAGGGAAAAATAAAAGTTTAGGTACCTAAGAGAAACGCAACTATAAGTTTGAGTGCCATTTGAGCCTTTTATTTTCAATCTATAAAAAATATTTATTTTAAAATTACTTATTTATTTATAATTGAAATTTAAGCTAGCCAAACATGCTTGGGCAGGCTTCCTGCTACCTACCATATCCCAGCTGCTGATGTATCAAAATTAGCCCTAAAACCTTCGCTCCCAACTCTAAACCTCAGAGTTAAAAGGCTTAGCTTCTTTATCCTTACCTTCGGCCATATTTGACAAATTTTAAATTATAATCTAAAATAATCAATTATACTTTTTGTTTACGTATTTTATAGAATTCATAACTTACTATTAATTTATTATCCATAAATTCCATACGATTCATAACTTAATAAGCAATTAAAAACATTATCAAAATATTTAACCACATAAATTTGTCCCACCAAGAGTCACCTTGCTGTATTCCATAGATAGCCAACAATGACTCCCTCTTCACGGTGTACTTTACTTTCTGTCTACTTAGGAAAATTCATAATTGTTATTCCGAATATTCCTACTCCAAAAATTTAAAAGTTCATAATTTGTAAATCGTTCTGTTTTTTTACATATTATTTTTATTGGCTTACTTAATATAAATTGATTTTCAAATGTCAAAGACAAGTGCCAAAACGTTAAAATGGGTTACAGGTCCCAGTAGACAGTCAGTCCTCACTGACTGGAAGGTAAGCTATTTCAACTAAATACCGTGGTTGCGAATTTTAGGGTTTTAACACTCAAAATAGGAAGCGAATTTCTGTTTCTATATTGAAGCTAATACAGCTTTATCTAGACAGCATCCTAGATATTATTTGATAGGTTAATAAAATCAAGGATATGTTGGTTTAATATTAAATTTCCTTTAAATTTATTTATTACCATATCAAATTAATTGTGTATGATATGATTATGTACTTACATAAGTAAAGGAAGAAGTCGAGAAACAAATGAACAGCTTTAAGAAAATCCACATGCGTCAGATGAACCAGCAGCTACACGTTCAACAATGACTTGCATAAGGCACATCCCAACTGGCAAATGGCGGAGTTTTTCAAGGCGGGCAGTTCAGAGGTCGGTAGTTCGATTCATGGGGCTCTTGGAAGGCAGGATATTTCTTAGAAGGCAGGAGTTCCTTGAAAGGCAAGACGCATACATAGGTTTGACTCGTTAGGCACTTTGACAGTTCAGTTGGGGGGCTCTTGGACTCTGGCCAGTTTGGGACACAACCCGCGATTTATCTGGTCTGCGTGAAGAGGGGTTGGATCGTAGACCCCAGAATTAATCGCTGTAAAGTGGACATCTGGATATAAAAAAAAAAAAAAAAAAAATACTCAGAGCAAATTGTTATTCTTCAACATTATTAGAAGAAAAACAAACTAGACCGTGAATGTGCAATCCTATTCCAAAAACAAGCTACTTGGTGTGAGTTAAAATGGGGAATCTTAATCCAAATGGTGGTTATGATCGAATACAATAGTGAAATAGTGATAAAGTCAAGATCACAGAGTTTGATTTCACTTCTCCAACAAGTCAAAAGAAGAAGAAAACGAGAAAGTCGTTCTTAAATTTCTTTTGATGTTTTTAGTTAATTTTGGGAAATTACAAAACTGAGACTACTGTAATTTTGATTATTTGATATAATGGATTGTTTGACCCATGACATGAAAGCCCGTGAGTGCTTCCCTTCGAAGTTTATCACGTTACTTCTAATGTTCATATTTTAATATGTTAGTTTAACTTTCGTAATTGATTAAAACTACGTTGAACGCTAAAAATTCTATTTACACATTGCATTCAAAACTGTTTTAAAACGGATCGTAGGATATTCTGATTGTCTAATGTATACTGTTTGAATTGCATTATTAATAACAATTTTTTAATTTACTAGGTTTTAGTATTTACACGTTCAATTGAAGTCGACTTCAACAGCAAATTCTTATTAGTAGAATACAAAAAGTCATTATAATGCACAATCACATTTCAAGGAACTGTGTACCGTACATACACAGCATGATTCTTTTGTAATACTGAACAAGAATAATAATGCAATATACAATATTTTAATTCCTTAACACTGTCGAGTGTCATCTAATCCACCCTGCAAATATCCTAACAAAGCAACGTGTTCACCATTTTTCGTTTTCACACAGCAGCAAAATCTTGACCAATCTAGAAAATAATGAAAATGGAACCCAATTCATGCAGAAGTAAACTTTGCATCAAAATTTGAATGCTTTCTTATATTAGAAGAACCTTTAACATTAAGAAAAAGTCAGAAAATTAGATCCCCAGGACCCCAGAAAGCTACAATACGTTCCAAAAAGTATACCCTCCATTGAAAAAAATGAGAACTATGATCCAATGCCTCAAAAATCACAGATCAGATGATCCATGAACAGTACTTTTCCCGACCAGAAGGGTGTATTGTAAAACATTCAGCAGGATCCGATAGGATACCAGCAAATAGATGAGGACCGAATACCTGTATCTCGACTAATATTAGTTTAGAGCAATCATTTTTGGGGAAGAAACCCCTTAAACAAGAAAATTCCCAAACCGCCAATTGCCAATGATGTTAAGATAACGGAGATTTTGATTGGATCAATATCAACAGTATCAGTTTTGTGTTGTCTTCCACCATGATGCGACCTTTCACCCAAATTCTCGCGCAGAAGATTGCTAAGATTATCCAACTGATGCATGATTTGGCGTTGCCCCCGTGCTACACCAGACATCTGTTAAGAATAGAGCGATACATTTCAGAACGAGAGGGATAAATCACAAAGCAAGAGTCAGGTAACTTGACCAATGAGTATAATTATGCACGATCAATCACTATTCCGGTCTTCCTAGTCTCTGTTCAGGAAAATTGAGAAACATATACACCAGACGGTGAGAGCTGCAAGTACATATTAATCCATAGAAAATTAAATAGAAAATGGTTCTATTTATATGACATTTCAGTCGCTATTTTCATTGACATTAAGATATTTCTTTAATGTCTAATGTTTATATATGTGAAATCACAAGTGTAGCTGCATTATCCTACGACCAATTAGATTAGTAACTGTAACTTCCATATGATGTTATTTTGAATATTAACTCAACTGTTAATGAAAAGCTTGCATGATACTTTTACCCTAAATAAATTATACCATTGCTAGACAGTGTAAGAAAAGGAGAACATTTCTGAATAAACTAGAAATAATACCTCTTCCATCAAAGGAGATTCTTTGGCTAACTGGGATGAAGACGAGGAATTTGGCATGATGGATCCAGTTAAGGAACCATTTTCCAAACCAGATATGAAGTAAGAAGTTGGGACCGACCCATTACAGGCTTCAGCTTGTAAAGCTATGTTTTGTGAGCTGGGTGAAGTTCGCTTTGTAGTTAACTTTGAATTTAGCTCTTCAATACGAGATGTGAAATCATCCATCCGATCATTTAGAGTAGAAATATGTTCCAACAGATGCGTGATGGCTCCCTATCACGCATGCACAGAATGAGAGAGAAACAAACAGAAAGACAAGGATCTGAGTATGGCATAGAAACTTCAGAAAAATTAACACTTAGTATCACCTGATTTCCTAATGTAGCTGGTGGCTCTGACGTCCTATCATCAAACCCTCTGCTAATCCTGGACAGGTTTTTGTCCCTATGTGTTGAATATGAATGTGACATACCACTGTTCAAAACAATTCAAGTCACAAACAAGTTTGAGATAGTGATAATTCGTCAACTGATAAACAAGGGATAAGTTACTAACAACATAAAATCATACACATCCAGTAAAAACAAAAGATCTAGGGGTACCTCACCCCATGGAATTTGTAAAATCTTTCTAATAAACTTAAGGTCGGCTTCACAAGTCATGTTTTCAACTCTATTTGGTCCAGAGCTACTTCTACTATACTCTTCCATTGAAACAATATTTTCTTTAACAAGATTGATAGAATATTGATTTCAGCTTTTGAAATTTTAATGTACTGAAAGGGAGGGTAGTTTTTTCAAATGCCAGGTGGATATCGTGAGCTGTCATGGAAAAATCAGTATGACCAACCAAAGGACACCAACATCAGTTGTACAGTCTAGAAGAAGTGCAACCCCTAAAGAGAAACTTAAAAGGTGCTCCAGCCTTTTATGCAGTGTAGATACTTATAGATTGCAAATTAATCCCCAGCTCCTAGTATAACAGTGCCTCACAGCTTTCCCCATACATTTGCATGATTTCATATGGACTCGTAGGAAGTGAACTTGTAGTAAGCAAGAGGGGCTGGGAAGGATGGCCAGAAAGATTCCGAAGATGAATCCGTAAGACAGGAAACAGATTGATAATTTTCTATAACTTTAAGTAGCAATCTTTCCCAGCACAAGGTGGACAGTACACCTGCAGCCCAAAAAAAAAAAAAAAAGAGAATTCGCCACAAAGATATGTTGGGCCTTAAGAAATACTTGAACAGCAAATATCGATTAATCTTGTACCAAGGTACATTAGAATTGAACCTCAAACTATTCTGATATAGCCCAACTCAGTGAAGGGGCACACGAATACTTGGACTATTACAAGTCATATAGTAAGTGTATGATAGAAAGTAGAACCTTTTTGCAGTCTTAATTCTCGATGATGCCCTTCCGACTGAGGAGGCTCGGAAAAATGCTTCATTTGGGCTTGAGATAAGTTCATCATCTATGCTAAGCTTGGTTTTCAAATCATCTGGCAATGCCTGAAAATTTTTCAGATTAGGAATAATATGCAGATGATGGAATATGCAGATGCTGGGTTAGTTACCATACCATAACCTCATTTACGAGTTTCTCTAACTGTATTTGTTCAATATAAGTCCGTGGAACATATGAACCTTCCAATCCCAGCTGCTCAGCAACACATTTCACTAGCAGGCGCTCTCTGCCTTGTACCTGTCCCGAACAAAGAATTTTTAACAACATAGATCTTTAACTGACCACATGTGACAAAACAAACTACCTGAGATTAGACTATATTAACTAATGAATAAAAAAGCCATCATCCGAACACACAAGTGCTAAACCATCAAATTATCTGCACTATGTATATCCAATGCCACTTTTGAGAAATAAGGTGAGAAATAAGGATATTTCATATCAGGCCAAGAATGCTAATGCATGTCAACAGCGAGATACTACTCAAGGAGATCAGTAAACCTAGTATTCATGACAAAAAAATCATTTTCCAAAAGAAATTCTCCATCTTGCATCACGTTAGTGTATTCTTTTAAGACCATGGATATTCTTCTCTGACAACTTGACATGTATATAGTAACTCAATAATAAACACAAAATGATTGCTGACAATATACATTAGTAAATATTGAAAGCTACAGATAATTCGGTAACAATAATGACCTAGTTACGTGATAAAGATTGATATAAGCACTTACATACTATATATTACATATTTACCAACAACTACACATCTTCATTACATACTAGGTGACCAAGTAGTCGAGCCCAGAAAAGATAGGGATTGTCCATAATTCAGAATGAAGAATAAGCACGAAAGACACGGAGCACGTTTAGCCAAACATTTTAATATAAGCACAGCTACGGTAAACATGCACATAGTAGCAAAACATGTAGGCATATGAAACTCCAGACTCATTTAATTACTTAAAACATCAGAAAGACTGACACTATGGACATAATAAATTTGATTAAAAAGGCAGAGTAAAATTTTAGCATGTGAGATCTTAGCACATGGTAGCAAGGAGGGAAGAAGGATAGGTGTACCACCTGAACATAATGACGCTTTAGCTGCTCCAGCCAATCAATTTTCACATGGACTCTTTCATCACTAAAAATATGGCTGCTTCTTTTCAGAATAGCTGCTATTGTATATCCCAAGGCCATCAGTCCTCCAAGAAGCCGTACACTAACTTCAAAAGTTATTCTTGGTGATATGACAAATGGAGGATCTGTGACCCATTCCTACAGTTCAAAAGTATAATAAATCTAAGAAAATAAGATGGTAATATTTTTTCCGCATTTTAGTGGTCAGTGGACTTCTTGCCAATATCCAATTGATATTATGAGATATGGACCACTTATAGTGGTATCCCTATTTTCCAAGTAACTAAAATTTTCTGTGCATCAAAAGAGCTGTAGACGTAGTATAAGCATAAAATCATGCATAAAAGAGAAACTTTATGTTTGAACATAACAAACAAAAATTGAGGCCAGAAAAGGTGGGAATTATAGACCCAGGATACACTAATTTTATTTTCGCTTCCTCTGTAGAGAGTTTGGTTTCCGTGAGAAGAAAATAGGAAAGACAAGTAAAGAAATAACACTAAGCTTCTTTCTCTTAGTAAGTGTTCGTTCATACTCACTCTCTATTTTCCAATAAAATCAAATTTATCTTCATCTATGTGTCAGCATGGCAGAGTAAGAGGGATTTGAAATTTCGAGGTCAAAATGAAAAACTTAGTAAGGTTTCACATAATTAAAAACCTTCAACACAAGACTTTCATAAGATGAAAAGGCACAATTACTCATGACAGGAGCAGAAGAAACAAAGGAAAAGAAGAGATGCATGGTGATCTGACAGTGCATGGCTGCTAGGAGGCAGAAATCAAGTTTTTAATTTTCCTTAAACATCTCTAATGTGTTAATGACATGCTAATAGTATTTGCTCTGCTAAAATGTAATAGTACACTCAGTAAATTATAGAAATCGAAACAAGATGATTATACATTATAGGTGTCTTTAGGGAACAAAAATGTAATGACAAATATACTCAAAAGTATGATGGTTCCAGTGCCAATCACTATGATATTAGGAGCAGACCTCAAACATGAGATTGTATTTTCCATCCTTATTCCGCATCCTCAGATATGATTGACAGGTCTCTGGATCTTCTCCGGGTGGTAGAAGATATATGTCATACGTCTGTTCTGTTGTTTCAGTATGTTCTTCAGACATGACAGACTTGATTTGATCCACAGTCACATCCCTTGGAGACTAGAAGAACATGATTCCCCAGTTAATGTTATATTTCATTATCATCACACAAGCATCAACTAGCATCATAACAGAAGTAGAAAATTATAAATAAAATTGTTACCTTCAATATATAAGTAGGACACTGGAATCCAGTGAATGGGTTAAATTTGTTGATGATTTTTATTTGTGCAGTGCGGAGATCAGGCTCAATAAAAGCCTTGTACATCGGATACACCTGTGGAGGATGCTAGCTGATAATTACGAAAGGAAATTATTTACTTGAGGCACATATTTAACCCAGACACTAGAAAACAAACCGTTTCAGATATTTGGTGAATTATTTCTTCGGGTTCCTGCCCAGCACGTTGTATATCCCTTAAAACCCGTTTTACAAGATCAAAGTGCACACCTCCTGTCACAGATACTCGAAGATCCAGTAAAGGACGCAACTTTTCACTTAAAGCATAGATGCCCTCGATAATCACAATGCGGGAGCTTGGGACTTCAAGTGTCCTGTCATCATCCCATAACATCATGAGGTCAGACCGGGAAATGCTAGTGGAGATAAAGCACATAAGTGTACTCTACTTCAAAGACATATAAAGTGATAGTTCATTCCGTGAAGCAACACAAAAGGTATTAACTTCTAAAACAATAACCTTTATAAATAGGAATTCTTGAGCAACAAAGATACACGGTGGAGAGATTAAATAGTTATAATAACGTACATCCGTTTAAGTTAGTCAAGAATTTCTACACTAACTAAATCAACAGGAGTAACATGGCATGATATAACAATCCAAGCAACTTTCTAAACTAATATATAAAATAACAGGAGCCGTTTCTATGGCACTCGTGAGCTTGTGAGGTTAATATCCATCTGAACCATACAGGATATAAAGCAAATTATTGAAATAAGAAACATAAGATTATTAGATGAAAACTATTTTTCCTAAAACCTCAATCACATCATGCTGTCCTAAGAGCCTAAATGGTTTTCAAATAGACTGCATTATGAGAGCTTTCATAAGTGAGCTACAAAGAGGGGAACCTGTATCCTGCGCGGGAGCTAGATTTGAAATCATATATGGGAACTTCAACCTGCTTCCCCGATTTCAGATCTTGAATGTTCTTCAGCAAGGTATCATAGTCCGTCAAGCGTGGGTCTGTTTGATAAACATAGCAAGACTAACGATTATTCACATTCAATGCAGAAAAAGGGGGGATATTTTGCAGTATTATCTTTAGATTGAAACTGCAATTGTACATAAGTCTTAGGACAAACCAGACCAAAAGATTCTAGAACACAATTTTTGGGTTGGAGGCAGGGGATCAGTTAAGAGATGAATGCAAAATGTCATCAAATTTCATTAGTCTCATCCACAAGTATGTTATTCCTCCAATGAAAAGACTATAGATTTAAATAACAATCAATATGTCAAATCCCAAAGAAAATGTCATTTTTATGACTTCAGCAGTAATATGCTGTTGCCAATACCAGTTCCGAATTGGACATGGTCAATCAAACATTGTCTCCCAAACAGAGAAAAGAGCATGGAGTCATGTAAACATTTTCATTTTGGATAACAATTTAATTCACATATTTGACACCATTTCAATAACATGTTACATCTAGACATCAAGAAATTGCAGGCAGTATCATATTTGCTAATAAGCCAAGGTTTATTTCATCCACGTCTACAAAGCTTTGTAATCTGGCTTAGCATAAAACTCATATTAAACCTTCAAATGTCATAGCATGTTGTGCTCAAAGTACAGAGCTTTTACAAGTTATATTAATCAATCGTAGTCCCTAAAATATACATGCTCTATTTTAGAGAATAAATGCAAATAAATTAATCATCTCCATTCTCCAGCTCAATTTTTCCAAAGAAATATTATACATAAGACTTAAAGGGACACCTAAATTTCAAAATCAAAAACAAAAGGGAAAGGAAAACCTTCATTGGTGAAAGAGGAGAATTATTTCTAGTTTAATAAGAGATTTAAACAAGAATATAGGGATACCAAATGAAGAAGCCTCCAACTTCAAATCAACTAACAACAAGAACGGCAACCTCTAAACAGCTAGAATGCAGTAAGACAAGTCTTTGAGAAAAAGGACTTGATAAATTGAATTACCATCAAAATTTCCATCAATAATTCGACTAGCATCGTTGTAATTGTCCATTGAGATGACAGCAATGCTTGGCATAAAATTAAGCATCTTCTCAGTAAATACAGTCTTCCCAGCACCAGACGGACCAGCTACACCTACTAATATCAGTCCATCGTTCTTCTGTGACAACAACTGGCAAGCACGAACAACAACAAAAAAACCCTTCTCAAATGACAAATTATCAGGAATAGGGGCAATTTCATAACGATCTGAGTCCTTCCTCTTGACCAATCGAACTTGATCTTTTAAAAGACCATGTCTTCTCTGAGTTGATTCAGAATTAGATGTATCTTGAGCCATTGAAATTGTACTTGCTTCTCCTCAGAAAAAAGGAAGGATATAATTTTGTAAGGCACAAGAACCATGGCTATAAAGCAAAATAACAGCACCAAATAAAGACATTCACCGCCGAAGACGTGTTAATCGTTTCTTGTCTAGTCAGATCTTGGCATACAAAAGCTAAAGCATTCACATTTATTGTGATGTACTCTTTTTGTTTTCTTTTTAAGCAATGCGGTTGGAATTCAATAATTTCTGCGCTCTGTAAACTACAATTATATATCCATAGCCGTAAACGAAGTAAAAGGAAAGTAGAATTACCAGAGAATTAACTTAAGCTTCACATGAGCTTAGCTGCTGAATCTATGTATCAGTGTGTCACAAAGAAATGTGGGTAAGCTTCCTTCGCTCAAACAACTTATATTAAATAGTCAGGCAACAACATGCTCAGCCTTGGCCCTGTTTGGTTTAGATAAAATCCGATTTTTGGTAGATTTTGACTAAGTTGATAGAATATCGACTTAGATTTTAATCCAACTCTTTCATTGAACTAAGCAGGGGCAATATCACTAAATAGAAGTTTAGCTCCAGAAGTAACCACTCAATAGACCTAGACAACCAAGAAGGTCGACTGAAAATAGAAAATTAGAAAGTTCCCACAATAACATAATCTAAATTATGATGGCATGCAAACTTTATATGGATAACATCCAAACGAATTGATTGTGTAATAAATCAGTCTCCACTAGCCGAAATTAGACATCGTTTAGACTAAACTATTCCAATTGCCAAGCCTTTTTGGTGATATCAATCCATGATCCAATACTAGTGCTGAATAGCATCGAGAAGCGGAAATAGTCATTTAAAAAGTTATGATGCTTATTGTCAATTCATCAACTCATACACATTTTGAAACAGTTTCAGAAAAAATATTTCACAATCACCACATTGCAGCAACAAGAATTAAATCAAAATTACACCCACATTTCACCACTGAATCAATTGATGATCCCCACAATAAGTATTCAAGAAAATAGAACACATCCACATGACAAAAAATAAAAATAAAAAAATTACCAAAAATCAGTTCTGAGCAACAGAAGTTACAAAACTGAAGCAAAAACAACGTCCATTGGATCTACAAACTAATGCTATCGATTTGCAACCGAAAATAAAAAAAACAATGTCCCAGAAGAAAAAAAATGCAAAAAAGCCATGCCAATACCAAGAAAATAAGATATCAGCAAAAAAGGAAGATTTTTGGATCAAAGTATTAATGGAATTTTGTATAATATACTGACCTGTCGTCCTGATGCTACGTTCTTTATCAAGTGGGGTTCAGCAAAAGAATAGAGAAACGTAGAAGCTTTTGGGCTTTTTGATATGCATCATATCATGTATGTATATATCAGTTTTTAATTATTTTTATTTTGGGTTTCAGCTTTTTCTTTTTTCCATTTTTCCATTTTTTTTTTATTTTAAACAGAAATTGCGGGGAAGTTGGGGATGTGATTTTCTGGGGTTTTGGAGAAGTGAGAATTCTTGAAATTTTGCCACGACTCTTTTGGAACAAGATTTTTAAAGGACTTGGCTCAGAGGCAGATATGCCGAAAAGGAAAAAGGTTTTATTTATAGGTTTTAATTGTGTATTATTTTCTTTTCAGTCACAGCATAATAAATAATTAATAAGGGTCTATGATTATGAGAATCTTTTTTTTTTTCCCATTTTTATAAAGATTTTAATTTTTTTGTTTTTATTTTCAACTTTAAAACGAAAACCTTTCTCCTGTTGTTTGGAATCCATTTTTATTAATAGCCACCTTTTTTTAAACCATGATAATTCGATATCGTTTTGATTTTAAAAGAATCAAATTAGTGAAGAATGAGTCGGGTATTTGGTATTGATTTTTTTTCATAATTGTCGTGGTATCAAAATCTTTATTGAGTATTTGGTACATAAAAGAACTTTATTGTTGCGCATGTATACAATTTCGAAAATCGATATTGATTATAACATTTATTACAATTAATTTTTGCTTCATGTTTGATAGAGATTTTGAGAATGGATTTTGAAAAAATATATATATTAGAATATTTGGTAATTTTATTTGCACTGATTGTATGTTTTTTTTTTTTAAATAAAAATTGGACAACTGTACTAAAATTTGACCCCGTTTAAAATAACCATCCATTCAGGTCCATCACTAATGAACGTCCGCTACTGTGTTTTTCTATCTATATACGGATGTATTTCGATGGAGTTACCTTTATTGAGATTAAATTAAAATGCAATTACAGGATTGAAAAAAACTTAAGTATAATTTTCTAATTAGCGTTTGAATGAACTACAATTACTGCTAATGGAATTAAGGTGGACATTGGTCGGGTTTGTCAAATTTTAGGGCCAACCCCGAACGAATCAATTCGAAATTGGGAGTAAAATCGAACCAACCAAAACCCCACAATCTTCTAGGGTTTTTCTTAAGCCCGCGTCAGGCAGGGCTATTTTCAATTACAATTGTTGTGTTTTGGAGGCTAAAAAAAAAAAAAAAAAAAAAAAAAAAAAAAAAAAAAAAAAAAAAAAAAAAAAAAAAAAAAAAAAATTAAAATTAAAAAAATAATCAAACACCAAAAAAAAGGCAGGAAAAAAAAATAAAAAATCTTTACTTGTACCTTTACCAATCGAGGCTGTGATTGTGGCATCGACTGAGATGAGAGAGATGAGTGTGTCTCCGACGAAGAGGGAAAGATAGACGATTTGTTATTTAGAATGAGAGTTTGTCTTTTGTTCGGATTAGCTTTTAATACTATTTAATAAGTTTTTTATAAAATTTATTTGATTTCAGTAGTTTATTATTGTAAATAAATATATATTAAATTATTCTAGATTGAATTAGGTTTGATTAATTTGGACTAAATAAAGAAATTGCAAATCGACTCAACCCAATAAAATTCCCTCAAAGAAAATGAATAGCTAGAAAAATCGACCCAAAACAATCTATTCAATTTGAATTTGTCGAGTTGTTCGTTTTAATGGTCCAAATGCTTAACCCCAAATGGAATTTATCTCTTATTTTCAAGTTTTTCATTGTAAAGTTCCAATGGCTTTTATTCTTAAAACACTTTTTTGGTGATATTTTTGTTATGGATTTGATTTTGGACCATGCAACATAAAACTAAAATGGTTCTATGAATTTAAACTCATATTTTTTGCAAATTTAGTATTTTTCTCATTTTAAGTAAAAAACGAGAATGATTTGGTCGGTTAATTAAGAGTACGTGATAAAGGACAAGTTGCTCATAATTTGTTGTTTAATAGAATTATACAATGCCTAATAGGTCTGGTTGTGTTTTTGCACAATACATTAAAAACACGTGATAAAGGACAATTTTTTGTCAATATTTTGTTGTTTCGATAGGATTTATGTTAACCACTCAATTAGATTTTAAGTAAAATCAATTTACTCACATCGGTTCAAAAGTGTTAGAGGCGAGCAATATACTTTGAAAAAATAAAATTCACACTAGAAATATCAAAGTTGTGAAGAGTTCTTTAATAGTAACTTAACAATAAATAACTATAATTCGTCTTCCGAATTCCAAATCAAATCAAGCTCTTTGAATATTAGATTAATAGTTGATCTACGATCAGGTCTAGTCTTAAAACTTTAAAACGTTTTGAGCACATGATAAGGCACTATCATCATCTTCTTCTTCTCCTCCTTCTTTTTCCCCCCGAGTAGAGGCCTCTGTTAGATTTTGCTGAAATTTAAATTTTTAGTAAATTTTGAAAAAGATTAATGAAATATGTTATTCAAAAATTGATAAAAATTATAGGATCCATAAAATGTGAGAATATCAAACTAAATTTAGAGAAAAATAAATTTGAAAATGGGGATCAAATCGAGTCATATGTCATTTTGTAAGGTTGACTAATGTTAGATTATTAGGAAAAAAATTGATTTTCAGATCATTCTCGTCAAATGTCAAACGTAAAAATCAATTATCTACTTCATTGAAAAATAAATAAATCTAGAACTCCATAAGACTACATTGGAAAGACTTTTTGTTTGACAATTTATATAGAACTCTCTTGATCTTTTTTTTTTTTATCATTGACTTTTATTCTTTAAAACCTCATATATTAGAAAAAGGAAAAACTACTTGAATTTTACATTATGAATTCATGATATAAGACAATTTTTCTGCATAATTTCTCATGTTCGATAAAAATTATGCCAAGTATTAGGTTAGATCATGTTAGATATTATGTCGAGATTAATTATTCCATAGACCATTCTCATTAAACGTCAAAGTAGTTGAAAATTAAACAAATAATTAACTGAAAATCCACAAAAATCATAAATTTGTACGGACATTTTGAAAAGAAAAATTGATTGATGGGTTAAGTTGAAATCTAATTAGTCATTTTGCAAATGTGGAATTTGGGTAGAAAGAAAATGAATATCAGGGAATTGAATTGTCTAGAAATTATTTTTTTTGGAATTGTCAATTGATAGTGTTTGATTGGTATAATTTTCCACGTGGAAAATGTTGAAATAAAAAGTGTTTTTTATTGTTCGTTTGACTTTGTTTTACATAAAAATTGTCAATTTAAGGGATATTTACTTCTACCATTGTTCCTATAAATTGCTTTCATTGCCAACCAAAAAGAAAAAAAAGAAAACGATCAAAAAATCATCTATATTTTGGTGCTCGTTTGACTTTGTTTTATATGGAAATTGTCAATTAAATGGAAATTTTTTTTTTTACAATTAGGGATAAAATTTATTTCTATTGCAAACAAAAAAATGAAAAAATAAAAATAAAAATCCACTACAGTAACATGGAACTTGAATTCTCACCAATATGGTGAGAATTCAAATTCCATGAAATTGTGGAAAATGTCTACGTGATCAAGGTCCATGGAAAATTTATCTTGTCAAACATCCCAAATGTTAGAAAATTTCCATTTTCCATGGAAATTCTTGGACAATCAAACTGGCCCTAATAGTCATATCTATTTGTACTATGTATAAAAGTAGTTATATCTATAGTGTGTCTAATAAGGTGGATTATTGAACAATGTTAAAAAAGAAAAAAAATTTAAAATATTATCAATTTTAATGTCCGCTACAATTTAATATCTAATATCCACTTATTGTTTCTTATTATTTAGCACAATCACTTCCGAAAAAAAAAAAAAAAAATTCTCCTTTCTTTGAAGGATGTTGCGAAATAACTTGAATGCGACATTATGAGCACATGACAAAAAATCTTTATATATCTATATTGTTTTGTGTTTGGCAGAGTTATGTTAGAATATAGGAATATTGTAAATTATTTGGGATTAAATTGATCTATCTTAGTGAAATTTGTTTGAAATGAAATATCTCAAAAATGTAGAGCTCCAAAAGATTCATTTGGAAAGACATTTTCTTGACAAATTCCTACACTCTTTTACTATTTTTTCTTTTCTTTTCTTTTATTCTAACTTACCATTGAAAAGCTCCTAACTCGATCATATGACTTTTATTCTTCGAAACCTTCTATGTCAAATATAGACGTGTGTTTGATTTTAGACTATGTAACACTATATTAAAAGTGATGAATTTAAACCTAGGTTTTTGCAAATTTAGTATTTGTTTTTAATTTTATATAAAGGAAAAATGACTTGAATTGCACATTACGAGTCCATGGTAAGAAAACACTTCATCATTCTCGTTAAATGTCAAAGTAACATTGGTTATCTTGACATTCGCCTAATGTAATAGTTATAAAAGAAATCAGTTAAGAGAGATAATTAAACGAAGTATCTCCTTTTCTTTAAAAAGTTAAAATATAACTTATTTTTTAA
>NC_036244.1:15446607-15498302 GCF_002742605.1 Olea europaea var. sylvestris | reverse complement strand
TTTTTTTTTTTTTTTTTTTGTGGGTCAGATATTTTTTTTACAGTATTAAGAAATCAAGAAAAACTGAAATTTTATTGATTGTAATGTCAAGTATAGTATAATACTGGATACTAAACATTTACAATCCACTTATTGTTTTGTTTTAGTTAGACGGTTGAGGATCATTAGGAAAGTCATTGAGTCCAACTATGCAATACTTACACTAAATTAATTTATCGAAATGAGTGATACCCACTATTAGAATAATCTTTTTCACCTTTTTTTCCCTCCCCCAATTAAGGTCTGAAAAGTTTAAATTACATAATACATCCATAATGAATAATGCTAATTAGTAGTAGTGCTAGATCATCAATTTATGTAATATCATGTAATAAGTTCAATTAAAGATAAAATTATATAATTCATTTAATTACACGTTTTCATTTTAATGACACTTAATACCACCTAAATCAATGTAACATTAGTGGTGTTAAATAGTAGAATAATGTCATTTATCCCCATTCTAGGGGTGTTAACGTGACATTAATTAATAGGTAGAATTAAATAATTCATTTAATTTCACATTTCAATTAACCTATCATCTAGTGCCATCTATATTGGGATTGCAATTTCAGTTGGGCTACATAGCATTACTCTAAATAGTATTACGATCCTTAATTACTCAATTAATCATGGGACAACGAATACTTGTGCTATGACTGGACATTAAAGATTTCAAGGGGAATTGTAGTCATTACTATCTTTAATAATTCAGTAAAATGCCCTATCTTTCTTTTTATTGAATAAAGTTCTTCTTCTTCTTTTTTTTTTTAAGGAAAATTTCATAATTAAGAAATTAATTATGGCACATTTCAAAAACAAGAAAATAAGTTTCAAATTTCTAAAATCAGATTTTTATTAAAAATTATTTATAATTTAATTAGTTAATTAATTATTTAATTAATTAAATATATTTAGGTCACAGATCTATACAATTTGATCACAAATTAACAATATAATTAGTTACTTATTATTTTTTGGTCACAAATTAAAAATTTTATGTCACAAATTTTTTTACGATCACATTTCAAAAATTTTGTAAGTAACAGTTTGTTTATTGATCACAAATTCAAAAATAATTAGTCACGAATTAATTTTCAGTCACGACTTATCATATTATTGGTGACAAATTATTTTTGGGTCACAAATTAAAAATTTTATAGGTCACATATTATTTTTCGATCATGAATCAAAAATTTTATAGGTCACAGATTAATTTTTCGGTCACAACTCAATAAATTATAAGTCAAAAACACAAATTTTATAGGTTATATATTATTTTTCGATCACGAATAAAAAATTTTATAGGTCACAGATTAATTTTTCGGTCACAACTCAATAAATTATAAGTCAAAAACACAAATTTTATAGGTTATATATTATTTTTCGATCACGAATAAAAAATTTTATAGGTCACAGATTAATTTTTCGGTCACAACTCAATAAATTATAAGTCACAAACACAAATTTTATAGGTCACATTATTTTCGATCACGAATCAAAACTTTTATAGGTCACGAAATCAAAATTGTTATTGGTCACATCTAATTTGGTCGCAAATTAATAATTTAATTAGTCACTTATTATTTTTTGGTCATGAATAAGAAATTTTGTCACAAATTAGTTTACGATCACAATTCAAAAATTTTGTAGGTCACAGCTCGTTCATCGGTCACAAATCAAAAAATTTATGAGTCATGATTAATTTTTAGTCACAACTTATCAAATTATTGGAGACAACTTATTTCTCGGTCACAAATCAAAAATTTTATGAGTCACGAATCAAAAATTTATAAGTCACAGATCACAAATAGTATAGGTCACAACTTAAAAGACAGTCACAAATTATTAATTTTTTAGATTACACAATATTTTTTGGTCACAATTTTTTTCATTGGTCACATATTGTTTATTAGTCACAGATTAGCTAATTCGCTGGTCACATTCAATCAAATAATCCGTCACCACCATCAACATTTGCGATGACCACCGCCACCACCAAAGCAGAACCGCCGCCACCACCATCCATCAACAACACCACTGTCAAACGAATCAACATATCCACCTCAATAGATCACAGCCACCAACATCTCACCATCGCCCCCACCCACTACCACAACCACCGCTAACCAACACCAAAACACCAGATCCGCCAAACACCACTAAACCATCAAATCTGCCACCATAGATCTACCCACCATCTGAAAACAGCCAGTCAACAGCACCGCACACTGCTAGAGCAACCACCATGCCGCCAATACCACCGCACCCTTACACAACAGCATGCCCAACCACCGTCCCTACACATCATCGCAACCACGCACCACCATCTCTTCCACAACCCATGGCACTACACCTGCGCAATACAAACACTACCACAAAACTCACTTCCACCACCAGTTCCACCATCCCCATTAGATCCACCACCATCGCCAACAACCGTCATCCCATTCACTGCGTGAAGTGCCTCTACCACCATAGCATCGTCACCATGGCAAAATCGATGCAAGGACGAAGTAGCTATAGTCGCAAAGCACCTTTCGACCGGCGATATAGGCGATAGGCAACTCACTATCGACCGGCGATATAGGCGCCTCTACTTCGGCGTCTTCGTTTTCCGTCAGGGAATAGAGAGAGAGAGAGACACGACAGAGAAATGTAGAGAGAGAGAATGTGGAAATTTAATTAGGGTTTCTGATTATTGGAGTATATAATATATTTAGTAAAAATATTTATTTTAAAAAAAATATTAATTAAAATAAAACATCTGATTTTTGAAATGTTAAACTACTCATATGATTTTAGAATTGTGAATTTTTAAAGTATGAAATTCAGTAATTTTCACTTTTGGAATTTACGAGCATTCAGCGGCACGATTAATGGGTCAGGCCCAAATGGTGGGCTTATCTTTCTGTTAAATTTTTACACGTGGAAGTGAAATAAAAAATTTTAATAGAAGGAGTCCAGAGCAATCAGATTCGAGGGTTTTTTGCATAGTGGAAGATAAATTTGGAGACAGTTATTTCTTGGTATTAATAGTGAAATTGTAATTTTCTTACACCTAATAAAAATTTTCTCTATTTTTTCTATTTTCTGTTTTATCTTCCATCTTAAGTAGTTTGAGTAAAAGAGGGTAACGGTAGGTTGATCGTCAGCGTTAAGATGTATCGATAGAATAATAATTTCTCAATATTAATAAAATAAAAATTAATCATCTTAATAATTGAATTTAATTTTCTAAAAATTCTATAATTAAGATATTATTTATTTTATTTATGCTTATTATTTGTGAGTTGACATTTATATTTGGTGCCATTCTTCATGGGTTGTAGTGAAAACGATATCATGTATTGAATTTTCAGCCATAGTCCCAACTCCCCACATTATTTATGTGGTATGTAGTTAATAGTTATGTCAATTTCTTCAATCAATTCATATACACTATTAATTCGAGATATACGTGTCCTATAGACGTAAACAGTAAGCTACTAATTTTTAAGGAACCGAAAGAAGCACTTTGTATTTTGAATCTTCGGAGTTATAGGCCTCTTTAAGTTTCATTTATTTCGTTAACTTCGATATCTTACTTTATAGTAAAAATCATTCAAAGTGAAGAGGGAGATTATTTTTGGACAATTATACTATTTGGTCATCTATCACGTGTCTATCGTGCTATCTCTTACTATCTATTTAGACATTTTGTCAAATTGAAACACCGTGATACCATGTTAAAAGATTGAAAGAACGGTGTAGTATAAACTAAAGGTTGAGAACATAGATATTTATTATTATTTTATTTTGAAAACAGAAGAAGTTAATAACTGTTTAATGAAATTAAAAGTTCAATAACATGATTTCAGTTAATTTTCTCTTCTTTTAATTGAGTTGAAATTTGAACTTAGAGTTTTTGTCTATTTTAATACAAGTTCGAAAAATAAACCCTTGATAGAAAAAAAATAAATGTACTCATTTATATATTTATCTTTAACACGTCATCGCTTTACCTTTTTCCTTTGATTACAATAAATAATTAATTCTTCATAGAAATTGATATGGACAGGACTAGAAAAGTATGTTGGTTGGTAATTTGGCATGACTAAAGTAAAGGTGGGCTTGAATGTAAGACAAAATATAAATACATGAATTTAATATTCTCATAAACTTGTAGACAATGCTTAAGCCACTTCAATCAAAAGAAACATTCTTCATTAATTCTTGTGATCATAGTATCCATTTTTCGCACCTAAATTCACTTGTGAACTTCAAAGAATTTGTTGAAGATTTGCATCTAAAATCCGTGTGCTTAACTCATACATAAAATCTTATACTTTTTGAATACATAATGAATCAAATTGAGGGTTCAAATTTTATCCTTATTTTTCGATCTGATAAATATGTATGTAATGATTATGTATTCACAAACCTGCAATCCTTCCTAACTTCTCCATTGACATATGTTTCTGGGTTTGTTATATTTCCCAGTTTAACCATGGATTCTGAGAACTGCTCGAAGAAAGCAATCGTGTTTCCTGCATATTTTTCGACTAGTTTCTTTGTTTGAACGGCTAGAACACTGGAATATAGTTCTTGATCTGAATTTATCAGTCCCTCTCCTCTTAACAGAATGCGATAATAGGAATTGTCGAAAAGATTCGGCGTAACATGGTCCATCGCTGATACATTTTGGTCTGATTTTCTATCAGCCGAACAGACAGATTTTAAAGTGCTTAGGTAATTCAGTGAAACTGGATTCATTCCTGAAGTTGCTGGGAAATCTCCATATATTCTCTCTCTGAAATTCACACACCGAGCCATTCCAATTGTATGTGAACCTGCAAAAAAAAAAAAATAATAATAATAACTTCTACAATTCTAGAAATTAAACTCCTATTCATCATAGAGTAGTTATGTTATTTCTGGAATCGTTCATTGTAACAATTCACTTAATCTTTATCATATAACATTAGAATAATCGCGACATCTAAGAATACTTCCATTTAAAAGCATTGTTTTCAACAAGGCGGAGTGTTCATTCTCAAATCATGGCTTTGTTCTTTGCAAAGATTTTGATTTGGAACATTGTAAATGTTATGCATGATTAGAATGAAGCAAGTTTCAAGAAACAATTAATGCACTTGTACAGATGATTTAGTACAAATACGCATGCATTTGTCCCTTGATTTAAATTTCAGAAATTCAAATCAAGGGTCAACCTATATTTCTGTACAAGTAGCAGAAATCTCCTAGAATAGTACGTTTGGAATGCACTACTTGATAAAATTGACATGTATATTCTTAAAATTGTCATGTACTATTGAATTGTCCCCATGAAACATGTCAATAATGTCTTAATAGTTATATGGTAGGGCCTACCAGAAAGAGCTACCATATCGGTGATCGAGAGACCCTGAGAAATAAACTTTGAAATGATGGAGAGCAGTCCATCATTTGCTTTGGGGAGATTTCTTTCTGTAAGCTCATAGCCTGCATTTTTTGAGTCCTTTCTGCCTAAAGGAACATCCCAATAAGGTCCACCAACCTGCATACACAAGGAAAAATAGCATTATCTTCAAAATTGCTTAAAAATTTATCATTTTCTTTTTCAAAATTATAAAATGCTGCAACTGATATATTTAAGTAATTATACCAGAAGAACTGCATCTCTAGCTGCAATAGTGAGAATATCAGCACAAGATACCGTCTTGGGACACTCCGATTCGAGCCGGTTCTTGATCCTGTCAATGATTCTGAATCCCTTTAAAGCATGTAGATTTTCTGGTGCTTTCTTTTCTCCTTGAAGCGTGATGGTATCGTCCAGCAAAACCGATCCATCGCAACCCTGCAGCTCGATTATCATTAAAAAAAACTCAAAATCTTCCAAAACTCGATCTATTCGAAGAAAGGTTTCCAGATATAAATGAAGAGAATGAAGACCTGAACGAAGCAGTCGTGGAAATGTAGACGTAAAATCAAGGCTGCGTTACGCGGATCAGACAGCACTGCACATTCCATTTCTTTCCTAACAATCTCAAGAACAGTTGGGCATGTAGATTTGTAGTAATCTAACGTCAAAGGATGTTCACTAGCATGCAAGCACGAACAAGCAATGCTAAGAACTAATAACATACATTGCAAAACAATATGCTTGGAGTTAAGAAAAAATGCCATTAATGTTCCGAGTTTGCGATTCTTGAACAAAAGGGACGATCGAACACTTGAACGTGAGAGCAAGGTATTACCCGATGAATGGATTTGTGACAAATTGGTGGAGATTGTGAGCTTAAATAATTGACGTGAGAAGAAAAATTATTATGCAAAAAATGTCACTAGTCAAGAGAGGATGTAACTACGTTGATCTTGGTTGGTGAGATCTCCCAAACCAAAATTACCAAATAAATCAGAAGGATAAAAGAAAGTACAAATGCGCTATAGAAACGTAAAATTTGGGCAAAAAACCAGATATTTTTCCGGATTTATAAGAGTTTGCCATAGTAGAACTCAATAGTTACACGTATTTGTTCAACAGTATGCTTCGATTCTACTTGCTAAAAAGTTTATGCTTTCCCCTTTCAAACTTCCGAGTATCGAACATAAAGAAATTTTTGGCCTGGTTTCTTGTATGATAAGGGTCCAAAGTGAGAATTTTTTCAAAATTTTTATTGACTAAGGGTACGAACACATTTGCTACATTTTCCCAACTGCTTTATAACAATGAGTTTGTTCGTTGGACGCATTGTCTTGTCTAATTAACTAACTATGCTTTTGAATGTTCAAAGGCCTTTTTGTAACAGAAGACTCCTTTTCATAGTGACAATCCCAATGAAACAAGTTAGAGATTCTTTTAGATCTTTTAACAATGACCCGAAAGGAACCACAAAAAAGCGTTGATTGATTAGTAAGCTGACAAAAGCTTTTCACCTCAAGTAGCAAATGCAATTTTTTCGTATCAGTCATCAATCCAAAACTAAAGAGACTCATTTTTATAAAGTAAGCAACATCAATAAGCGAGTTAGAAGAGAAGAATAGACCTAGCATAATGTTAGATCCATTGAATGATTTGAATCTAGCAATAAACCGAATGAAACAGCCAAAAACGACTATGCCGGGAAGTGTTCCCAATTCTACCACCAATATTCACATGTCCAACCATCAATCCACCACCAGCACCACCTACCCTTTCTAATCACAACCGTATCCGCTACAACACTCAATCCACTGCCACCGCTGCCCTCTTTCAATCCCATACAGCCATTACAGCCGCCACCTTCACAAGTGGTGAATTCCAGCAACTCCCACAAATTTACTACCCATCCACCTCAATAGCCAGTCCACCACCACCACGACCCTCTTACAACATCATTTACACAAAATCCACCACCTTAACCCCAACACCGGTGACATCGATGACTGAAACTCTAGGTGTTTTTAAAACACCATTCTTCGATATTAACTGCATAAAGTCAAAAAATGAAACAGACAGACTGATTCTGCAAAAAGCTGTACACAACCATACCCGATTCCCATCCAATAGCTTCCCAAAACCAAACCTGCATCTTTCAGTTTCAGCCAGTTCTCGATGTACACAGTTATAAAAGAGAAGATCAAACAGAAACATGAAGAACATCACTGATAAATTCTTTTGTAAAATTGGAAAAGACATTATCTTCAAAAACACAATACAAATTGCATAAAGTGCTGTTTTTTCAAAATTAAATTTCAACAGCATCAAAATATTGAATTGTATTGCTCTAACCACTCGAAAGCATCATCCTAAGAGTGCTTGTTAAACAAAGATATTTCAATCTCCACATTTCTTCCCCCAGTTAATAATTCATAATAACCATTTTGAATCAAACTGAAATTGGCAGGTATTTAGGAATGGGTTTCAATGGAAGTCCACAAAGATCATGAAATGTGTAACAAAAACAAGGAACAGAAACAAGTGCAGTCTCACAATACATGCATTGCTCAAAGGCAAGCTTTGCTCAAAATAAAAGAAAGAAAATTGGAAGACAACAAGAGAGATGAGAGGTAAGGTTGTTATGGAAACACCTAAAAACTAACAGATCAAGTATACAACTCAGAATCAAGATGATCCTTGCTACGACTAAACCTTAAATACTCGTTCTCCAAATCAACATCACTACTAGTACTTATGCCAGCCAAAACATCCCTCAGCAGAAGAGACTTAATCAGTGAAATGACTGAAACACCGAAATGCGGCCATGAAACACAGAGTGTCCCCTTGATCTTCTTCAATTGACATTGACTCAACAGAGCAGCAGCCAGGCCATCCACCACACTTCCTGATGGGAAATAATCCAAACCTTTTATCAGTGGTGAATATCCAGTATCCGAACTTCTTTCCAATGATGTCTCCAACTTGACTGCAAATACATCATCTGGTGAAAGTTTACCACGAAAGTTATGGCGTTGAACAGAATCCAAAATCAAAACCCTCTCTGGTATGATCTGTTCACCAATCAGCAACTTTGCCACTGCACGGGATCTCTCTGCAGTAACCGAGTACTGAACTAGAGCAATCATAATCAGTTTATCAGAATGATTAAGGGCATATATATTGCATGATTTGTCACCAAGTGAGGGTTCCATGGAGTTGCCAGAGAAAGGGAACTCCGGAAGAACGAGCGTGCCAATTAATGTTTTGGGGGAGAGATGGTGTAAGAAGTGAAGAGACGGGGAAGACATTGCAACAATGAGAAGTGAAGGACGAAAGGTTTTACTGGAATCAAGAGTAGAGAACACTAGGAATGGAGATGGAAGGGGTTGAGACGGAGGAGTGAAATTGTTAAGATCTTCCAACATAAATCTTGATGGCGGAGGAATGTCAGTTACCACGTCATCCATCTCTTCTTTATCCTAGTCTACACCCTGACAAATCATGTAAGAAGGCACATCGTTAGCATATTTGATCGTAAACCTATTGTTCATGGATATCTTCAATATGAGAGCATCAATGAAGTACAATCCTCCAAGTAATGTCCGTTAATGGTTAAATATCATTGTAGACTAAATCAGCAAAAGTCCATTATAGCTGCTAATGAGTGCATAAAACATCTGAAACTGTTTTGAATAAACCCATCCATTATTTGCCAAAGAAATGTTGAAAATATAAAATTAAAATCGAAGTAATCTTTTTTAATGTATTAGAGCATACAGTAAGAGACAACTATTAGCTAATATTCAGATACATACATCAATGTTACAATGTAGTAAAGGATCCATTTCTTATCTCTTCTGTTTGCCAGACAAACATACATTGAGACATGCCAAAATCATAAATCAAGTGAGCAAAATGATAAGCAAGCAGCAAGTATACAATTGAAGGTTTCAAAACAATTAGAAAGCAAGCTTCCCATTATTCTAAACTCACTACTCTGTTCAACATCCACTTCAAGTATTAAGTATTAGCATTTTAATTTGTACATGGACACAAAATTCTTCCACATATAGTTAAGACCTGACTGAAATGAGGTCTAATTCCAATTCCATGCCACCAGGTGCATTCTAAAGATTTTTTTTTTTTTTTTTTTTTTCACGGTATGGAGATAAACAACAGAGAAGCTAAAATACATTGATCTAATAAACAAATGTTATCGATGTATCAGTTATCAGCATAATGGTACAAGTTTTTTGCATCACATGCACACCTTATGCAAGCAGCACTGGCGCGATTTAAGAAAGCTAGAAAATTGCAAAATTTGCAGTGCGCAGAGCAAAAAATGGGAAACAAAACAAACAAACAACATTATAGGAAGTTGAAACAAAGTCAATAACCTAATTTCTAATTATTATTATTTTTTAATGCAAAGTAATCATAAAAAGAAACAATGATTAATTAACATTTCTGTAGACATAATTTTTCTCAGAAAGGCGGTAGGATATATGGAGAAATAGACTGACACACAAAACAAGAAAAAAATTAAATGATATACAATTAGACTTTTTACAAAATTAGTTACAGAGTTTCTTTTTTCAATTTTTTTTTTTTTTTTTTTTTTTTTTTTTTTTGGCTACAAGAATTGGTAGGCAAATCGGGCAGAGATGCCAACTATTAGAGCTAATCAAATTGGGATGGGTTAAATAATTTATGAAGCTAGTCTTGTTCCGTTAAAATGCCTACCTAAAACATCGCATTTTTACCTCGTGAAATCATCATAAGGACACAAAATATTCTACAATTGTACCTATGTTTTACAGCTCAATAAGTAAGTAGATTGTGGAATTGGATAACACAAATCAGTATATTTTAATTTTGCGAAACGTTAATTAAATTAAGAAAAATATTGTAAAAGCCGATGAAGAATAGCTGTCTTGGAAAGAAGGAAGTGTTGAGGATTAGAACCGAACCGTTTCGGCGGTGGTGGAGAGCAGCGGAGATTCGACTCAGACGGCGAGAGGCGGCGGCACTAGACTGAGAGCAACAATCCAATGGGAAATCTAGGTAGCTTAAAATGCTATTTCTTGCGGAGGAATTTACAGAGCCATTTTTATATTGATTTTTGCAATTTGTACACTGAAAGTATAAAATTACTGATTTTAACAATAAAAATTAGAGTTTATCATGGAAAAAAAAAAGGTATTTTAATAGTAACATTTTTAAGTTATTGTTTGATTCTCATTCTCTAGTCTAAGTCATCATATTCGATTTTTTATTTTTTTGTGAAAGTCTCGTAACGGCTATATTCTACGTCTCATTCTTTTAAAGATGGGAACAAACAAGATCTAAATAACATATAATTAAAAAAATATTTTTACTGCAAAATGATTTGAAATAGTTACTATTCAAATCGTGGTGAGTTGAAAATTAATAAATTGTCAAAACTAATCTTGAACTAGTTGATAAAATTAATTATAACATGATTAAATAAATTATGTCAAAAATTAAATTAGTTTTGTCAAGTTTAGTTTCTCTGTAAAAATTATAACACTAGTCGCTATCACGTGCGTTGCACGAATTTGTATTTATCGTATTTTTATTAGTGTGTGAATTTTAGTTTTTTTGGAAAGTTTTTGAAGTAATATCTAAAAATATTTTCATGATATAAGAAAATAATTGTAAATTATTTTTACAATTGTATAACAATATATTATCTAGAAAAAATATGCTTGTATATTTCATGCTTAAATAAGAAATCATGAAATATACAAACTATTTTGCTTGTATCCTTTGATAGTGTTGATATGATTGAATTGAATGTGAAAATTATATTTTTAAATTTTGTGTAATTCAATATTGTAAAATTGAAAAAAAAAACTCTCTGCAAACTACAGAGAAAGTTGAATCAAGTGCGAAGTAAAAATAAAAAATAAAAAAATGTGCGAAGAGAAAAAAACTTATCCGCACAGTGCGGAGAGAGTTGAACCGTGTGCCTCGAGTTGGCAAACTCTTCGCACGGTGTAGAGTTAAAAAAAAAAAAAAAAAATCTCTACCCACAATGCGGAAAGATGACAAATCAACTCTCCGCACAGTACGGAAGCAAAAAAACTCTCCGCACTGTGCGAAGATAGTTAATCTCTTCGCACAGTGCGGAGAGTTGGTCCGCACCATAGCAAAACTCTCTGCACTGTGCAGAGAGAAAAAAACTCCCCGCACAGTGCGTAGAGAGTTAAATTATGTGTAGAATATAAAAAAAGTGCAGAGAGAAAAAAACCTCCCCACACAGTGCGAAAAGAGTTGAACCATGTGTGGAGAGTTGACAAACTCTTCGCACAGTGCAGAGTTTAAAAAAAACTCTCCGCACAGTATGGAGAGACGACAAAGCAGCTCTCTGCACAATACAGAGAAAAAACTCTCCACACAGTGCGGAGAGTTGTTTTCAAATTCCTTAATTACAAGTCAAATTTCATGATTGTAAATTTTTCGCATATACAACAAAACAGAGTAGAAAAACATGGCTCAAAATCAATTATGTATTCTTGAAATTCCAGTCACGACTCAATTTCTGAGCATGCAAATCTAATTTATCGTATTGGAAAAGAGCTTTCTCGTGATTCATACAATAAAACAATATGTGAGTTGTGCAAAGAAGGGGACATTGATTGTACCATGGTATTGCTTTCACAAATGGAGGCTCTAGGGTACCACCCAAATTTAATATTTTATACTTGCTTGATAATAGCTTTTAGACATTAAAAGCGGATACAATTTTCAATGAAATTATACTTTCGGGTTGTAGGGAAGGAATTAAAGTGTTCAATGCATTGCTCAAAAGTTGTTTGAGAAAATGCCTCTTGGAACTTGTAGATAAAGTCCTGAGTTTTTGTTTTTCTCTTCAAACTATGCGAAGAGATAATTTGACATCTCTCTTCACTTTGCGGAGTCTTTTTTCTTTTTCTTTTTTTATGTGCAGAGATTTTTTTTTTTTGTCTCATGAAATTTATATGTACTAATTTTTTTATTTTTTTTTAATGTTGTTGGCATGATACTTGTGTGGAAGTATTTGTTAATTATCATAAACAAAATTCTTTACAAAATGTAAAAAATGAAAATGCATAATAAATCTTCTTATTACGTTAATAAAATTACAATATATATATATTTTTTTACAAATAACATAAAAAAAATCATTTTTATCTTCAACAAAAAAACACATTTAAAAATTAGCAATTTCGTAACCATTTTTTTTAACTCTTAGAAATACAATTATAAAAAAAGAAATAATATTAAATTACAGCATTTAGTACTTAAGAAATTCAATATTAAATAAATTTTATACATTTATAACAAATTATAAATTTATATATACAGCTTATCGTATATGCTGTCTATTGTATTTGCAGCTTACCGTATTTGTAGCCTACCGTATTTTCACCTTATCGTATATGCTGCCTACCGTATTTGCAACTTACTGTATATACTGCTTACCGTATTTGCATCTTACTGTATTTTTATATATTGATTTTTGCACTTACAAATACCGAGAATGCTGAACACCATAGATTTACTTACCAAATTGAAATTTAAAAAAAATTTAATTCAAATTTTTATTTTTTCAACATAAATATAAAATAAATATTAAATATATATGAAGCACTAAATATAAATAAATATGAATATGGTGCTCAATGTTCAATTTTTTAATATTGAATTACACAAAATTTAGAAATATAATCTTCGCATTCAATTCAATCATATCAATACTATCAAAGAATACAAGCAAAATAATTTGTATAATCTCATATATTCCTTATTCAAGTATGAAATATACAAGTATATTCTTTTTAGATGACATAATACTGTTATGCAATTATAAAAATAATTTGCAATTATTTTCTTATATCATGGAAATATTTCTAGATATTGCTTCAAAAATAAAAAAAAAGAAAACTAAAATTCAAATACTAATAAAAATACGATAAATGCAAAATTCGTGCAACGCACATGACAATCATTGTGCGGAGAGGTTTTTTTTAACTTCGCACTGTACGGAGAGTTTGCCAACTCTCCGCTCTGTGTGAAACTTTTTTTTTTTTGCTTTTTTTACTCCGCACTTTGTCAGGACAGTGTCTGCACAGATTGTGCAAACTGTCCGCATAGTATGCCATCTCTCTGCACTATGCGGAGAGATTTTTATTTTTTTACTTCACACTGTACTCGATTTGCCATCTCTCTGCACTATGCGGAGAGATTTTTATTTTTTTACTTCACACTGTACTCGATTTGCCATCTCTCTGCACTATGCAGAGAGTTTTTTCTTCATTTTTTACTCCGCACATGGTTTGTCATCTTTCTGCACTATGCGGAGAGTTCATTTATTATTTTTTTAAAGTTCATGTGCGAAGATGATTTTTTTTTTTTTGGAAAATTTATATTTACTAAAATTATTATTTTTTAATGCTAGTGATATGATGTGTAGAAGAATATTTGTTTGACATAAACAAAATAAAAAATAACATCATGCATAGTAAAATTGAATTCATTTATTATTGCATGAATGGTAGACCCTCCTTCTCTTTTTTATTAGAAGTTAGATACCACACGACACATTGTTATTGAATAATTTAAAAAACAATTTCTCTTTCCATCTAGCAATTCTTTGACGCCTATGTAAAAATACACGGTAGAAATGGCATTTCCCCTTTTTAAATGCACATTATTTTTTAGATTAATTTGAAGAATAATCAGAATTTCAAAATAACAAAGCATTTAATTAAGCCTTATTTACTTACGTTATACTTAGCCCATGTTTGATGGCCTCTAATTGAATTTTTTTTTTCATATATTAATTTTTAATCATATATTCACATAATAAAATATTCTACATATAGAATCAAATTTTTTTGCTACTTTTTAACCATATATTCGCTAACAACTCACTATTCAAAACATTATTTTTCTCAAATAATGACTATCGAACGTGGACTCCACTACAAGGCCCTTCACCGACACGAAACTGTGATTGCCACATAACTTTAGAGTTCTCCATATCAATCAAGTCACGAGGCTCTGCTTGATGCATATGTTCTTCTCTTGAGAAAAAACTCGCAAGTTTCAGAAACACTAATCCAAGTAAAAATAATAATAATAATAATTAAGAAATAAATCTTCCAAGAAATCTTTTTATAAATACCAGAAACCATCAAAAATAAATCTTCCTTAAGGAAAATAGCAGTAGTAAATAAAACATTACGAGGCTCTGAGATTGATAAATTGCATAAACATTCGTAATGAAAAATCAACCTTCTCTCTCGACTTCTGACCTTTTCGACTGGTCAGGTCAAAGCAAATCCTGTTTTACACAGTTCTGTTGAATCGAAAGAAAATTTTTGTCATAAAAATATCACTTGAATATTGGGTCATGTAGTTCATTTATCTGCACGGGAGAAGATGCAAAATTTATTTAGTCATTCGACCAGTAAGCCTAGTAAAATGCAGCTTCTTTGAGCGTTTTCAAGAACAGTCACCAGTACTTATTTAAATGCTCTAGTACAATTTGTTACTCACCATCAAGTGAATGAAACAATGACGAAAATCTGCTTTTATGATCAATCTTCATGCTGATCTTCATCCTCAGAATCTGCACGGGAACAAGGAAATGTGAAGAATTAACTAACAAGTCCACTGCTTGGCCATGAATGACATAGTTCATTTATGATAACTGGCAGATCAGCGCCAAATTTTATAATGGAATCATAAAACGGAATCAAAACAACTAATGGCTGCTGCATTTTCCTTGACTGAAGGACGATTCACACATTTAGTGGATATTTAAATTAAACAAATACTAGTACCAGTTGCAGAATACATCTGTGCAAAATATAGTAGGTGTTCTAGATTCACAATCAATTTGAAAACTCTATATATCATCTGGATTATGTGATTTTCCTTACCGGATCGAACATCTTCACTGACGTGGCCTCTAGCATGGATTTGATTGACAAGCATCCGATACATCAGCACCCACCAGTAGATGTTGAGAACGAGCAAGAAGAAAAGGAAAAAATTGAAGATGTAATAGTAGATTGGTCCATCCACTCTGTGTTTCTCCTTATCCAAGGTCTGGATAACTTCATAGCTACAAAAGCAGAACATAATAGAAAACAAGAATATAAAGGTAATGAAATATCGCACATTTCCTTTCATCAATAAATCACTATTCTACAAAATTTTATCAAGAAGACCATAATTCTAGAGTAATGTTACTTGTATGTCATCGTGTAGTTTGAAGTACAGATTGATAATGTGGATTATATTAACTGACTTCCTTTTCTTCCCTCCTCTTTTTCCCCCATGTCATCAATCTGTACTCAATGATATACAAGAAGCATCACTCATAACTCAATTCATACATAGTGAAACTGCCAATGTACAATTAGTCTTTCAGGTTGTGATTGATTTTCTCAAATAGCAAATATATCTGTTTATATTGTCCACGAAATAATTTTTTTGACTATATTTCATTAAACCAGAAGCAGGCCCAGTTCTTGCTATAAGGGGGCCTCAATAATTTTTTTAAAGCCCAAAATAATTATCCCGTATGAAATATGCAAATTACATTTGGTACTAATATAAATTCTAATTTCATTTTTACTACCCACTTTTTTGTATTCTGAAACTACATTTAGTTTTAAGGAAAAGAGAATAATTTAATAAAGCAAAATAGCATAAATTAGCTTGATTTATGGAACATTTCAAGGCTAATAAATGGGTTGTTTAAGGAATTAAGGAATTCCAAGAAGACTAATTAGTTACAATAAAATAGTTCTAGTGTTGCTTTTATATAATAGGTAGTATATATGATATATAAAAAAATTCGTAGTTTATCATAAAATATTTTTAATTTAATGGTAAATATGATTTTTCCTTCTTCAACACGAAAATTGATTCTCAGACGACTCAAGTGGTGAGTGAGTACCATAGGTATAATGTTCCTCATCATGAAAAATTGTTTGATTCGACCAAATTCGATGCTAATACGCTTGTAAAAAAATGATGTGTAGGGGCCTCACAATAATTTTTCGTCTAGGGTCTCAAAACTTTCAGGGCCGACCCTGACCATAAGAGGGTCCAGCATCAAATATCAAGAGAGAGCTAGTTTGTTAAAATCATTAATTTCAAGAATGTGTAGTAGTGCCTATAACGTCTATGCATCTAAAAAGTATAAGTGGCAAATCATCTCGAGATTTTCAAGCTCAGTTGCCATGCTAAGTGAACTTAATGAAATTATGGAGACTAATATTCATAGAGTTGATAAAAGATGTTCTAAACACAAATATGCTAGCTCTCTGTTCTCCCCCACGCCCTTTTTCTTTTTCCTTTTCTTATGGCTAAACCAACATATCAAATGATCGAGCTAACTATTATGTACTCTCAAGTCAAGAATTGAATTTGTAATAAGAAATGTGGAGATACTTTTTGCTGGATATATTATAAATTTCTTCTCTCTTCCATTCACTAAACCAGAAACATACACATATACCCAAGTTCATAAACAAAATTGAGTTAATTAGCAGCTCTAGTAAACTATGGTTTGAGCAGTTAATAAAGAATCCATAAACCATATAACAGCTTAGAAATTTGGCAAGATTAAAATCTGATACTTTCAAGGATGATGGATCAATAAATCAACATAACTTGATATCAATAAGACAGCTAGTGAACAGTTATTACTTCTACAAAATACATCACAATGTAACTTATGTCATAAGAGCACCATGATCTAGAGAGTCAAGATTTTCAATTTAATTCTATACCCAAAACAATCTTCATACTGGTACCTTGATTTCAAAGAACAGAATAGGTGATAAAGTAATAACAAAGCTGACCTTGTGCTCCAAAGGACCCAGAATGGATAGTAAATGAGACGTAGTAGAACCCAGGACAAGACAAATAGAACAAACGAAAAGCTAGCCAATGTTTCTGTGCCGCCGTATTTGGACATCTTTCCTACTTCCAGAAATACATCACTAGCATCATGAAGAGCTAAAACAACTGAACCAACACGGGCAAACCTAAAACAAGAAGAAATATGACATAAATGAAACCTTTTCTAATTAACCTCAGTTATATGATGTGATATTAGCAATATTAAGTCCCAAACTACTGTCAGGTTGCATAAGCTTGCAAAAATAAATCTCAAATGGTGCAATATTTGAAGAGGTTACTCTATCAGTTATCCTTTCTAGTGATAGAATGCTTGTTTAGTTCTTTTTTAGCAGTCAGTATACTTTCAAGAGGTATACTCAGCTCAGTATTTAAAGGCTCACCTCTAAAACACACCTGAATTTATAAGAAAGCACGATTAGGATGAAAGTTGCAACATGATGACCCATAGAAGCCCAAAAATCAGAGCGCCTGGTTTCCCAAAATATCAGAGCAAATATGGAGTACGTGTAGAATCCACCATCATACATATACAGACCTTTCAGCTTCAACCTGAGTATCACAAGACAGACAGTGTTATGAATTTTTTCAATCAAACCTTGTTCAACTTATATTTCTAATGAAGTGAGTGTGGCAGCTGAACTAAAGAACTATTAGCATCAAGCATTACAAATTTATTATCGGAGACCACAAGCCCAGCAAAGGCTAGTGATGCACCAGGTTATAGCTTCAAGGCTGATCATTCCTATCCCCAGCGAATAGCTGTGATGATATGTACCCAAGAGAAGAAAGGAAAATAAAATCTTACTTATATTTCTGGTCAGGCCAGACCTGATTTCCTGGCCCTACCCAAAAGTATTTGGTGTTTCTGAACCAAGGTTCATTATATGTTACAAGAAGTGCCAAGATCTCAGCTGAAAGAAAGTAAACACATTTCCATGCTGACTCCTTAAATTTTCGTATCTTCTTTCTTCGTTCGGCTGTCTCATTTTCCACCACTTGCATCCCTTTTCCAAATATTATTCGTCTGCCCAATTTCTGCAACATGTATACCCAGTCTAAATTGAGAAAAAGTATTTTAAGGGTGGAAAAATCAGTGAAGTTTAACTTAGTACAACTCGCTGCTGAGAGCAGGAATGTTCACGTATGATCATAAACAAATATCTTGGTGGAGTTAGGCAGTGGTACTAAATTCCAATCCCATTAAATTCGAAACACAATAGCTATTAGAGTGCAGAACAAGTTCTTACACCACTTCTCATCTCATACCCTATGACATGGCACATTTAAGGAAAAAAATAAACAAGGAGAAAAAATATCACAATGCCTGTTATGATAATAATGAAGATATGTCAGTTTATTCAGTAAAAACCTGTGATGCAGATCCCCAGAAGTACTGATCATCAGTAAGCTAAGGGTGAATTAAATGTTAAAGGAACAGCAAATAATTTCAAAAGCAGAAGAAAAGTGATTGCATAATGTAGCAGATCCCGTGTCATAAAATATTAGTTATAGACCTATATTTCCCCACAAGAACATCACCCATAGAAGAATGAAGAGAATGTTGAATGTGTCCATTTCAAGTCTCCTTGCACCATTACCCTAGAGTCAGATCCTGTGCATGTAACCAAAACTCGGTTTTGATCAACTATGCCAATGTCTTGTCTTGATTTCTGAGTGCATGTGTGAAAAATGAAATTCCGTCTAATTTCTTCCTAATCTCAACTGCGAAGATATATGTGGCACCATATTTTAACATTGCGTTACATTTATGAATTGGAATTCTCACTTATTCACATGGTCAAGTATTTCCAAATAATTTTCTTTTACGCTTAACAATCAGCATAACTCCTATTTCTTATCCAAGGATTTCACATTTAACTGAAAACATGATTTGCACAGTATTATACTTGATCTTCAAGTGTTGAATAGATTAATCCGTTAAACAACAATCTAAGCATTATTCCAAATAAATTTGGGATAAGCAACATTACTGATTTTTCTCCATTCAATTCAGTTCATCGTACTTCTACTAGAAGATCCAATGCAACTTGATCCTTTGCAGTCACAACAAGTCATGCTAGTTTCGATCTACATCTCCCTTTTCTGACATGTTTTATTAAAGGTCGCTCATTAAAGTAGTTTAAATTCTATGCATTACATTCCCTTCAATTCTTCTTCCTCATTATAACTTAAAACATTAACTCTTCAGGATAACGCAAACCTCTATAGTAACTCCGCTATTGTCCCCATTCCTACAATTACTTAAAGGACATTCCATTAATTCCATCTTAGTTCTATTTAACTTAAAACCTCTAAATTTTAGAACACTTTTCCAAAATTTTCAACTTAAGATTTAACTCCCTCCTACTCTTGTTTACTAAAACTATGTAATCAGCAAATAGCATACACCAAGGAACCTTGTTTTGGATATATTAGTAAGTTTATCCATTACTAAAATGATGTATCACGACTTAAGACAGTAATAAGAAATTCTCTGCTATCACCATCAATACAACTTGTGGTCAAAATGCTCTATCGTTTTGAGATGTCATTGCTTCAAAACAAACTCTTCAGCTCCACCCTGATTTCCTTAATTCATAAAGAAATGTTAAAGAGCACATCTATATGCTCCATTCAGGGAGAAAGAATTGCTCACAGAAGGAGGAATATAGAGATTCTCTCCCAACTGGTTGGATCATTAGTGAAATGATTTACTTTATGGGCAGAAGCTCTAGTACAAGTGCAGGATGACCGAGCTACACTGAGGAACGAACGCTCTCTATGAATAGACTCAATGGTCAACAAGCACCATTAGCTTCAGCATTAAAGCTTTTTATCCCATTTTCTCCTTTAATGAAGATTCTAAACTAGCTTTTTACTATCAAATCCAAGATAGTTGAAAGCTTGCACCAACAAATATAACATCTACTACATACCAAAATAACCAGAAAACAAAATTGAAAAATGAAAAAAAGGCCATCAATCACGGTACAAATAGAATCCAGAAGAAAATCGAAACATCAAGTTTTAAGCTTCCTTGATTGATCCAATTATGCAATAAAAAATGAAATAAATTAAAGAAACCCAGTTAAAAACTGCAAATTTGCTGATAAAGTACCTCAAATACAAATCTGTCAAGGAAAAACCGAACTGTAGGAAAAAAGATTGCGAAAATTGGAAGCACTATGAAATCTTTATATTCTGTGTAGGATTCATGTTCCCAGTCAATGGAATTCACGAATTCTTGAAACCCCATCTCACAAACTAAATGAAATATCTATCTGTACAATTATTTATGGTCTACATGTAAAGGTGTGTGATCGGGGCAGACCATGAGTGAGAGATTGTTCGTTTTCAACTCCTTGAGATTTACGGAAAAAGTAAAAAATATAAAAATTGGATTAATTGACACCTTTTTTTTTTTTTTTTTTTTGGAAAAATGAATTTTAGATGGAGGATGTGTAGATAAAAAATAAATTTTTTAATTTATAAATAATATTATTTTAACGAAGAATTAACTACTAAAAAAAAGAATGAAAAATGTATTTTTGATAAAAATGCGATTCAAATGGACCTATTTTTCCTTAAGATGGATATATTGACCTTGTTTTAGGTCCACGAGAGTGCAGTTTTGTCTGTGGCGGAGGCATGTTTGCCTAAAATTACAAATAACTTATTTAATCATTAATGGTGTTAAACTAAAATAATTTACTTATTTTTATTTAGGAAGAAAGGCTCTCAACGACGTCCGGTACTAATCCACGTTGTTACATGATGTGAATTTGTTCCCGTTTGATTTTTATTTTTTTCAAAATATATTTTTCCTTCTCTTCTTTTCAATCACACATTCTTCATTAAAATAATATTACACGTAAATCAAAAACTTTTCATCCACACGTTCTCTGTTAATCTACTATTCTCAAATCCATAAAAATTGGTGTCAAATACCCTCGTAATTTGAAAATTACTATCGTCACTTGATGACAAAAGTATTCGTTCTTTCTCCTGTCTCACCTGTTTGTACAACATATTTCGTGGGCAACGAAAAAAATAATGCCTTAATGAAAGTGAAATTATAACTTTTTCGCTCGTAGTCGCAGTGTTCAATTGCATTAATAGAGCACAAAAAAAGCGCTTAAACAAGATCCAAACACCCCCTTCAAGTCTGTCTCTATTATTTCGTTAGGAAATTGACAATCATTGGTGGAGTTTGACCATAGTTTATCCAAAATTTTGGAATCTACCACCAAAACAAATAAAATAATTTTGCTATTAAATTAGATCGTAAGGCTCTCGAGCATAAATGTTAGATCATAATGGGTGTATATGGTCTCACGGAAAGCCAAATATATGCTCCTCGTCCCATCGATGGTTTTGCTTTTCACATGGATTAAGGAATCTTATTTAATGTTATTGAAAAAAAAAAATCTTGGACAAAAACCTTCATAGTTTGCCCTTATTTATATTTGTATAATTTCAAAATTAAGTAGAGAAAATTAGTTATAACTAAACAAATTAAATAAAGGTATATTAATAAAAATGAATTTTAGATGGAGGATGTGTAGATAAAAAATAAATTTTTTAATTTATATATAATATTATTTTAACGAAGAATTAACTACTAAAAAAAAGAATGAAAAATGTATTTTTGATAAAAATGCGATTCAAATGGACCTATTTTTCCTTAAGATGGATATATTGACCTTGTTTTAGGTCCACGAGAGTGCAGTTTTGTCTGTGGCGGAGGCATGTTTGCCTAAAATTACAAATAACTTATTTAATCATTAATGGTGTTAAACTAAAATAATTTACTTATTTTTATTTAGGAAGAAAGGCTCTCAACGACGTCCGGTACTAATCCACGTTGTTACATGATGTGAATTTGTTCCCGTTTGATTTTCATTTTTTTCAAAATATATTTTTTCCTCTCTTCTTTTCAATCACACATTCTTCATTAAAATAATATTACACGTAAATCAAAAACTTTTCATCCACACGTTCTCTGTTAATCTACTATTCTCAAATCCATAAAAATGGGTATCAAATACTCTCGTAATTTGAAAATTACTATCGTCACTTGATGACAAAAGTATTCGTTCTTTCTCCTGTCTCACCTATTTGTACAACATATTTCGTGGGCAACGAAAAAAATAATGCCTTAATGAAAGTGAAATTATAACTTTTTCGCTCGTAGTCGCAGTGTTCAATTGCATTAATAGAGCACAAAAAAAGCGCTTAAACAAGATCCAAACACCCCCTTCAAGTCTGTCTCTATTATTTCGTTAGGAAATTGACAATCATTGGTGGAGTTTGACCATAGTTTATCCAAAATTTTGGAATCTACCACCAAAACAAATAAAATAATTTTGCTATTAAATTAGATCGTAAGGCTCTCGAGCATAAATGTTAGATCATAATGGGTGTATATGGTCTCACGGAAAGCCAAATATATGCTCCTCGTCCCATCGATGGTTTTGCTTTTCACATGGATTAAGGAATCTTATTTAATGTTATTGAAAAAAAAAAATCTTGGACAAAAACCTTCATAGTTTGCCCTTATTTATATTTGTATAATTTCAAAATTAAGTAGAGAAAATTAGTTATAACTAAACAAATTAAATAAATGTATATTAATAAACAAACAAAATAAAACATTCTCAATAAAGAAACAAGACTATATAATTGAGACAAGAAAATTAAAAAAAAAAGTCGGTCTATATAAATGCGACTGAAGGAGTATTATTTAATATTTATATGCAATATTATTTTGGAATTTCACTTGCATATTCTAAAAATATTGAAAAATAGAATGAAATTAAAAAGGAAAGTCTAAAATCAAATTATCATAGTGGCAAGTAGCAAAATTGGTTGTAATGCGTTGGGAATAGACTTCTTAATGCAAAGCTGTGCCCAATAAATGATGAATTAATTAATTAATGGTCAAAGAGACCATCAAATTGGGAATAGACTTCTTAATGCAAAGCTGTGCCCAATAAATGATGAATTAATTAATTAATGGTCAAAGAGACCATCTTTTGAAGCATTTAATTATGAACCTATTACAGTCAAAATTCAATATTGAACGGTATTAAAAAGTAAAACAAATTTGTTATTTTACATTAACACATTTACTTGATTTTGAAAAAAAATAATAATAATAAATAAATTCCACCTACAATTACTGAATTGCATAAGTCATGCACTGGAATTAAAATCAGATTTTTATTAAATTTTAATAAAAATTAAATAAATGTGTAGTTTAAAAGTTGCGAATCGTATCAAATATGTGATTAAAACTAATGATTATTCTTAATTCAAATTAATACATAGATTTTAATTCCTACCAAACAATGACTCTATTTCAATATAAAATTTAAATTTGCAATCCATGTAACGAGGCTCGATGAAGTTATCGACACACCAATAACTCGAGTTAATTGTTTCAATAATCACCACATTTATACCATTGTCACGGTTTAATCAGTAAACTTCAAAGTGCTCACCAAACTTTATCTGTTTGCACTCCATCCATCACTCTAGAAAATTCATTACTTTATTTGCTGACGTGATTAACGAAAATCTAAAGTGACAAGTTACGACCATTAAAGAAATTACAATTCAACCAAACTATTGTTTCATTACTCATCCAACTTACACTTGTCGCAATTTACTTATTGAACTTTAAAATGCTTTCCAATGGTCACTCATCTTTAAGATGTTGCACTTCGTCAATCATCCGTCATATTTCATTTTCCTTCGTTGCTAATGTTTGCATTAAAATTCCACGTGGTAAATTATATGTGTTAAAAAAAATTACAACTCAACAAAACTATCAACTTACCAAATCAACATATGTGAAACGTGACTTCCATGGCCTTATAAGGTTCTTTAGAACCCAATAAAGCGTTCCCACTAATTCTTTTAGAAATATTATTTTTCCAATTCGAATGTGTACTGTGCGAAAAATAGATTTCAATCTAAAGCTAAAAATCTGAACCATAATATGTTAGGTTAAAAATTCATTTGTGAAAATGCTTTGTCTATATTTCACCTCTTTAATTTTTAATTGCGTTCAATTGATCATATGTAATTTTGAATCATCATTTTATATTTTCGATCATACTTTGTTTACTTTCACCCTTTTTCTCGTTCATTGTCTCCAATTTCATCAATATTTACTTAACAAACACAATATATATAGAATTAAGACATAATTCATTAAAATATTCAACAAATACTCTAATTTAAAGGCCTATATAAGTGTAACATAGTGCACTTATCACTAAGATTTTTTTTGGGCTAAAATTGGGCTTTAAAAAAGTTTATGGGGGAGTGGAAGTCGAGTTTTACATATGGTGATTTTTGTGAGTTGATGGATTGATTGAGTTATAATTTTTTTCATGATTGTACTCATCCGCAGAATTTTCGTACTATAATTTAGCAACGAAGTGGACAAAATAGAGGATAATGGATGGAGTGCAATATCTTAAAGATGAGTGATAATTGGAAAGCATTTTCAAGTTCGATGAGTAAACTGTGACATAGTGTAAATTTGATGAGTAATGAAATAATGAGTTAACTGAATTGTAATTGTTTTAACAATCGTAACTTGCCATGTCAGATTTTCGTTAGACACATCATCAAATAAGGTAAAGAATTTCTTAGGGTGATGGATGGAGTGCAAATGGATAAAATTCAGTGAGCATTGTGAAGCGTTTTAAACTTTAGTGAATAAACCGTGACCATCGTATAAGTTGGGTGATTATTGAAACAATAACTCAATAATCCAATATCTTTTTAACAGACATGATAACTAAAAGAGAAGCACTTCTAAAATTTATATTAAGCCCCTATTTGAGCTCCATTAAAATTAATTTTTAGGAAAAATATATTTTTGAATAGTAATTTTTTGAAGAATTTATGATTGAAGAAAGGAAAAGTCTTAAGCTTACATATAATAATATTTTATTGAACAATGTGTGATTAAAAAAAAAAGAGAGAGAAAAATACATTAAAATTAAAATATAGTCCAAACAGTGTGTGTTTTATATAACTCTATTATACAATGTAATTACAATAATAGGCAACCGTGTGTCTACTCCAAAATTTTAGGTGTACTGCCACTTTGTAAAATGAGGTTAACACCCTCTACACTCTCACCTACTAAAGAGGTGGCCTTTCCTCAGCTTTTTCTTTCGCTGACTGGGGTGGGTGGGGGGCGATGGTTTACTCCATAATAACTAGCTAATTTTTTTCCAATTCAGAGCTCAAAAAACCCTAGTTAATCTCATTCTCCATTAAATGACAATGTCGAAAAAGTGAAAAACTAGGGGAGAAATGTTGCATTGCATACGAAAAAATACGCGCATTTAATTATACAAGAGAGCCAACATAAGTTTTTTGATAAGAAAACTCTTGTGGATCTAATTCAAAACCCAACNAAATACGCGCATTTAATTATACAAGAGAGCCAACATAAGTTTTTTGATAAGAAAACTCTTGTGGATCTAATTCAAAACCCAACATTTCTACCTCTAGGTGATAACGGCAAGATACGTGAAAAGACATGAACGCAAGTGTCAACGTCATACAAACAATAATGTTCTTCTGCCATGTTCAAGTTCTTGTAATATGTAATGAAAATCGACAAGAATTTTAATCAAATCCCCAGCTAAGGAATGTTGTCCCATTATTTCGGAAACTCCCAAGAATTATGTTTTAGACGAAGCCAAGAACTAAGTTGGAGCCGTTATGCAATCAAGAAAAGAATAGACACTTCAAGAGGCAAGAATAATGCAAATGGCCCTCTCTTTTATAATCCAAACAGATATTAAGCCAAGGGAAGAAAAATCCAGTATGGAACCATCAGAGAATACAATCTGGATGCAACGTTTTCCATTCAAGAATGTGTATATTCACTGCAAAATCCAAGAATGTGATCATAAATCTGGAAAAATAATAAAATTCTGATTATCCATTTCTGAAAATCACAAGTTCATTCGTTGTGTAACAAATTCACTACGAATTTTGTACATCGTGAAGTTTGTCACTGTTAATGAAGAGTTGCACTTCCTCGGCCCTTCTTCAAGACCTTCCCACTTGCCCAACAAACATGTATGCGGATTTATGAGGACAAGACATAAGTCAAAAGGACATAACAGAAGGGCTGTGTTGCAAATAACCATATGACAACTCTCATCAAATTTAACTGGATACAAGATGCCAAAAACACAGTTGGATTCACTTCATAATCACATGAAAGGCTGCTCTTAATTGATGACAAGATAAAGAATTAAAGTTCTTCACAATAAAAGAGTACCGAAGAGGGAGTCTTCTAGCTATCTGAAATCATTAGTCTTATACATTCTTTGCCATTTGTAGAGTAGGCTCATCTGTATTTCCATTACAAAAGCTACTTTACATTTATGAAATTGACAGAGGAGTAACTAAAGAAGGAGAAATTTCCAGGCAGCAAGCATCTTTCAAATTTAAAAAGGGGCGTAAAATCTATTAACAACTAAGATTAGTTCACCTGTAAAGTACCGCTTGGTAATAAGGACCAGAGAATTTATTGTGCAGAGACAGCTAAGCAGTACTATCTCTTCAATGGTAATGGTTTTATGTGCCTGAAAGAGTCAATTAGATAAGAGGGCATTTACCTCCAGTCAACAAGATTGCAGATTGTCCAATAGCCAAAAACTATTCTACTTGCTTTTCCTAATTAAATTTTAGTATATATTACATATTTGTGTACCTTAGAAACAATGGATTCTTCTAAAATCCTTGAAGGCAATGAAGAATGCAGCAGCAATGAGTCTGGGTGGACAATGTACATTGCTTCTCCAATCGACAAATACAATCTTGATGATGAAGATGACCACAGTGGCAGCATTGATAAACAAGAAGATGGGCTTCCTGCTAAAGATGATGGAGACACCGACAGTAATGACTCTATGGCGTCTGATGCCTCTTCCGGCCCAAGTCATCGAGAGCATCTACGCAACCATGTTCGAGGAAGGCACTGTCCAGGTGTCTTTGGTCATGCTGGGGACAAAGATAACAGAAAACGGTTGGGTAAGAAACATCACCAACAGGAAGAGAAGCAGCCTTGCGATGAGCAGATAAAAGCAGCAAAAGACAAGCCAGGACACAAGGGAAATAGTGCTGGCAGATTGAAGAAAAAATAAGAGTGTGTCTTCAAAGGGGGCTGTATATGAGAACTTTTTCACCAGACGTTCTCAAAGAACCATACCATGCCTGTTCCAGTCCTCTGAGGTATTCAAGAACGCTGAAGTTTATATGCGTTTTGTAGCTTTTGATTCCCGGTTTAATACAATGTCAAGTGAAACCTGCTTATCCCCTATTGAGAAAATCATTCTCTCACCACTATACATATGCATATGAATGACTATATCTCGTATGTGTGTGTGTGTCCAGTAGAAAGAGAGATTCAACAGTAATTTAATCTTGTTCAAGTCTGCAATATCAAGAAAAGTTTTTGTGATGCCATATGCCACTGATTTCAGAATGCTGGCACTGAATCAGAAATACACCAGAAAAAAAGACTGCCTCACATTTTAATCCAACAATCCCTGATTAAGAAATCATTTCGATTTACAAAAGGAAGAGTTTCATCGATGTTTATCCTAAACAAACAAGACTGAGAAGAAGAAAATGGAGAACCGGGCATCAATCTTGATCCCATGTGAGTCGTGACTATTGTTCATCACACATCAGGCTACAAGGCACCAGGGACAGATTCAGGAAGTGTGTTACACGAAATATATATTCCTCAGAGCATTAAAAACCATATAATACTAGCAAATAGCACATCTAACTAACAAGGCAAACGATTCCAAAACCTCGGGCCTATGTTACTAGCATAAGAATATTCCATGTGTTTAGAAAACTAACAAACGTCAATACTGGAATGCTTCCTTTCCATACATCAGCAGTTTTAATTGCTAATGGTCCTTTCCTCCAGGACAAGTCCATAAGATCATAGAATTTGGTCATATGTTAAATCCAGTAAAGAGGTAATAAGGTATCTGGTCATTACTCCTGCTTCTGCACTCTCAGTGCTTCACAAATTTTTGGCTTGCAACAATTAATCAAGTATATGCTTCATAGAACTGCCAGAAAATGATCATACCCTCAGAATTTACACTCAAGTTCATGCGAGGATATAAGTTATAAGAATAATGATGCTAGAAGGTTTGGTGAAAATTACACTTCACACAACAAGATTATATAACAAATAATAGCCTAATAATGACAAACTAGCACCAGTCAATAAAATATTGGAAATAGTCAAACTTAACAAACATACCTAAAACAAGACACATTTATCAAAAACCTTATAAAAATCCCAGCATATATATTGATGGGTCAACCAATGAGCATGGTTCTGAGCAGGAATAACCTTGGTCATCCAAAAAGGACAATACGGCTTGCGCTCTCTAGTTCAACCATAAGGTCTCAAAGGATGAAGAAGAGTATGAAACACCTCTAGCTAGTCTAAAGCTGGCCAACAAAATCAAGGTGTTAGCCCTTTCTATTCAACAATGATTCCCATGCATTGTAAAACAAGAAAGGAGTATCAAGCTCTAGGTGCAAGGATGATGTAGGATCTCCAAGAGGTGAGGGATAAGCTCAAAAGTTTTAAACAGTACAAGATCCGGCATATCCCATGAGCTCAAAACAACAACATTTATGAGTGAGGTCCTAGCATGATTGCCTCAATGAAGTATTTCAAGCTCATCAAGATTACTCTGATAGAGTTCTAGGAAAAGAGAGCAATAAGTTGACTTAGATGGTTGTGAACAAAATAATTATGAAGTGAAGAAGGTAAAACTCAGGTCACCCAAATACATGTCTTGTTGATGGAGTCTCATGCAAGAGAAATTTTCCAACACTCCTATCACTGAGTGGCCAAATAGGAGGCAGACTATGTCCTTAAAGAGATACATGTAGTAGTCTGTAAAAAACAAGTTGACGCACTGTCCCTAACTTTCTGAGGGCAGCTACTATTTGACAGCAATGGAAAGGATGCCTAGAATATATGAAGAAATGAGACAAATGCTAAAGGTGCAAAACTTTGTAGAGGTCACCCCCAAAAGGAGCTCATTAAAACCACCAGTACATGGCCTACTGAACAAAAGAAGGACAGCCCAGGCAGGCATATAGCTGCAACATGAGAGATCTGAGATAGATGTTATAAATATGATGATGTCGGCACTGGACATGGTGCATGTAGGTCCCCACTGACCTAACATTGCAAAATGACTCATCACCTATGCCAACATCCGCTGAACACCAATTCAGTCGAAGGGCATCAACTCATAACAAGTGCAGACCACGCTGGTAGTGATGAGCTCGTGTGCCAACAGGACTTTTCCAAGCATTGTTGAACCTAAAAACCTCAACCTGAGCCATGAGAACGCCATGAACAGGAAACTAGAACTCACACTAACACAGCAAAATGACAACTTTTTTCCTTTCGTAATCTCTCAGTCTCAATAACGTGAAATACATGTGTCCATTCTTTGTTCACTTCAAAATTTTCCCAACATGGCTTGAGACTGAGGCAGGTAAGTTACCTGATACAGTCTCCCATCTCGTTGGATTTGAAACCAATCCAATTTTTTCAACCATACAGCATAAAACATTAAGGTTTAGTTACTTATTAGAGATTATTTCCACCATAACATTAACATCCATGCAGCGTTCCAAGTGATTATTCCAAAAATCATCACTTCAACTTGATGTAAAATGGTGACAGAAATCGTTTTGTCATCAATTTAGTGTTATTACTTTGACTTTTAAAACTAAATCTATTACACATTGTACTGATAGCAAAAGAGGAAATGAAATAGAATGCCAATCTATTTCGCAAATTAAGAAAAAACTCTTTCTTCAATACAGAATGCAGTCTTGAGAAACATATAAGTCAATGTATCACTAATTAGACATAGTTTGATCACGCTACATTTCCAGTACAGAAGAACTTTTTTCAGCACAATGATTCCTACACGATCAATTACATTCTTCTATTGCAGGAAAAGGAAAAAAAATGGATTCTTCTATTGCAGTTGAAGAACAATAAGCCTCCAATCAAAAGGTGAATAACTCATTGATGCAGAGAAACAGCACATTCACCGAGTGATAAGAAAGAGAATCCTTATTGAACTTCTATGAAACAACCTGCTTAACCTGTGAAATAGAGACCAGGAATCATTTAACTTCTAGAAATTGTTTTATTTAATTAATATGCAACACAAATGGCATTGGCAAAAAGGAAACAGAAGAAAATTCATTATCTTAAGAAATGGTAAAAATATAAGCAAGAACGAATTAAGTTTCTAATGGTAGTATTCAGAGTATCATCGTATCTGCTGTTGTTATGCAATTATCAGGTGATTTACATGCTTCCAGAAAACTTAGAACCACGATGCCACATGCATCTTCCGTTCAATTGGCTTATTGCCAGTGGAAAGAGAAGTTTGCATTTGCTATCATTCTCCTATGGGTAATTGGCACAAAACGTCCTTACCTTTCAAGTCTATTGTGGAAAACGTCCCTACCTTTCATTTTTTGGCATTTTTGCCCTCATTTCAACCTTTCTTTGCGCTGGACGTCCTTCCGTCCATATTCCGTTAGTTTTTCCGTTAATTAAAGGGTAATTGGCACAAAACGTCCCTACCTTTCAAGTCTATTGTGGAAAACGTCCCTACCTTTCATTTTTTGGCATTTTTGCCCTCATTTCAACCTTTCTTTGCGCTGGACGTCTTTCCGTCCATATTCCGTCAGTTTTTCCGTTAAACAGAAATTGAAATCAGGAAATTTCCTTGACATTCTGGAAGAAAGCAGCAGAGCAAAGAATTGAAGCAATGAACGCAAATAGACCTAATCCAATCATCAGTGAAATTCCAGCAACCACGAAGTCCAGCATGCACTGTACACTTAATCCTATTATCAAGACCATCTTTCTCCCCCTTCTGAATTTTTGGTATTTCAATAGCCCTCGATCTTGTGTATATATATGCGAGGAAGATTATATGCAGAGATAGAGAGAGAGCGAGCGGTGGATACAGAGTCAGTCAGCTGACATGCTTCTGCATCGAGGCGTGAGATCATCGCCAACCAGCCAAGGCTGCAATTTCACTGGAGGTCACTTCATTTAATGGTTTGTTTCATTTTAGTCACTCCAACTTAATTAATTTCAATATGATCACTTATTTTATCAATTTAACCTTAATGCCTAGAAAAATCATTTTCAACGTATTCAAACATAGACTCTAAATATGTTGTGATAAAGAAACAATTAGACATAGTTCAGAGCTCTATCTAAATTTTAAATTCGATCAGCAGTATCTATATTTCATTTGAAGATTCATATTTTCGTGATTTTATGTTTTATTTTAAAAAAATAAAAGACGCTCAAACATTATCATTGTGTTGTAATTAGAACTTCTAGAAGACAAACTTTGACTAGAGTGTTTATTTATTAGGAATCAATGCCGCATAAACTAAAGGTGAACGCGGTTCAATTTGGACAGTTTGTGTTATATTTCGACTAAAATTATTTTATGTGATTTGAAATTTTTTTGAACCAAATCGAACCATTTTATTTTTCGAACCAAATCAAATCAAAACATAATTTTGCGAGTCTCAACGAGAACTAATAGTGTTAAATATTAAATTACATTCATATTTACCATGAAATACATGAATAAATTATTTTCAAATTTGGTTGCTAAAAGATATTAATAGAACGAATACATCTTTTTTTTTTTCATTTTTATTTACTATTTCTGGATTGACATTCAAACTATTATATAACGGTTAGTAAATGTAAAGTTATATTCTGCTATTATAGTTTGGTTAAAACTCCTTTCATCTTGCTAGTGAGATATTAAATAATGATTGAACGGAATATGTTTAGATACACAAAGATTGATAGAGTTTCGACTTATTAGGAATTGAAGAATTTCATCTTCTAACTACTTTATGAAAGTAGAAGGTAGTAGTATTAGTTAGGGAACTTTAATATTTTCATACAATCAATACGCTCCGTCCTTCGTTCTTTCCAAATCACAAACAAGTTTATTAAATATTTAGGCACACAAACAGACATTTTTCTATCCAAACCACAACTCACAAGTGTATAATAAATTTAAAAAAAAACAAATAAAAGAAATAATAATGGAAAAATGGCTTAAATAAGAATATGAGACTTACCGAAAGAGAAGAGAGAAAGAGACGATTCAGGTAGAAATTAGTAGATTAACGACAATTGTGACTAGCGATTCGTTCAGCAGTGGTAAATAAGCGTCAAATGTTAGGAAAATGAGAGTTTATGTTAGGGCTTCTGAAACTTTGGATGTGATTTGCTGACGTAGTTTTGTTGAATTATGATTTGGATTGTTGAAAATATATGTTTTTTTTTTTCATTTCATATGATTTTGGAATAATTTTAGTTTAGTTTAGATATTTGGTAAGGGCATGTGTTGTGAACCTGTTAAATCATAAGTCAATAATGATGAACTTAATTTACTTTATATCCTTATTTCAATAGGTTGATTGTAATTTATATTTCTAAATTGATATTTTTTTAAAGCGAAAATGGTAAAATTTTTAAGTTAATAAAATTAATATTTTAATTAAAAAATTTAAAAACTGTTCGATTCGATTTTGTGCTATTTTTGAAAATCAAAACCTAAACCAAACCATGTTGAAACAGTTTAATTTTCTTTGAGGGAAAAGAAACCACGAGTCCACATGGGCCTGAACCAACGGTTTCAACTTAATGATTTCATTTTGATTTGCGATTTTACGATTTTTTCGTGCAATCCTAGCATAAACCTAAAATCTTTCAACTTGCGTATCATATGGACAATAATACTTGGTATTGACGATGTTCTAATCACTAAGAAGGAATTAATTAACCTATAACTTTGACCAATTGAATTCGTGAGACCAATAGAAAACTTAGTACATGATGTTCTAAGCACTACATATGGATGATCAAATTGAACTAAATTAAAAATGAGGAACAAACATTAAACAAATACATAAATTGGTGACCTCCTGTGGATTTTTCTCCATATTAGAATGAATTATTCATATTTACCATGAAATACATGAAGAAATTATTTTCAAATTTGGTTGCTAAAAGATATTAATAGAACGAATACATCTTTTTTTTTTTCATTTTTATTTACTATTTCTGGATTGACATTCAAACTATTATATAACGGTTAGTAAATGTAAAGTTATATTCTGCTATTATAGTTTGGTTAAAACTCCTTTCATCTTGCTAGTGAGATATTAAATAATGATTGAACGGAATATGTTTAGATACACAAAGATTGATAGAGTTTCGACTTATTAGGAATTGAAGAATTTCATCTTCTAACTACTTTATGAAAGTAGAAGGTAGTAGTATTAGTTAGGGAACTTTAATATTTTCATACAATCAATACGCTCCGTCCTTCGTTCTTTCCAAATCACAAACAAGTTTATTAAATATTTAGGCACACAAACAGACATTTTTCTATCCAAACCACAACTCACAAGTGTATAATAAATTTAAAAAAACAAATAAAAGAAATAATAATGGAAAAATGGCTTAAATAAGAATATGAGACTTACCGAAAGAGAAGAGAGAAAGAGACGATTCAGGTAGAAATTAGTAGACTAACGACAATTGTGACTAGCGATTCGTTCAGCAGTGGTAAATAAGCGTCAAATGTTAGGAAAATGAGAGTTTATGTTAGGGTTTTTGAAACTTTGGATGTGATTTGCTGACGTAGTTTTGTTGAATTATGATTTGGATTGTTGAAAATATATGTTTTTTTTTTTTCATTTCATTTCATATGATTTTGGAATAATTTTAGTTTAGTTTAGATATTTGGTAAGGACATATGTTGTGAACCTGTTAAATCATAAGTCAATAATGATGAACCTAATTTACTTTATATCCTTATTTCAATAGGCTGATTGTAATTTATATTTCTAAATTGATATTTTTTTAAAGCGAAAATGGTAAAATTTTTAAGTTAATAAAATTAATATTTTAATTAAAAAATTTAAAAACTGTTCGATTCGATTTTGTGCTATTTTTGAAAATCAAAACCTAAACCAAACCATATTGAAACAGTTTAATTTTCTTTGAGGGAAAAGAAACCACGGGTCCACATGGGCCTGAACCAACGGTTTCAACTTAATGATTTCATTTTGATTTGTGATTTTACGATTTTTTCGTGCAATCCTACCATAAACCTAAAATCTTTCAACTTGCGTATCATATGGACAATAATACTTGGTATTGACGATGTTCTAATCACTAAGAAGGAATTAATTAACCTATAACTTTGACCAATTGAATTCGTGAGACCAATAGAAAACTTAGTACATGATGTTCTAAGCACTACATATGGATGATCAAATTGAACTAAATTAAAAATGAGGAACAAACATTAAACAAATACATAAATTGGTGACCTCCTGTGGATTTTTCTCCATATTAGAATGAATTAATATGTACATTTTTTGACAATAAATTTTGGCGATAAGTGATTTTTATTTTATTTTTTGGAAAAGAAAGTGTAATTAAAAATAGGAAAAAATTTATATGTCCACATACAAAATTATTTTATTAGGTGGATGTTTGATTTAAAATGAGTTTGACGAAAAATGATTACCAAATATGAATTAAGCAAAATTTTGAAAAAAAAAAAAAGGAAAAGAAAAAAGAGCGTAATTAAAAAATTGGAAAAATTTATATGTCCACATATAAAATTGTTTTATTAGGTGAAGGTGTGATTTAAAACGAAATTGGAAAAAAAATTATTTTTAAAGAATCTGTACCAAATATGAATTAAGTAAAATTGATTAAATTATGTGATAATAGCTTGATAATAATTAATTTTTAAAAAGTTCTAGGCTCATATTATTTTGTTTTTATTTTTGTTTCTTTTAATATTCCTCGAAATTATACACTCCTTGGGGCGAGCATTGAGCCTGTAATAGAATGCAAGTTGCTAAAATTGCACCAGTTTGTCTATTTTCTTTTGGAATATGGTAAATGATAAAATAATTTTTTGTTGGCATCCTCCAGTATAAAGATGAGGATATCAACTAAAAAAAAAAAAAAAACTGTATTATTTAACGAGAGAGTTTTAATTAGAGTTGTAAAATGGATTGACTTGAACTACTTAGATCGAGAGCACATACGATGTACAATTTTTTACTTGCCTTATTGACACGAATATAGAAAGATTTGAACTCGACAAAGGAGGTTTGATCTTTGGTAACATTAAGCTCCACGACTTAGCAATTACATAAATTTTTAGTAGTTATTTTTTTATCTAAAAAATCGAAACTAATTAACGAAATTATAGGTCTCGAGGGGCTGCATAGCCTGCCTTTTAATAGGCTGGTCCACAAAATGGTCCATCCCAAGACGATAAAGATATTAATACTTGAAGTGTTATGATTTGAGTGGTAAGCAATTTGGAATGTCGTGATTTAAGATGACGGTTTTATCACATGTGCATATATGCGCATATTTGGCCTAGCACCTTTTTTTAGCCAAACATGTTGCAGTACCGTCTCACTAAAATATTTTTCCTCAAAATAAGACTTCTTTGAAAATTTTACTAGAATTTACTCAACATGTTTGTTTTACATTTATAATTTTATTTTAAATTGTTTCAATTTGATCACCTAATATAAACTTTTATTTCTATAGTGGACAATTCATTTGTAACTAATACCAAAACATATAAATTCATAGATAATTTATTTTTAAATTGTTTAAAGAGTAAATGTAGTCCCTCCCCTACTAGAGCATTTCTAACAACATTTTTTTTAGTAAATTTTAAGGAGACATATTCTTTGCTATAAATTAATGTCTATAATTTACCTATCATTTACAATCAACATAAACTCTCTATATTAGTCTTATAATTACAAATGATATACAAGACTTCCGAAGAACGAGAAGATCTGTTTTCAATCTAATCATAACAGACCATCATGTTGACTACAACAAAGTACGGATAAATAAATATTTTGTACGAAAATTGTGGCATTGACAATATTGATACACAAAATATGGATGCCTCGATACATGAATTTTCTTTTGTAGAAATTAGGGATAGTAATTGTACTATTTTCCCTTCACTCATTTTTGGTCTTATTGAATTTTCCCAACAAGAGTATAACGAAACATTTTTTTTTTTTTGGTTACTTCGGTTTTTTTATAATAATTGCACTCTTTTTCCATTTGTTTATTGTTTTTATCCTATTGATTTATTGTCAAATAGGGTTTTTATTGAGGATAATAATAAACAAATATTTAGGCCCGTTTGTTTTTCATTCTTTGTCTTTAAAAATGAAAAATATGATCATTATTCATAATATCAGACCACCATATTTGACTCCCTCTCTTTTGTGTGAATTCCGTAACAGTTATATTTTTTATTCTCATTCTTATAAGAATGGGAATCAAACGGGGGCTACTCTTGTCAAACTATCTAAAAAATAATCATTTTTAGAGTATCTCTAAAAGATTCTCTAAAATAAAATACTCTATATTTTAAAAAGTTAATATTTAAAAATGAGTTCCAAGAAACTTTATGTTTTAACTTTTTAAAATAGAGAATGTATTTGACTCTTCAAATTTAGAGAGTCAAACTCACTCTCTATTCCTAATATACAACGATTGCATTTAATACATTACAAATTTTAATACTCTACAATTTAATATTTTCAAATTACATTTGTATTGATTTGTCATTAATATATAAAAAAAATACTTAAATAAAATATGTGGAGAAATTATTAAATATTCATTGGAAAAAATAAAATAAAGAATCAAAGTAGAGAGCTTGTTGGAGTGTATAAGAAAAATTACTCTCTAAATTTAAAAATGCCTTGTATAAATAGAGAGCTTTTTGAAGATACTTTTACTTTGTAATTCTTTATCTTCATCGATTTGTAATTTTATAATTCCACCATTATAATCAAATTTACTTGAGTATTTTTTTTTTTTTGGCCCTTATCTTTTAGTTTTATAACATCAAAATTTTATTAGTTTTATTTATTGTTTATTGTAAGTGTAACGTATCTTCACATGAAAAATTACAGTATCAAATTCAGTCTTGTTTGATACATATTTTTATGAAACTCGTTCTCTAAAGTCATTTTAACAACACATTCTCTCTAAACTTTTTCTTAACTTTTAATCATACATTCTTAAAAACAAAAAACAAAAAATCCAAATTTACATAAAACAAGTGTTTTTTAGTATAGCTTTTCTTTTATCATCTTTTCTTATTAGACCAAAAGAAAAAGGACACAAAGTTCGAGAAATTTAGTTTTAATCATTAATCAGGCATTAACTTTTTTTTTTTTTTTTTAAAGGTAATCAGGCATTAACTTTCTTTCCTCTTTTATTTTTTTAATTTTTTACTTTCAAAAATCAAGCAATCAGTTGAATGCATGTGTTATGGTCACAACAAGATTATGACACTATCAAACATAATAATACGTTACAATTGCACAATTTTATGTCTCACAATCATTTATCAGAATATGACATAATCACATACCATTCGGTCACGATTACATACCACTTTAATTTTGTTTTTTTTTTAATTTATTAATTTTGAAATTGAATTCTTGAATATTATAATTATGAACCCTAATTTATACCCGAATCTCATTTTTTGGGAAATATGGGTTGAAATAATAACAAGAATGTTTCAAATGAAACATCTTTCTTTTTTTAATCACACCAAAAGAAAAGGACCGAAAGACTCTAATGGCCTGAATGGGGATTTTTATTTATTTATTTATTTTTAGCAATTTTGACAAATTTAGGTGACATTGTTTACGAGGGGTTAAAAAAATTGATAATTGCTAGTTTTTCAACTTGCATGTCGTATAGATAATAGTGGAAATTACATAAACTAATACATTTAGAGATTCTATTTTATAAATCGTACACTAGGTTTACTCTTTCAAATTCGAATATTTTTTATTAATTAAATTTAACGAATGTAAAAATTAATTAATTTACCCTACATAATTTCAAACCCTAAATTATTCCCCCCCCCCCCCCCCCCTTCTCTATTTTCTCTGTCGAAAACGACCTGTCGGATTACCTTTATGCTAGGAGGCTCTATTTGTCAGCAACGTAGCGCAACCATTACAAGAAGTATTGATAGATCTATGAAGGAGTGGCTTCCAATGAGGTGAAAAATATCAGTAGCGGAATGGGTGATCGCCATCTATTTGTGTTAATGGTATGAGAAGGTGGTCTTGGTTGCTGTGATGCAGTCGTGCACAACGATGATAACGTAGTGGCAGCATCATCGCTGGTGCACGGATCTGATTTTGAATCTGGTTTGTGCAGTGATTTTAGTGGTGATGGTGGTGATGGCGGCTGTAGTGCTGGAGGTGGGAATGGCTCTCGCTACTACGTTAGGTTTTTAGCTATGGGGAATTTTTTGATTATGTTTGTGTGGTGATGGTTTTGATTTTGGCTTTGGTGATGAGGTGGTGGTGATGTTGGTAGTCGTGGTGCTATGGTGTGGTGGTGGAGGTGTGCGGTGGTGATGGTGGGAATGGAGGTATGGCGGGTGTGACGATGATGTACTACTGTGATACTATTAGTGTGGTGCTTGGTTGGGTGAGTGGTGTAGTACTATGCGTGGTTGTGGTGGGTAAGGTGAGATGTGGTGGTGGTGGTGGTAGTTTTGGCGATGACAGTTCTAGTGGTGTTGCGACTAATGATAGTAGTGAGGTGGTGGTCACAAGCGTTGATGGTTGTCACAAATGATTTGATTAACTTTGACCATTAAATTAGTTAATATGTGAGCAATAATTAATATGTGACAAATTAAAAAACTAAATTGTGAACAAAAAATAACGTGTGACCTAAAAATTTGTTAATTTGTGACTGATAATTTGTGATGCATAAAAAGTTGTGACTTTAATATTTGTGACCTCTAAATAAACTGTAACTTATAAATTTTTTATTTGTGACCAATGAACAAATTGATCTATTAAATTTTTTAATTGTGATCGTATAATTATTTGTAACATATAAAATTTCTGATTTGTGACTGAAAAATAATATGTAGCTAATTAAATCGTTTATTTGTGACCAAATTACCTTACTATATTTAATTAGTTAAATCATACATCACTTTTAATAAAATTTTGATTTTTGAAATTTAAAACAATTACTCTTAATTTTGAAATGGATAATACTTAGAGGGTGTTTGAGCCACATTATTTTGGTAATAATGCATTCTTGAATAGTGTATTGATGGAAAGTGTATGGTTAAAAAGTAAGGAAATATTTTTGATTTGCGTGTAATATTATTTTATTGAAAAATATGTGATTTAAATGATGTCAAATCACTGTTTAAGAATATATTTTTTTAAAATAATGTGGCTCAAGCGGCCCTTAATTTTTTAGTTATGAAATTTTCCCTAAATAATTCTTGGTATTGAAGATGTTCAAAGCCCATATCCAACATCCAAGCCCGAAGGTACCTAGTTGTTGACTTGCTGCCACACTAGTCATGACTTTAAAAGTTCAAAAACTATAACAATAATGTTTTATACAAAAAAAAAAAAAAATGACTTGAAAAATAAAATTAGTAGACACAGATCAATATAACAAAAAAATAAATGTTGAATTTCGAAAAATATGATCTCGTAAGTCTACTTAGTAACATTTGACTACCAGTTAGTCGATTTTTTATTTTTTATTTTAAGAATTCAATACTTTAAGCTCTTGTTTGATTTTTATTATTTTTAAAATACATTTTTCTCTCCTATTTTTTTAATCACACATTTTTTAATATAATAATATTACACACAAATTCAAAATATTTCATTATTTTTTAATTACATATTTTCCATCAATCTATCATTCTAAAATTATTAGGAAATAATATAGCTCAAACAGGCACTAAATAGAAAATTTTCACGGAATTTCATTGATTCGTAACTACGATTATCTAAGGAATATGATAAACAATAAAAAAATTTACGAAATATATTCGAATAATATAACTTTTAAAAATAAATAAATAAATTAAAATTTTAATAACTATATTATTATCTCATTTGAACGAATGAGAACATTAATGAAAACTTTAAAAAATTAAATTGGTACGTAAACGGGACAACTATCTTGGAACGTCTCGCCCTGCCTTGCCTTAAACGGGTAGCGAGGCGGGCCTACCCCATTGTCATTCCTACTCCTCTTAATAAGGTTGATTTTTTAAGATAAAATTTCAAATCTTAACATGGTATCAAAGCCCACTAAACTCTAATGAGCAATTCAATCGAATTAAGACTTAAAAAACGAACACAAAATTTCAAGATTGACTTGCTCAAAAGAGTCACCATCTTGAGTGGCTATGTTAAAAGATTATAATCTTGCATCGAATAAAGAAGAAAATATAAATCAATTTATAAGAATTTATGGTACTACTCTTAATAAGGTTGACATTTTAAAATGGAACCCAAAAATTTAACATATTACTAGGATAAATTCACATATGCATAAAAAATTATTTATAATTAAAAAAATTACTTACAATTGCAAAATTTACTTAAAAATAAAAAACATTGACTTAAAATAAAGGAAAAAAATATTTTGCTAATTTGGATAAAAGGAATATTTAATTTTGGTAATTATCAATTTAAAATTCTTAATTAGATTTTATATATAAAAACTTTAGAGAGAATGAAATTATAAATATTAGTAAAGAATATATAAATACTATTCAATTAAAATTAAAAAAATATAAGATTTCTTTAATTTTGGTAATTTAGTAAAAGGAATATTTAATTTTGTTAAAAAAATAAAAGGAAAAAAATATTTGGCTAACTTGGTTAAAATGAATATTTAATTTTTGTAAATATCAATTCAAAAATCTTTTTAAACAAATATTAAATTTATCAATTTTAAATTGATAATTACCAAAATTAAATGTTCCTTTTAATCAAATAAGCAAAATATTTTTTTTTCCTTTTACTTTTTTATCAAAAATAAATATTCCTTTTATTAAATTACCAAAATTAAAGAAATATTCAATTTTTGCAATTTTAAATATATAATATTTATATGCTTTATCTAATTTTTATAATTTCATTTTCTTTAAAAATTTTAATATATAATCTAACTAAGAATTTTAAATTGATAATTACCGAAATTAAATATTCCTTTTAACCAAATTAGCAAAATATTTTTTTCCTTTATTTTAAGTCAATGTTTTTTATTTTTAAGTAAATTTTGCAATTGTAAGTAATTTTTTTAATTATAAATAATTTTTTATGCATATGTGAATTTATCCTAGTAATATGTTAAATTTTTGGGTTCCATTTTAAAATGCCAACCTTATTAAGAGTAGTACCATAAATTCTTATAAATTGATTTATATTTTCTTCTTTATTCGATGCAAGATTATAATCTTTTAACATAGCCACTCAAGATGGTGACTCTTTTGAGCAAGTCAATCTTGAAATTTTGTGTTCGTTTTTTAAGTCTTAATTCGATTGAATTGCTCATTAGAGTTTAGTGGGCTTTGATACCATGTTAAGATTTGAAATTTTATCTTAAAAAATCAACCTTATTAAGAGGAGTAGGAATGACAATGGGGTAGGCCCGCCTCGCTACCCGTTTAAGGCAAGGCAGGGCGAGACGTTCCAAGATAGTTGTCCCGTTTACGTACCAATTTAATTTTTTAAAGTTTTCATTAATGTTCTCATTCGTTCAAATGAGATAATAATATAGTTATTAAAATTTTAATTTATTTATTTATTTTTAAAAGTTATATTATTCGAATATATTTCGTAAATTTTTTTATTGTTTATCATATTCCTTAGATAATCGTAGTTACGAATCAATGAAATTCCGTGAAAATTTTCTATTTAGTGCCTGTTTGAGCTATATTATTTCCTAATAATTTTAGAATGATAGATTGATGGAAAATATGTAATTAAAAAATAATGAAATATTTTGAATTTGTATGTAATATTATTATATTAAAAAATGTGTGACTAAAAAAATAGGAGAGAAAAATGTATTTTAAAAATAATAAAAATCAAACAAGAGCTTAAAGTATTGAATTCTTAAAATAAAAAATAAAAAATCGACTAACTGGTAGTCAAATGTTACTAAGTAGACTTACGAGATCATATTTTTCGAAATTCAACATTTATTTTTTTGTTATATTGATCTGTGTCTACTAATTTTATTTTTCAAGTCATTTTTTTTTTTTTTTGTATAAAACATTATTGTTATAGTTTTTGAACTTTTAAAGTCATGACTAGTGTGGCAGCAAGTCAACAACTAGGTACCTTCGGGCTTGGATGTTGGATATGGGCTTTGAACATCTTCAATACCAAGAATTATTTAGGGAAAATTTCATAACTAAAAAATTAAGGGCCGCTTGAGCCACATTATTTTAAAAAAATATATTCTTAAACAGTGATTTGACATCATTTAAATCACATATTTTTCAATAAAATAATATTACACGCAAATCAAAAATATTTCCTTACTTTTTAACCATACACTTTCCATCAATACACTATTCAAGAATGCATTATTACCAAAATAATGTGGCTCAAACACCCTTTGTGTGTTTGATTGCAAGCGTGAAATTTATATTAAAAAAAAAATTCTAGATAATTAAATTGCTTAGAAATTATTTGCATGGAATTATCAATTAAATATGTTTGATTGAACTTATTTTCAACTTAAAAAATATTATATTTGTCTATTTTTTATTACTAGGTAGATGTGAGAGAGAAGGAAGACGAGAGAGAAATAGAAATGAATTATATGAAAAATAAAAATCTACTCCTCTAAAGAAAATATATATATATTTTTTTTCAAAGAAAATATGCTCATGTGACCAAAAGTAAAAAAATATATCCTTGAAAAAATATGAATCAAACAGTATAAAAGTAGGAATTTGGGTGGAAAAATGACATTTTTCATGAAAAACATTGACAATCATAGCACTCTTAGATTATGCTAATGGATAATGTTAATTTGCACATGAAGGATGTATTAGGAAATACGGGAAGTGAATGAATTTCGATGTCAAGGTACTGTTCATGCCTCATAATGTGATAATTGTACGATGTTTTCTCTAAGGCTTTGGTTGTCACTATGGTAGACTTAGATAATAGATGACGATGCTGCTGGATTTGTGCTGTGAGATTGTTGTTCCTCACTGTAAAAAGGCACTGAAAACAGTGTGATCATTAGAAGCTAATTTGGGATTTTGAGACTGACATGTGTGGCCCAAGGTTGGCCGCGTTTGTGGAAGTATTTGGAATTGAATTCCATGCCAAACAAAGTCATGAGTAAACCTAGATTTAAGAAATCTGAATGCATGAAACATGCTCTCGGGTCGACCATAAACTTTGTCCACAGAAGAATGATCATTGATATTGATAAGAATAATAAAGATTTTATTAATAATGATTTTGTGTATATTACAATGTAGAGAGAGCGCTATTTATAGGGTTATAAATAATTGGAAAAAGAAATAACTTAAAAGGAAAAATTACACAATCAATGACTAAGGTAAATAATCTTACACTAAAAGGAAATATAATTCTAAATAATCTTTTCATCTTTAACACCCTCCCCTCAAACTCAGTATGGTGTAGAATATTGAGTTTGACCAATCAAATCTTCAATCCAATCAAATCTTCATTTATTTATTTATTTATTTTTTTAAACAGAAGAAAAAACCTCTAGGTTGTTTAAGAGGCAGGGGGAGCCGATAAAATTCAAGATACCGACCCTCCAAAATTTTGTTTTTAAAAACCTCTAATTTGTTTAAGAGGCAGAAAACCCTTAGTTTGTTTAAGGGGCATGAGAGAGCCGGTAAAATTCAAGATAACGACCCTTTAAATTTTTTGTTTTTGAAAACCCCCAATTTGTTTAAGGGGCACTGGTAAAAAAATCCGGATTTTTTTTTTTTAATAACAACTTTAAAAATTAAAATAATAAAAAAAGAGAAGACGGGAAAACAATTGCCTCCATCTCCTTATCATCAATTGTTTTTGCCACACTTGAGCTTCAACATCTTTTGCAGCATCATCCACATTTTCATAATTGACAAACCCAAAACATTTTGACTTTTCATCCGCATTCCTCATGATAACAGCACTAGGAATTGTCCCATATTCAACAAAAAAATTTTCTTCAAAGAGTCATCTATAGTAGATTCTGCAAGATTTTTCACATATTCATCTGAACCATGGAAAAGAGAACAAGAAATAGCAACGCTTGCTCCAAAGGACTGGTCGGAGGGGGAAGAAATTATTTTCTAAGAAAAAATTGGTCGGAAAAAAAAAAAAGGATGATCTGACGAGCAGCACAAGGCTGCTCGTCGGAGAGCAGAAGCTTGCAAGTTTAACCCAAGACCAAGTTAAACCTGCTCTGATACCATGATAAGAATAATAAAGATTTTATTAATAATGATCTTGTGTATATTACAATGTAGAGAACCATATTTATAGGGTTACAAATAATTGGAAAAGGAAATAACGTAAAAGGAAAAATTACACAATCAATGACTAAGGTAAATAATCCTACAATAAAAGGAAATATAATTCTAAATAATCTTTCTATCTTTAACAGATATTTTCACAAAAGTAAATGGTGAACTTATTAGGTATACTGCAGCTTTCTGTAGATCTGCTCGCAGTGCCATTGCTATGTGAGGTGATTATTGGCAAATTTTATCAAGTTTAACCTTTTAAACAGGACGAACATATAAAGAGAGATCCTTTTTAACAACATAATAAGTCATTTAAGATGGTTTGGACATTTGGTGTTAAGATAATGTATCGTGCAAGCAACGACCGGTGCAATTGAGGTTGAAGAGGTTTATTCATTTTGAGTAATTACGTGGCTTCCCACTGTATTAAATTGTTATATCTATCTTGATTTACTTTTCCTCTTGTTATTGGTTTGTTTTGTTCTTGTTTCTTTTTGTCAAGTAAATACTTGGATTTGGTTGGTTGAAGACACCATCTTTGAACTTTTACATATCAGTCTTTTGGCTCGGTTCTATCTTCACAGCTAGAGTTCATTAAAAGGGAAGTACAAACGCTAGTTTAAATTGACTTAAAGAAATTAGCCAATCTAAGTGGAATTTCATGATGCAAAGAAATTCATAGTAGTAAATTAAGATTTCTTATTGTTATTTGTTTGACAAAAAGATAAGGAAAGAAGGAGTTCCTAATTACTTGTTTCATTTTGATCTTTTTATATTTCTGTTCTTCTCTTCCCCTTTTTATGGATATTTTGAGGGCGAGCAAAATGAAAGGGAGAAAGAAGTGCTGTAGAATGTTGTTCACAGTGATTTTCCATGTGTACGAAAATGCAGTACAGAAACGGTGAGGTGCACAAGTGGAACCACCTGAATGATAGTCTCTTCCATATGATCTCCGTAGACCGGGTTGGACGACCTAGTTATATATTACTGGCCTCGTAAAATGTAAAAACAGTAGCTTTAATGTAGTGTGTTGCCTTTTCAAGCGTTTTGCCTCTTATGGTTCTTTCTTCAATTATGAGCCACTATCACCAGCGTTTCCACCACCATTTGTCCCTCTGCCTGTAGTTTTTTTAGCGCAGAATGCTGGCCATGGGCCCTGCCTCCTAGTTATTGGAGCCTGATCCATAGAGAGTCACGCATGTATACTTCTTTTTCTTTTCTTTTTGGTTTTACTGTTTTGTACCTTATTTTGTTCATTTTGAAAAAAGGAACTGTATTATATAAATCATCATGAAGCTTTAAATAATGTTCTATATTGGTGTTCTCTTTCAGTTTCCTTATGAAATCTTCCGATATTCTTCTCTGATCTAATTCTCAGATGACTAACATATGATTCATCTTGGTGAAGTAATCTGTCTGATTTATCATGGGAAGAAACTAATGATAGATTCTAATATTTATAAATTATTGACCACAGAGAATATTATTCCACTGATTTTTCTCCACTAACAGTTCGATGAATATGTAGCAGGATGAGCTGGACTTTTCTCATTGATGTGCACCATGGTCTTGGCTGATACATATTTTATTGATATATCATATGTTGCTTCTGATAATGATGCAGTTATACTTAGGGAAAACATTGATTAGCATCCATTGAACTGTACTGTTACAAAGGAATTTAAGTGGATAAAATTCTCCCTCTCTCTCACTCTTCCTCACACACACACAGAGTCAGTAAAAGAGCTCATGCTCAGTGAAGAAGGCTTGTGGAAGTAGTGACATACTAATTTGAAGATTCAGTTGTGAGATGGAATGTCTTCGAGTTCTCTTAAAGCAGAATAGGAAGTACCAAGTTGGAGATCTATCACCATTTCACGAAGATCAGAAGTTTCTTCCTTGAGCCTTTCATTCTCTTGAAGAATCCTGTCATGGCTCTCTGACATGTGGTTCAACTTGTCTATGAGATTGTGTTTCTCAGTTCTAAGACGAAGAACCTGCGCACAAAGCTCATCAAGGTGCCTCTGTTTTCGCATCCTTGACCTTCTAGCGGATTCCCTGTTGGATATCATTCTCCTTTGCTTTCTTTCATCGATGATGTAGAACTGAGGTTCGTCTGCTTCATCAGAGGTCGAGTTGTTGCTGATGCATGAGGAATTCGGAGTGAACTCCTGAACTGCAGGAGATGTCTGATAATTTGGTAGGTTGGTCAAGAATCTGTCTAATTCAAATGCTGGTAAATTGCTTGCCATGAAGTCGAAATTATCAGGAATAGACAAAGGATTTTCAGGAACAAAGTAGTTCATTCGTGTGGCCTCGGGTGGAATCATGGTGGAGTACATGGAAGGGGATAACATGAAGTCTTGTTTTACAGATTGCATTGATCTGGTAAGGGAGCACTGCATGAGAAATGAATGGGTTTTATAGAAGGAGAAAGCTAAAGAAGTGGTCCAGATTAAGCAATGAGTAACAGTGTCAGAGGCTTACGAAAGCAGGCTTGGAATATCCACAAAAAAAAAAAAGGGAAAAAAAGAAAAAAGAAAAAAAAGGTGATGTATGCATTGCATGTAATGATTGAAACTCTTCTTATCATGTAAGTTCTTGAACTTCTTTCTTATGTTCCTTAATTACATGTTCTACAGATGTACCATGTTATTACCATTGGACTATGTATGCATGCTGTTCAATCATGCATGTTCATATGCTCCTGATGGAAGTCAGGTTTTAGGATAATCTTCTGCTTAATAAGGATTAAAAGTTTGTGATAATGGATGTCACTGTTCAACATGAGAATTTTTGGAAGAAGAAAGAAAAACAAAAAACGGAAACGAGTAAATTATTTAAAGTCAATCTTGGAGTCGTCCTGGAAAAAGGTAGAAAATTCAATAGCCATATTAAAAATCAGGTATTTTGATTGATGACATAATCTGGGACAATTAAAATTTTAAAGGTGAACATTAATTAAGACATGATAAGTTGGATATCTATGTAAAAAATAATTTGATGACTCAAAGGGCACTAGTCTTTGAGATATTGGGACCCATGACAATGTCCTGGTCCGTATTGGTTGCAACAAATACCTAAATTTGTATGTATCATTCTAATAAGAAAGTGGGACGACAAGAAAAGATGAAGTAGGAAAATTGTAAAGCAAATTTCATTTGAATTTAAGTGCCATACAATATATTTTACTCGATTACTTCTTTCTTCCTCTTACTTTACTTAATTTCAATGGTTGACTTGCTACATTGCTGAGAGAGTTTTATGCAAAGTCAGATGCAAAAGTTTTCATGGATTCTCTACTTTTAGTGCAACTAGACCAGAATTCTGCTAGCATTACTAGGGTTTAGGTTCCTTCTAAACTGAAGAGACGTACGATAAAAACTGATCAAGCCTATTTTTCTCCTTTAATACTGTCTAGTAATGTCCAATCTACCGTAGAAAACATGCTAAAACGTGACTAATTTATGCACTTGACCGCCTCTTTTCATAGTAGTTCTGGGAGCTTGAATACTGTTCAATTGTTGTTAAACTAAACTGTACACGATATGCTTATCTGATCACTATATGATTCCTTTCGTATACGCGGGATTTGATTTACTTATTGCTCGTCATAACAGTTTTCCCAGAAGATGGAGGTTCCAAAATGGATAGAATATACTAAATCTGGTAATGAAATACCCTCTTTGTGCCTTTTCTTTATCATATCAGGAAGGGAAAAAAAAAAGAAAAAAGAAAGAGAAAGAGAGCATATGGTGCTAGTGATTTCTTATGCATACTTTCTATAAGTGGTGCAGTGAAACAGCACTGGGGAATGCATAATCTGTGGACAAAATATGATACACTTGCCATGTCAAAATATCTTCAGTTAAATATTATGGAACTTCTGTTTCATTTGTCTTTATTTGAAGAACAGTTCTCTCCTCTCGAGCTCTACATGCACAAAACCTTTCATGATGGTTGTACTCGTGAAGTCGCGTTCATCTTGTTTTTGCTTGAAATACTCTTTGGTCATTTTAAATAAACTTGTCATTTTCTGTTTGATACGTCGTCTCCTTATTAAAGCAATAGAATTATCCTCAAAGAATATTTTCAAACGAATTCTCTAATTGCTTATGACGCTAATATTCGTCATGCTCCTGCATCTCTCTCTCTTTCTCTCTACGTTTTCTTTATGTCTCTCTTTTATCACAGATTAAACGTCTAAATTCATATTATCGAGAACAATAATAACACAAAGCAGAAAGTCGAAAGCAAATAAAGAACACGCAATTCAGAGTGATTTACTCTCAATGCAAGAGCTACGTTCACTTATCGATACACGAGTTTATTATAACCAAGGAGAAGAGAATTGCAATTTGTTTTTGAACCGACAGCACTCCCTCTCTTCAAGGAAAAGACATGCTTTAATATCCTTTATGCAAGAAGGAATATTAGGAAAATTTGATACACGACCGAACAATTCAATATACCCTTATCACTTTCCCCACCCCCATCCACTCAATTGCACACTATTTCAATCATCTTTTAAATAGTTACTTAGCATTTAGCTAAGGGTAAATTCCTCTAGAGGCCCCCCTAAGCTTACAGTTTGTGTGACCCAACCCATGTTCCCAACCTTCCGTTGGTGATATGTCCCCAGCTTTTTAAAATTGGGCACTATCCTAATTTGATAGAAATCATATATTTATATGGCAAAAGGACACACAATAGACATGCGACAAATGACTGATAGGTATAATTGTGCAAAAATAATTTTCCTCCAATTTGAAGACCTCATAACGAATATAATTCTAGAAGATTATGCGTTTCCGCATAGCAAAAAACGAATTCCCATTCAGTAGTATTCAAACTTGGGGGAAATTATTTTTGGACAATAGTAGCCTTTAATCATTTATCACATGCCTACTGTTTATCCATTTTAGTCTCAGAGGGTGCTTGGTAGGGATTAAAATTAGATTTTTTTTAGTAAATTGTGAGAGAAGCTTTGGATAACACTGCACAATTTTAAAAGATTGAAAACACGGTTGACACAAATAGAAGGTTGGGAACCCATAGAGGAATTTAGCCTTTAATTAAATTAAATTGTGAATATGAATATGAACTAAAAAGCTACACATTATGTCATTGAAAATGTGGCTCATTATTATTTGCCCATTTATTTTTAATACATATTGCCTATCTCTCTGTCCCTGATGGCCACTACCAGAATGAAAAAAAAAAGATCATGAAAAAAAAGAGTGAAGAAACAATTGCAGCAGTATCCAAAAAGGAAGTCTTACCAAATCCCAGCAGTGGCAACTTGCAACCGCAAATGTTTTAATTAGTGGACTTCAATATTCTACCACAATTTAATTTATTTGAATTTAATTAGGTGATTCCCCACCATGTAAACTTTTTTTCTCGCATATTTTAAGGTGATAATTTCGAACAAGTTCCGTGCAATTCACGAAGAAGAACAGTTCTTTCTTGGATAATGAAAACACTATCCAAATTATACATACATATATATATATATTATTTTTGGGTAATAACTATAGTATTCTAATGTATAGTAGGCATCCTTCATCATGATATTAGTGACTTAGCCATTCGTTCACCTATCGTAGCGGCTCGGCTTTGTCCCACCTCTCTAGGATAGCTCATGACTGGTACTCTCAATCTAGTGGTTGGCCTTCTAAAAACTTTGTCAGAAGCAAATCTTCAAAAATCATGATGCACATACATCAACTGAAATGTGATATTTAAACTTGGTGAAAATTAGAGGGGGAAAAAAGGAAAACTAAAAAAAGGAGAGAAGGGGCTAGCTATGAGACAAGACGCGGTGGAGAGGGACTGGGCATGAACGCTGGGAGGCTAGTAGCGGGGCTGGGATGAGGACCCAAGGCCAAATGCTTGAGGTTAACCAATCTTTTTTTGGTTTTAGTTTTTATATTTTTCTATAATTATTTTTTAATTCTTTCATACCCATGGCCTTATATTTTATTTTGAAAAGCCAAAACAAATGTATTCCATTTACCTAAATCAAGATCAAGACCTAATTCAAGTAATAAGATCGAAATATTATCAAGACAGACAGACAGTGACCCATGTTTCCCTTCACGAAAGAATAAAAGTGAAGAAAATGTGACAACTAGACTCAAGCATCCCACAGGCCAAGCAATGTTTCTCACAGTCCCATGGCCTTATATTTTATTTTGAAAAGCCAAAACAAATGTATTCCATTTACCTAAATCAAGATCAAGACCTAATTCAAGTAATAAGATCGAAATATTATCAAGACAGACAGACAGTGACCCATGTTTCCCTTCACGAAAGAATAAAAGTGAAGAAAATGTGACAACTAGACTCAAGCATCCCACAGGCCAAGCAATGTTTCTCACAGTAGCCCCCCAGGGCACTTCTCCACTGGCAAAGGACGGACGCTGTCAAACCTGGCAGAGCAGAGGTCGTGAGTTCGAAACATGGGGCTCTTGGAAGGTAAGGATTTATTCTTGGAAGGCAAGGGAACATTTGGAAGGCAAGGATTTATTCTTGGAAGGCAAGTGGGAACTTGGAAGGCAAGGATTATTCTTGGAAGGCAAGGTGCAACTTGGATTGGCTTGCTTGGCACTTTGTCAGACCAGGTGGGGAGCGCTCGGACCCTGGCTAGTTGGAGGCACATCCTGCGATTAACCGGACTGTGTGAAGAGGGGCCGGATCACAGACCCAAGGATTAGTCTAGAATAGGACACCTTGTAAAAAAAAAA
>NC_036244.1:15357582-15446166 GCF_002742605.1 Olea europaea var. sylvestris | reverse complement strand
GGCAAGGATTATTCTTGGAAGGCAAGGTGCAACTTGGATTGGCTTGCTTGGCACTTTGTCAGACCAGGTGGGGAGCGCTCGGACCCTGGCTAGTTGGAGGCACATCCTGCGATTAACCGGACTGTGTGAAGAGGGGCCGGATCACAGACCCAAGGATTAGTTTAGAATATGACACCTTGTAAAAAAAAAAAAAAAAAATGTTTCTCACAGTCACGCCTTTATAGGCTAGGTTGGCTCCCGAAGGTAGGGTAACATGTTACATGATGGAGTTAGAGAAAAACATAAACTTTAGGGACCACCTTCAAATGTTCATATATTCTCCATTCAAATGACCAAGTACGAAGCACGACTCTATTACCAAAATTTTAATACATTAGTAGTAATAGTCCGATTCCTATATAAATTTAAAACCATTCCCATATTTGTACGACCCAAGACTTTGCTCTTCGCTTTCTTAACATTTAAACAAACCATCTATAGATCATCTAAAAAATCAGTACGACCCAAGACTTTACTCTTTGCTTTCTTAACATTTTAATAAACCATCTATAAATGTCATCTAAAAAATAGGCTAGGTGGGACAAAATAAACTAAACAACAAAAGAAGAAAATGATCAAAAAAAACAAAATAAAATTCGTGGCTACACTTGCTTTACATATACCTTTCCTCCATAGTAATGTAAAGTTGCATTCATGTATAGTATAGTGGGTGAAGTGTAGCCCACCACAAAGGTGAATGAGAGTGATAGTATTCTTATTTCGTACGGATTTACCATAGAATATGATAAGAAATATAATTGTAATGAGAGAATTTCTTGACCATATTCTTTTGCAATTTGAGTTTTTCTTTATTTTGAATGCTTTGAAACATATATTTGAAGAAATGTGGACTTGTGAACGGAATGGTTTTTGGTGCGCAATATTTAGAGCGTGTTTTATATATAGTACTAAGTATTACTATCTGATACAAATACAGTTGAATATCATTGTACAACACAAAGAACAAAATTTGGATTTCTTATTTCCAAATAATCTTATCTAATGCGTACAAATTTAATGTATTTAATATAACATAATAGTAGCAATCTTGATTATCAACCTTAAGTCTTGTAAATAATTGTCGAAATTAATTGTGCATTCCCAAAGGGTCAATAGGTGATAGTATCACATCTCTCCAACCTCACCCGGTCACTGGGCTTATTTTTTTATTTTTAGGGAAATTATTTTTGTTAATATCTTTTTAACTACAATGGTAAGATTTTATTTATTATTTTAGTTTAAATGACTCAAGGAATCTACTAGAGTATTCTATTTATCTGTAGTGTTACATTTCTAATCTATATAAGTAATGTTATTTAGTACCATTGGTGTTATAACAGCGGTCTATATAACATTAAGTGCAATTAATTGAAATATACAATTAAATGAATCATATAATTTAACATTTAGTCAAATTTCAATGTTACGAAATCGGAACAGCTGCATCGCAAGGTATGTGGATCTATTTCAAAAAGAAATAATCTCCATCAAATCTCCAAGTATTAGCACAGAATCCTTGGCGATCAAGGAATATATAAGAGAATAGTCCTCGATAAGGTAATTTCTGTTGGAAAGGAAGAGCACCTTAGGGTTTATATTTTAACCTAATTCAATTAGGATCTTCCTTATAAATACATGTGTACACACATAACATCAAAGGTATATAATTTTCTAAACCCTAGCCAAAATTCTACATGCTCGTCTCACCAACCACATATTTTCCATGATCTTGTTTCTTCCATTCCTATATTGTTCCGGCAACTAAATTGACAATCGACTTACCAAAGATCATGGGTCCTATTTAGTGTGATGGTGATCTTTGTGCTTAACGATTTTTCAGATGTGTCCCACAATGTAATTGGTGGATTTGCTCCTCAACAAATAATTTTAATCACACGTTTTATGTGACATACAACTTTTCAACAACACATTTCATTAACTTTCAATCTACACCAAACAGTGACTTATTTATTCATATAGGCAATCCTAGAACACCTTCCCATCTCACCCTCCACCCCATAACAAAAGAAAACAACAAAGAAGAAGTAAGAGAAACAGTTTGAACTTTGAAGAAGAGGAGATTGTTTGGTACGGAGGGGTCTAAACTTAACAACCTCACTATTTCTCACCAAACATTATTTTCTTTCACATTGCACATCAATATATGTATATCGGATCCGTTATTAATCTGTTGAGAGTGACATGCAAACAATTAATTGGGTGCTTGGTGCACCATCAACCCACCTCATTGCACATCTAGTCTATTCAACTTGCCCGTAGCCTCACTCTCGCCATGCGCATAACAAGCTTTTTTTTTCGGCTCACGAGAAAACAACTATTTTACTAGGTTTTCAACTGAGGTATTGCAAGGTTTATATAGCACATATTTGATTTAGATAAAAATCAGTTTTTTTAGTAGATTTTGATAAAAGTTGATGAAATACATGGTTAAAAAGTTGATAAAAATTATGTATCCCATTAAAAATATATGTTTGAAAATGAGTTTTGAGGAAAAATTAGTTTTAGAAATGAGGTCAAACATGTGCATATATAATCTAGATTTTGTTGCATGAAATTCAATTCCTAGTTTCAATTGATAAAATGTTTTGTGATGCATGTATAAATTCGTCCCAAAACTTGAAACGATCTATATAACATTTGTAATTATATATATCTAGGAGAATTAGGAGATAATACACGACGATGAAACTTACAATTTAATAACTATGTTAACATATTTTGTAATTATAAGGTGTATCGAATAATATTAGACATGACTAAATAATATAAATACACACTTATTCAAGAATCACCATAAACTTGCAAAAACAAACGAAAAATAAGGTTTAAGCTATTTAATCATGGAGTTTCAAGTTCTTGGAACCATAATATATGTACAATATGTTTGTCCTTCGTCTCCACTTTCTCCCCCACTCAAAACCCTACTTTTTTTTATTTCCATTTTCACCTGAGGTCATCACATTATGATTGGTTAAAAAAGGATAAGTTCATCATAATTTTTCTTATTTTCCTGGATGAAATTTCTTCTGAATTTATTTATTTTTACATTATGCTTGGCTTTATGGCAATCATTATTTTCGTATCCTGTTGTCGTATTATTATTTATAGACAGTTACTTGGGTCTTGGTCTAGTTAATAAAATATTGGTTAAAGGGTGCGTCTTAGAATAATACTAAATACTTGCGCGCATGTTATTCATTACTCTTCTTATAAGATCAATGAGGTCTTAATCCACTCACATTGTGGATAATAAAGTACTTTAGGTGTGGTTCAAACTAAACTAATGGGATTGTTTTAAGCATAAATTCATCATTAATTTTCCTCTTAACGTTGATTCTTGCACAAGTGGTATATTTAGATTCATAGGCATTAGTTTGTGGTCGAGGTTAGACTTGATGTGGAGTCAAATCGAACACTATCAGAATAATTACTAGACCTTGACTGAACCCTTAATTTATGACGACCTAATTAAATTAAAGTCTCAGTGCATATATGTTTGTATTTCTTAACTTCCATTTTGGGTCTCCGTATTTATATAAAAAATCATAACCTGAAATTTAGAAATCAAATTATTACTCCCTTTTAAATCCCTCCATTTATTAGCAGACATGAACACGTTCTAAACATAAAGTTGAAAATGAAGGGCAAATAAATTCTTCATCTCTAAACACAGAAGCAGTTTAGATTATGAATGATGAACCAAAGGAAAAAAGCATATTGAGAGAAAAGTTTAAAAAAAGATTGTATACATGTACATATTACATATGTGTATATTATATTCGTCTTTAGTAAAGCCTCGATAAATGAATGATCAATAAATTAATAATATTGTTTATGTAATAAAAAATTTTGGTCCCGACTCTGGCTAGTAAACTAAATTAAAAATATTGCCAAATGCATAAAATAATAATTTTATTTAAAATCATTTAGGGCTCCATCATAAAAATGAAAAATAATAAATGTTTAAATACAAGTTTTATAATACATATAAAGGAAGTAACTCTACTCATTCCTACTTTTTGTGAATGCATAAACACATTTAGTATATTTTTATTTTGTAAAAGGTAATTATTTAAAGTTAGAGAGCTTGAAAGGCTTCTTTTGGAGAAATTCTTTGGTGGTAGTATTCATTATTAATCTCTTCATCAATAGGCTATTAAATCATCGTATTATTTTTAATACGATAAATCGTGGGATGTTTGAAATTCATCACATTTTAGCATTCACTTAAAATAATTTCACGTGATCTATAGATAAATAATAAATTATAATTTACTGATGTCTTAACAACTCTTCTAAAAAAATAATAACACTACATCCATCCCATAAAGATAAACTTGTTTTTATTTTCACACAAATTAAGAAAATATAATTAATATAGTTGAAAATATAAATTTTTCTTACTATTTTTCTAATATACCCCTACATTAAATAATTGTTTAAATATGATTGTTTTATATTTGTTAATAATAAGGTACATGAAATATGGTATATTAGAAAACTAAAAATATCTATATTATCAATAAAGAAAATGGCCTATAAGTTGAAATAGATGAAAAAGGAAATCAAATATATCTTTATATGGGACGAAGGGAGCATTTTTCTTGATCCCAACATTATTATTTTATGGAGATTTTACTGCATTGATATACAAATATATATAGTGTATATAGAGAGAGAGATTAGAAGTCATTAGGTTTTAATTAAACTCAATGACCAATTATTAATCAACACATATTAGCAAATAATAATCTAAATTTAGAGCGTAATTCTCTTAACTAATTGATTGGACAGACCCCTCTCAACATCATCTGATACACAAGGAAACAAATGGATTTTTATTGCTTAGTTAATTGGCTTAACAAATGTTGAAATTGACACCTCAAATTCTTGGAACCACATCTTTTTCCTACCTAATATGTCATTACAAATCACGTATTATATATACACACGTACCCACAAATGGTGTCATTGCAAGAAGTGCTCTCTATACTCATAATCGTCTTTTGAACCTAACATTAAGAAAGTGGCACAAATTTGTCAACTTTATTGCCTTTTTGGGTGCTTCCATTAGTGGCTAACTCTCTCTTTCTTGTTTGCGGTAGTTTTCCAGTAGGCTGATAGTGAATATAAAACTTTATTACCTTTTATAACATATATTTTAATAACATGTAGTTTTTGTTGTGTGTGTGTGTGTGTGTGTATATAATCCTCTTCTTGACTCTTGAGTTTTTTGTTTTGCAGAGGGTCTAATATAATTAGCCACAATAGAAGGCGAGTACCTTCCAAGAAGTTAGTGATTGTTAAGACTTGGGGTTCTATCTTAAAATGTCGATCTTGTTAAGAGGGGTAACACAATTCTTTATAAGATGTTCAGATAAATGCTAAGAAGTTTAAAGTTTAATCTAAGAAGTAAATGAAATTCAAATTTAAAACAAATGTAATTTGAAAGTAATTCAAATTACATTTAATTTGTAACGATCATTAAATTTTTAACATCATATTCCATATAAAATGTTCTAATAAAATGATATAAATTATATTGAAAAATTTATCGTGTAAAAATAATAAACGCTAATGAAATAATTGAATTTTTTTAAAAGAAATGACGAGTTAGACGTCCTTTTTGAAATGTACGTTCGACGCATATTTAACTTTTTTTTTATGTCCATTTGGACCAACCAATATAACAATGATGTAGTTTTCGTAATAAGCTTCTACATGATATAGATGATTTGTGGATTCGGATAGCATACGATCACCGACGAATTTTGAAAGTGAGCATATTATCGAAATTCTTACAATATTAGTTCAAAACGATCTACTTTGATGTGTCGTAACTTTTGCTATGGTTGACAATTTCGAAAGCTTTTAGTAAGAAAAAATTAGGCTATGAACACTTCGAAATGGCATTAAAGATATAATATTTCAACTTCATTTAACATCCCGTAATGAGTGCATCAAAGTAGGTCGTAAAATGATCAAAATAACACTTTTTTAAAATAAGAAAAAACAAAGACAAAAAATTTTTGGAGTCATTTGACCCCACATGACTCCACGTGGGTCCGCCCATGCATATGTGAATTTAAGATTGGATCGTGCAAACTGATAAATCACTATGATTTTTTGTTTCTTTGGATAGTTTTTTCAAGGCAAACTATGAATAGGAGGAAATTTATTACAGGAGAATTAAGGTGAAGGTATTCCCAGTGAGCCATTAGCATAGTTTGTCGAACATTTGCGTCGAGACTGTTACACAACTAATTAAATAGAAAGACGATAGATTTAGTAATACAGAGACCGTAAAGAGGAAATTACACCATTCACTCCATGTTAAATACAATTTCAAATGTTAGTATCCGTTATTTTTTATACCAAAAATACTACAAATTTTAAAGTATAATTGGTATATAAAGAATAACTTAACTTCTAAAATTAATCAATTAGGTAGCTAATATTACTCCACCAAACAAGCTATGTCACAATCTTTGATCAAAACCCTCAATTCTTGCCCAAGTTCTTCTCTACCATATCATCATCTTCTATCTACACGAGATTGGAAACCAAAATATTCAAAGGGATCTCATGGATCAGTCTTTTCCATATACCAAGGTTCCTTAATTCCATATTCTCGTTCATAAATCATTTTTCTGCAATAATAATATGGCGGACTAATAGTGAGAGACATGATTGTTATAGATGTGGTGAGAGCATTTACTTATATTCTGCCATGTCTCATTGTTAAGATAAATGCTTGGTCACCCATCATCATCTATTGGGTAGAGCGTATTAAGCCTCTTGATGTGAAAATTGCTACTGATATTTCAGAAGATGATTACAGATAAGTACATCGTTACACAATATAATATGTGTATATCTACTTCGTTATACGGGTTATACGGGTCATCAATGGAATTCCCGTTATTTGGACGCATTTTGACGTTATAATAGCATATAAGTACAACATTGGCTCCACGAGAACATTAGTTTTTTAGCCAAAAAAATATTATACAATTGAGTTGGGAAAGAAACATTGGATGCTGATGGGCTTTATCTCAAAACCATATAGGAATCATAGACACCCAATTTCTTATTGATGAAAAATTGGATACATGGATGAAGCATCAATTTTACCAAGAGAAAAACATGATTCAAATGTTATTTAAAAAATTCAGCAATGAAGTGATGCATAAATCAACGGGGTTCCTTCCTCTTCAGCTCCGAACAAAAAATTAGCAAACTGTGATTTGTGATCCTCAACGGGCCATGTTATCATCGATATCATACTCTATTTCATAGAACCATCGTGTTATCAATTTTTATCTCAACAGATATCATCTCACAAAGTTTTGCAGATTTACAACCACTAGGCACGAGGAGTCCAATCTTCGTATCGCAAGTTATGATCACATTACTGGAATCCATATCTACAAGCACACAAAAAACAGAAAAGGTATAACAAATTGGGGATAAACAAATGGTGATCACTCACAAATATGTAGTTCATCAATGGGTCAAATTCAAAGACGCAATCCTCGAAATAACGAAATACCAAAAAACGAAAAAAGGAAAAAAGAGCAACATCATTTCTCATAATTAATGAATCCACTAACATCATTTCACGATTATTATCAAGTTCACAAACCCATCTCACATATCATATAATTCAGTTAATGTAAATCCATATATCACATAAAATGTAGTTAAAAATATTGGTGGAATTGCAAAAGTAAGTGGTTAAATTTCAAACTATTTTACGAGTTGCATGATATTTCACAAAAAAGAATTATTAATAATTCACATGTTAAATAATGTTTTCCTTGATTTCAATAAATAAAATTTGCTCGAGTTAGATTCGAGGCACAAATGGGCTGCACAAGCAAAGGTTAAATATTCAGTAGCTAGGAATGAAAATCAGATTTAAATTAATCAATCGGAAAAAGATTGCACGTAATTTCCTTTTTGACATTCTTGTACAATCGAAAATCATTTATAATTTGAATTAATTTAATTGTAACGTAAATCATGCATTTCAATTTCAGTTACAATTCAAAAATGGAAAAGTCTCAAAGTCTGTAAATTGGGTATTATTTTGAGGGTTATACAGTATAATAAGTATATAAATAAGTATTTTAGTATAATGTGAAATCTTTTTTTTATTTCATAGGTATTTATGATTTTCTTTCCCGATAGCAAAGTACCACTCAAGGAGGGTATAAGGCCTGATCTATCATGAACTTCAAAGCCCGAAATGTAAAGAAAATACAGTGCAAAAGGCTTTGAGGCCCAGAAGCTGAAGGGAGAGACATTGTTGTTGGTTCCACAAGGAAGACTCAGATGGGATCAACAAGGCCCAAACAATTTCAAAACCACATAAGAAAAAATAAATTTCATAACTTCTATAATTTAAGAATACAATTTTAAAATTAACAAACTTATAAAAACTTTTAAAAAGTCAGGTGGTATGTGATCGTGACTTGTTGTGACAATGATTTTGACCTATAAATAGTGGAGTCATGCTTGGGTACCGGGTAGGGATTTTACAGAACTCCTACAGTACACACACAAATATGGATCGAGTGTGGATTTTTGGGGTAATTTTTAAATGAGCGGTACTCATCTCATGTGAGGGATTTAAAGAACTTCTGTTGAAATGGCTCTGTACATCCATCAAAACTCTAAATAGTGTGATTAAACTTTGTTACATAATCCACATAACAATAGTGAGCCCTATTAACTCCTCTGTTAAAGCTGATACACTATGAATAGCATTTATTTTTTTACACTACACTCCTATTTTAATAAAATAAATTCACCTCATCAAACATTATTAATAGCATTAAACACTATAAATGAAAAAGTCAATAGATTTATTTAAGTAACTGTTACATTATCGAATTCACAATTTTTTTTTGTTTAATTACAGTCAAAATAATATTAATTGAATGACGAATAGCGAATTATAAAATTATGTTTGTACACGCGAATTATAAAATATTAGTGATGTCAATATCATCTAAAATAAGTTCTCAAACATTGCTTCCAATTTGTTAGGCTTAAAGTATTAGTGATGTCAATATTACAATGTTTGGATATCTTAAAATAAAGGATATGAGTCCAATGTAAAATATCTAATCACTTAATTGACATATGGATCGTTGCTACCTACCAATAATTGGGTCACATAGAACTACTTTAGATAAAATAGTCCATAAAATAATTCCCAACTCATGTAATATTTAATATATTATAAATCCTAGATGTTCCATAGTTTCAGTTTTTTTTTTTTTTTTTTGGTAGATATCATATTCATCATCATTCAATATTTAAGTAAACCCTCGACAAATCCTAACAATAACTAATGATGGCAGAAAAACCCACCTCTCCCCGTCCCGAATTGGGCCAAAAAATCCATCCCAACGGGTTGGCAGGACGGGGCTCATCGCCCTGTCTCGTGGCACGGGGCGAGGATGCCTCGCTTTGAACCTAACACATGAAAGAAAAAATATTTAATATTAATATTAATTTTATTTCTGGACAATTCACCAATTAAAAATTCATTCTGAATTTATATTTTATTCTCTAATGATAGCATAATTTGAAAATTTAAAAATGTGAAAAAAGAAAAAGAAAAAAAAGGGCAGCAAACTGGGCAAGCAGCCGCCCTGTCTAAGGCTCGTGCCGCGCCCTGTCCCGTCCTTAACAATAACAACACCCGCTGTCCTGAACCCGATTCATTGCCATCCCTAACAATAACAACACCCTCGTCCTGAACTCGAATCACTGTCATCTCTAATAATAACAACATTCATTAAAATATATTCATTTGAAGGAGAATAAAATGTGCAACATAAACTTTCAACTTTTATTTCATTGATTATTTATATAGATGTAAACAACAACTTATTTATCATAAAATAAGTTGGATTATTACAAATTAATCAATTATTTGGATTGTTGGGATGAAATAGTGAGTAGTTTCCTCGAGGGTGAGGGTGAGGGTGCGGGTGGGGGGCAGCCGCGAACGCAGATTCCACTAAGACAGGCACAGAATCCACAATGGAATTTTTGACATATTGGGAGGCAATCTGCAGTAACATCGCAATTTGGAAGTTTTTTCTTTGCATCCACCATTGGACCTGCAATAATTATTTTTATTTTTATTTTCATAGCAACTCAGAGTATAATAAAAAATAAAAACTGGATTGTCATATTTATTTAGCATAAATTAAGCACAAATACTAGAGAGAGAGAGAGTAACCAGTTGCGATTAACATAAGGGAAATCAGAAGAACTAGCTTTAAAAAGAACGCCATCATATCGAGATTTGAGGAGTATTTTTTGTGTGTATGAACAGACTATATTCAAGAATTAACTCTACTAATATGGTATACATTGTGAGAAATATTTATAGATGAAGGGGAGTATCTGATATTGTGATGGATTTTAAAAATTCTTTTAAATTTAAGTGTTCCAATTGAGATTTTAATAATTTTTAAGGAAATTCACTAAATTTTAGGTGTCACCAATGGAGATTTAATGAATTACTATAAAATCCTTTAAAAATTAAGTATTCTTAAAAACTAGTGAACTTATAGAGATTTTGTTGACTGAGGAATTTTAGAAGATTTGAATAGATTTCAAGCTTAAAAATAAATATACCAAAATCTTTTGAAATTTTACTATTTTTAATGAGATTCTTGTAGAATTGATGAAAATATATTCAAATCCACGAAATTTATTAGAATTTATAATTTTTTAAAATCTATCAAAATCTTAGTTGATGTCATCTAAGGAAATAATGTGATTTTGAATTTCGAATGAATATTTGGGTATTTGTTAATTGGATTCAATTTGGAATCAGTACAAGGAATGTAGGCAATAATGAAAATGGAAAGAACATATTATTTCTTGGATAGATTGACTTTTTTTGAATAATGTTATTTACAGTCGTTTACTATCGCAGTCCTCCTACGAGACGTACGTGTGGCAATTAGTAATTTATTGTATAAGGTAATAAAAAACTATCATATTATTGTATCAAATCACTAACCGTCACATTCATGTCGCATAAGACAATTACAACAGTGAACGATTGCAAATAGCATTATTTTTTTTTATTATTATTTTTTTCCTTCGTTTCTTGGGTAGGTTAACCTTGAATGTTTATTTCGTCATGCCTCTTTAACCTCAACATAAATCTCCAACCATTCTTCTTAAATCAGTTGGTCGATGTTTGTAAACCGATTTGGTCAACCATGTCCCTTTCTACTCAACTAATTATGTCATTTAACATTAAGTTAGTTTGATCATTGATTAGACCAGAAGCAGTAGGTCATCCATTCTTTCGAAATTACAATCCTAACAGTGTTTCACACTTCTTCAAATTAAGAATATTGGTTGTCAAATGATTTGAAGTTCGGTTCAAACTTCAAAGCATCTCGATTTCTCACCGAAATGAAGAATGTTTTTGCATTCTCAACCAGTAAGTATATTTAGAATTTAATCAATTCATAACTTCAGTGAGGTGTTCCAATAATTTAATCTCATGATGTAAAAAATAAAAATTATTATTATAATGAGTTCAAATAATCCCAAGAAATTGGGTTATTTGATCGTTAGGATATTAAGAATTTGTCAGAGTTAAATTCAAAAGTAACCAAGTTGAATTGAGCACGTTAAGTTGATTGGAGTAATGAATATCCGCTCCTCTTTCCCTCTGAGAGACATTGATAAGGGAAAGACCGGAGATTTTGCTCAAATGGGGGGTGCCGCATGCGGAATCAAAAGTTAATTGGTTCTTCGACAAGTCATTTCTATTTTGTAAGAATTTTGGCAAATTTAAGTATTGATTATAGATCAATGATAAAAAGAGGCAATACTCTCCAAAAGATAATTCTAGATTTGCATTTAATTAGAGTTGAGAGAAGTAAAGGTTTATCTAAATCAACACTAATTGCCATAATTTCCTTTTCATTTTCGTGCTTCCCTACCTTACATACAATGTTCTAATTGATTAGATATTTATTTATTTATATACCACGAAACTTCCTGTTAGGTTAAAGGTGATGGAATATATGTTTGAAAAATAATTAATTTCATAAAATGTGTAGTTGTTGACTTTTATTTGAATTTTAATTCAAAATTTTAACTGGATCAAATTGGGCTTAATTTTTTAAAAGTTATTTGAAGTCGACCTTGACAATAAAATATGATGTAAACAATGAAAATTAAGAAATACACCATAAGCTTTGGACTTTTATATCATTATTAAAAAAATAAACTCTAATTTATTTCTCCAACATATAAGTTGGAATAGCAAAGAATAACGCTATTTGTAATCACTCACTATCGTAGTCGCCTATATAACATACATATGATGATTAGTGATTTAATGCATGAAATAATAAAGAAATATTATTTTAATGTATTAAATCAAAACCGTCATGTAGAAGACATCACTTGAGACGACTATTGCAGTAAACGACTATAAATAGCATAACATTGTTGCACATTAGTTTCTCCCAATGTTCTGCGACTAAACTTTTTCTCCATTATTTGAGTTCTTGAGATGATGAGCCGAAGGTGGTGGCTGCCTCCCGTCGTACACTGACTTTATCCATATAGGCATAGTACTAAAGTCATCTCCAGCGCTGCACCAAATTTTGCACTAAATTTTGCATCAAATTAAAATTCATCTCCAACCATTATACCAAAAGTTACACCAAATAAACGATATTTAACCATTTTCTTCCCTTTTTTATTCTTCATAATTTATTTATTTGATTATTTTATGAATACATAAATTACTAAATAAATAATTACATTAAATTACGAAAAAGATTAAATTCATTAATAAATATAAAAAAATATTACAATTAATAAAAACACTACAATAACGAAAATCATAAATCATGCGATCAGAAAATAGTACAATGCATTTCGAATTTGGAAATTACGACATTTCGAAGTCACATATTTTTTACAATTTAATTCTCGAAATTCATACGTTTTTCCCACAAATGATCGATTAATACATTTGGAATTTTATGTACTGTTTTGTTTAAATAAAATTAGATTACCGTATACATGTCATTGTTTAATATATTTCGTGTTAACTTTAATAAAAAAATCGTGTTTGTTATATTTTAAATTTTTTTCTTCTTTTAATTAATTTATTAATTATTACTTCTTACATTCAAAATTTATTTTAAATGTAAATAATAATAATTTATTGTATTGAAAAATATATAGCACAAATAATACAACTACCCTTCATCAATTATTTGAAAAGGGGGAAGGAAAAGGGCAAAATAGATTTTCACCATTTTGCACCATTTTGCACTAAAATAGTGCAAAGTATAGTTTTGTATTGGAGCAACTGCACCAAAAAATGGTGCAATTTGATGATTTGGAGTTTACATTGGAGATGTCCTAAGTACTACTAAATTGAAGTACAAATCATAGACTAATGTTAAAATGCATAATTCATTCCAATTAACAAATTATATTAATCCCTAATTGATTCCAGTATTGTAGGGCTTTAGTTTAGACCACATTAATCCCTAATCGATTCCAATTAACAAATTATATTAAGGTGACCATATATAGAACCATGCTTGGGTATCGAGTAGGGGTTTTACAGTAATCCTATAGAATATACACAAATATGGGTGGGGTGGGGATTTTTGGGGTCATAGCGAGACCCACCTCATGTGAGGAATCTGAAAAATTTCTGTTGAAATGGTTCTGTACATTCATCAAAACTCTAAATAGTGTGATTAAAGTTTGTTACATAATCCACATGACAATAGTGAGCCCTATTAACTCCTCTATTGAAGCTGATATACTATGAATAGCATTTTTTTTACACTACACTCCTATTTTAATAAAATAAATTCACCTCATCAAACATTATTAATAGCATTAAACACTATAAATGAAAAGGTCAACACATTTATTTATGTAACCGTTACATTATCGAATTCACAATTTTTTTTATTTAATTACAGTCAAAGTAATATTAATTGAATGACGAATAGCTAACTATAATATTATGTTTGTACACACGAATTATAAAATATTAGTGATGTCAATATCATCTAAAATAATATCTCAAACATTGCTTCTAATTTGTTAGGCTTAAAGTATTAGTGATGTCAATATAAAAATGTTTGGATATCTTAAAATAAAGGATATGAGTCTAATGTAAAAGAATTAAACTTGTGGTACATCCGGGGGTACCGAAGCGTGCACCTAATGGACACGCGGCGATCCCCGGTTGGAGGAAGGGCCTGTCCCCCGATGTATCGGTAAATGTAAGATATCAAATCACTTAATTGACATATAGATCTTTGCTAGGTACCAATAATTGGGTTACATAGAACTACTCTAAATAAAATAGTCTATAAATTAATTCTCAACTCATGTGATATTTAATATATTATAAATCCTAAATGTTCCATAGTTTCAGTTTTTTTTTTTTTTTTTTAGATATCATATTCATCATCATTCAATATTTAACTAAACCCTCGACAAATCCTAACAATAACTAGTGATGGCAGAAAACCCTGCCTCTCCCCATCTCGAATTGGGTGAAAAATCTGCCCTGACGGGTTGGCAGGGCGGGGCTCATCGCCCCATCTCGTGGCACGGGGCGAGGATGCCCCGCCTTGAACCTGCCACATGAAGGAAAAAAAATTAAAATTAATATTAATTTTATTTGTGAACAATTCACCTTTTAAAATTTCATTTTGAATTTGTATTTTATTCTATAATAATAACGTAACTCAAAATTTTAAAAATGTAAAAAGAAAAGGGCAGCAAACGTGGCAAGCCGCCGCCCTGTCTAAGGCTTGCGCCCCGTCCCGTCCCTAACAATAACAGCACCCCTCGTCCTGAACCCGATCCGCTGCCATCCTTAACAATAATAGCACCCTCATCCTGAACCCGATTCACCGTCATCCATAATAATAACAACATTCATTAAAATATATTCATTTGAAGGAGAATAAAATGTGCAACATAAACTTTCAACTTTTATTTCATTGATTATTTATATAGATGTAAACAACAACTTATTTATCATAAAATAAGTTGGATTATTACAAATTAATCAATTATTTGTATTGCTGGGATGAAATAGTGAGTAGTTTCCTCGAGGGTGAGGGTGGGGGGCAGCCGCGAACGCAGATTCCACTAAGGCAGGCACAGAATCCACAATGGAATTTTTGACATATTGGGAGGCAATCTGCAGTGACATCGCAATTTGGAAGTGGTTTCTTTGCATCCACCATTGGACCTGCAATAATTATTTTTATTTTTATTTTCATAGCAACTCAAAGTATAATAAAAAAATAAAAACTGGATTGTCATATTTATTTAGCATAAATTAAGCACCAATACTAAAGAGAGAGAGAGAAACCAGTTGCGATTAACATAAGGGAAATCAGAAGAACTAGCTTTGAAAAGAACGTCATCATATCGAGATTTGAGGAGTATTTTTTGTGTGTATGAACTGACTATATTGAACAGTTAACTCTACTAATGTGGTATACATTGTGAGAAATATTTATAGATGAAGGAGAGTGTCTGATGTTATGATGGATTTTAAAAATTCTTCTAAATTTAGGTGTTCAAATTGAGATTTTAATAAATTTTAATGAAATTCACTAAATTTCAGGTGTCCCCAACGAAGATTTAATGAATTACTATAAAATCCTTTAAAAATTAAGTATTTTCAATAACTAGTGAATTTATAGAGATTTTGTTGGCTGAGGAATTTTAGAAGATTTGAATAGATTTCTAGCTTAAAAATAAATATACCAAAATCTTTTGAATTTTTACCATTTTTAATGAGATTCTTATAGAATTGATGAAAATCTATTCAAATCTAGGAAATTTATTAGAATTTATAATTTTTTAAAATCTATCAAAATCTTAGTTGATATCATCTAAGCAGATAATATGATTTTGAATTTCGAATGAATATTTGGGTATTTATTAATTGGATACAATTAGGAACCAATACAAGGAAAGTAGGCGAAGAATGAAAATGGAAAGAAAATATTATTTCTTAAATAGATTGACCTTTTTTTGAATAATACTATTTACAGTTGCTTTACGTTGCATATGTGTGACGGTTAATAATTTATTGCATAAGATAATAAAAAATTATCATAATATTATATTAAATCACTAACCATCACATTCATGCCGCATAGGACAACTACAATAATGAACGATCGCAAATAACATTATTATTATTATTATTTTCCTTCGTTTCTTGGGTAGGTTAACCTTGAATGTTTATTTGGTCATGCCTCTTTAACCTGAATATAAATCTCCAACCATTCTTCTTAAATCCGTTGGTCGATGTTTGTAAGCCGATTTGGTCAACCAAGTCCCTTTCTACTCAACTAAGTATGTCGTTTGACATTAAATCATCGATTAGTTGTCAAATGATTTGAAGTTCGGTTCAAACTTCAAAGCATCTCGATTTCTTACCGAAATGAATAATATTTTTGCATTCTCAACCAGTAAGTATATTTAGAATTTAATCACTTCATAACTTCAGTGAGGTGTTCCAATAATTTAATCTCATGATGTAAAAAATAAAAATTATTATTATAATGAGTTCAAATAATTCCAAGAAATTGGGTTATTTGATCGTTAGGATATTAAGAACTTGTCAGAGTTAAATTCAAAAGTAACGATGTTGAACTGAGCACCTTAAGTTGATTGGAGTAATGAATATCTGCTCCTCTTTCCCTCTGAGAGAGATTGATAAGGGAAAGACCGGAGATTTTGCTCAAATGGGGGGTGCCGCGTGCGGAATCAAAAGTTAATTGGTTCTACGATAAGTCATTTCTATTTTGTTAGAATTTTGGCAAATTTAAGTATTGGTTATAGATCAATGATAAAAAGAGGCAATACCCTCCAAAAGATAATTCTAGATTTGCATTTAATTAGAGTTGAGAGAAGTAAAGGTTTATCTAAATCAATTTTAATTGTCATAATTTCCTTTTCATTTTCGTGCTTCCCTACCTTACATACAATGTTCTAATTGATTAGAATTAGCAAATTGCAAACAATTTTTAATTGAATATTTCATCTACATATATCTCTCATAGGAACATCTTTGGAAAGTTTTTGTAAATTGTTTAAATTATAAAGAGATAGAAAGACATATCTATGAAATAATTATTTGATACTAAAAGATTTAATAGCATATTTTTTTAATTATATAGCATGAAACTTATTTCCTATTAGGTTAAAAGTGATGGAATATATGATTGAAAAATAATTAATTTCATAAAATGTGTAGTTGTTGACTTTAATTTGAAATTTTAACTGGATCAAATTGGGCTTAATTTTTTGAAAGTTATTTGAAGTCGGCCTTAACAATAAAATGTGATGTAAACAATGAAAATTAAGAAATACACCATAAGCTTTGGACTTTTATTTCATTACCCCAAAAAAAATAATAATAATAAAATAATAAAATAAATTCTAATTTATTTCTCCAACATATAAGTTGGAATAGCATAGAATAACACTATTTGTAATCACTGACTATCGTAGTCGCATATATAAGATATATGTGACGGTTAGTGATTTGATGCATTAAACAATAAAGAACTACTATTTTAATGTATCAAATCAAAACCGTCATGTAGAAGACATCACTTAAGACGACTATTACAGTGGACGACTATAAATAGAATAACTCTGTTGCACATTAGTTTCTCCCAAGGTTCTGAGACTAAACTCTTTGTCCATTATGTGAGTTCTTGAGATGATGAGCAGAAGGTGGTGGCCGCCTCCTGTCCTACGTAGACTTTATCCATATAGGCATAGTACTAAAGATATCTCCAGCGTTGCACTAAATTTTGAACCATTTTGTACAAAATTTTGTACCAAATTAAAATTCATCTCCAATCATTACACCAAATGAACGGTGTTTAACCATTTTCTTCCCCTTTTTATTCTTTATAATTTATTTATTTGATTATTTTAAGAATACATAAATTACTAAATAAATAATTACATTAAATTATGAAAAAGATTAAATTCATTAATAAATATAAAAAATATTACAATTAATAAAAACACTACAGCAACGAAAATCATAAATTATGCCATCAGAAAATAGTATAATACATTTCGAATTTAGAAATTACAATATTTCGAAATCACAAAATTTTTTCAATTTAATTCTCGGAATTCATACATTCTTCCCACAAATGATCAATTAATACATTTCGAATTTTATGTATTGTTTTGTTTAAATAAAATTATATTATCATATGTATATCGTTGTTTAATATATTTTATCTTAACTTTAATAAAAAATCGTGTTTGTTATATTTTAAATTTTTTTCTTCTTTTAATTAATTTATTAATTATTATTTCTTGCATTCATAATTTATTTTAAATGCAAATAATAAAAATTTATTGTATTGAAAAATATATAGCACAAATAACACAACTACCCTTCATCAATTATTTGAAAAAGGAGAAAAAAAGGACAAAATAGACTTTTACCACTTTGCACCATTTTGCAACAAAATAATGCAAAGTATAGTTTTGCATTGGAGCAACTGCACCAAAAAATTGTGCAATTAGATGATTTGAGGTTTACATTGGAGATGCCCTAAGTGCTAAGAAATTCAAGTACAAATTATAAACTAATGTTAAAATGCCTAATTGATTCCAATTAACAAAATTATATTAATCCCTAATTGATTCCAACATTGTCCGGCTTTAGTTTAGACCACATTAATCCCTAATCGATTCCAATTAGCAAATTATATTAAGGTGACCATATATAGAACTGCGGCTACAATCATTCATCTTGCAATAGATTATCTTCGCGAATGGGGGAGAACGATGATTTTGTTGCTTAGTCTAATTAATCAACTAATTAATTTTAAGCCATTAGTAAATTTAAGTAACTAACTTTGATGGAAAATAAACGTTATGAATTAACTTTGAATTTTCTCCTTTTTTTTCTTTAAAAAAATTTTCTTATAGAAATAACCTTCCAATTTGATGTTCTCTACTTTATTTGAGAAATTAATTCTCTCAAATATACCATTAGTTGGAAAAGTTGTTAGCCTCTGACGAATTTCAATCATAACTTGTAGACTTGTACACTAACCACGAGTGGTGGTGCAACCACCCTACCTAGATTCGTTGAAATCGCATATTTTTTATTTTTTTTTTGGCAATAGATTAAAGTTTTAGATTAGATTACTGATATTCAGTTCATTTTCAAATACTTCTTGTGGCTCATTTGGTCAGACGCTGAATGTATATAGTGGAGGTCCCGAGTTTGAATTTTTTTTACCAACAAACAATTGTGCAATAATATTTAAATACAACAATTTTTGCCAAAATTCAAGAAAGTAGGGGACCAAACAAAAATTTGAACTTGTGACCTTTTGTTAGATATAGTATAAACCTCACCGTTATGTCACCCATTGATTATTGCCAATAAATTTAACAAAATAATATTTGTTAAGTTCTACATGTTTTAATGCGAGTGCAATTATAAAAATTTGGATTCGTGCTCTTCCTTTAAAATATATAAAACTTAACAACAACGTCTTTAGATGAGTCCATTTATTCTTAGAACAAAATTACATATATTCAATTTGAACAAAATAATTATTAAAATTTAAACTTTAAGCCTTATTTGATTCCTATTTTTTTTCAAATACATTTTTTATCTCTTCTTTTCAACCACGTATTCTTCAATAAAATAATATTAAATACAAATTCAATTTTTATTTTTATTTTTTAGCCACACATTCTCCATTAAATCACTATTAAAAAATCATTTTTTTTTTTTGGCAAAAAATTGATTTCAAACAAACTCTTAATATTTTATTGCGATCTACGATAAATAGTCAACGGCCGCCCGTGCTGACTCAAACTTTTAGAATCACCCATACTTACCACTCGACATTAAAATAAACACAAAATTCCCGAGAAGGAAATCCTTGTTCGACGAATCAAACTGTTAAAAAACATTGACTACTGATTCAATTAAAGTCTAAAAATAGTTACAAAAGAAACGATTTTTGTTGAATCTTCACGCTCTAAACATCATGTTGTAATAGTTGCTAATTTCTATGTGGATGGCAACGGGGTGGGACAAGATATCCCTCCCCATCTCTCGCCACAACAAGGATTATCGGGAAACAAATGATGCAATAAGGCAAAGAGGGTATTATAATAGTAAAATTCGTGACAAATTCAAAACAAGGACCATACTATCAATCCCCGTCGAATATAGCCGCAAATCCTCACCACATTAGGTGCCAAAATTTTAAATCTTTTTTCTTCATCGTCAAAACGATTTTGCCATTTGACACAAACACACTCAATTGGCAATCATTGAAGAAATGTTTTAATATAGCACCATGCTCGTGTAGTCTGAATAGAAATTTAAAACAGACCATGTATTTTGGTGCTGGCTTCAACTCTTTCTTTTCCCAACCCAAAATTTTAACCTACCCACTAAAATAGAAAGAAAAATAGATGGCAAGGCAACTATAAATGTCAAGAATCAGTAAGCAATCAGAGAACTTTGAAGACCATTGAATATGTATTTCCACATATTATTCAGAATATACAAGTTTTCATCATATTGCTTTGCCCTTTGCAACACCAAAAACATGGCCTCTTCTTGAAAAGATCACATTGGTTTAAGCTACACAAAGATAAGAATTAAGTGCAAATAAAAAAAAAGAAAAAAATAAAATAAAATATATATATATATATATATATATATATATATATACAGGAATCCATATTCAAAACCTATAATTCTTGTTAATAACTTGAAAGGAAACAAAGGCCATAACATAATTTTCATATCATCAAAATTCAACAATTAATCAAACAAAGCAAAGCAATCAGAGAACTTTGAAAAACCATAATAATTACAACCCCACATTGAAATTCGGCTTATGAATTCTCATCATTTTGCTTTACTTGCTGTTTACAGCTTATAGTAAGGGCAAAATATAGCTGAATGAATAAACCTTAATTCAATCAAAACTCTTGCCAAAATACAAAATTTCTGTAGCACCGAAATACCTTTGCCTCGAATTTTTCTTCACAACTATTAACTCCAAGTTGCAAAGGGCTATTTGGTGCAATTTTTAACCATCTGTGAAACTGGGCTCAGTTTAAATCAACAACAAACAACAACCGAAACCACAACATCACTTCACTTCGGCTGCCACAAAGGATTAAGGTAAATGGTGGAAAAAGGAATAGTTGAACTCAAATGAATCAAGACGGCTGCCACTTTTTTGCCTCTATTGCAAACACACTCAAATCACAAGAAAACGGCCATAGGCAAATGGGAGCTTGTATAGATTAGTTTAGGTCATTTGTCAAGTTGGGCCAAAGACACTAAACCTAGACAAAGGCCTGAAATGGGCAAACAACCAAAACCAATACTAAGCACAAATTTGGGCTAACACACTTGGGCCATCTTAAGTGAATTGGGCCATGAGTAACCTTAATTAATTAGCTTCTTCTAACGGTCCAAATTATTTTCGAGTCGAGCCAACCACTATGGTTTCAACATAATTAATCAAACAACATTTTAATATTGTTGTCCGATATATATTGGGTATCAAAATCCAACACAATCAAAATTAAAAAAAAAAAAAAAAAGCATTTGAAATGCTTTTCGAGAATAAAATAAAATCTAATTAAAAAAATGGGCATTAGCAACGTAAAGCTTGAGTCTTTACTTTTGATCCTCTGCGGCGGCTTTTGGGTTTAGGGTTTCATTTTGGTTATTGAGATGAACCTTGTAAAATGACATTGCAGCAAGTTACGAAAAAGTTAGTTGCGTTAAGTGTGACTATTTTAGATATGCTTGGTTTGTGTACGTTAATCGCATTTAATTACCTGTAAGATTTCCTTTTGTTCGATAGTTCCTAGACAAGTATACAATTATTTCCATTCTTGAGTCAAATCTCATTGATGTTCAACCCTCGAAGGGAAGCCTAATTAATATTTCACCCTTACTAAGAAAAAAGCTTTTCATTCCATTAATATTCAGATTCTTTTACTTAAAAGTATGACGGTTAAAACATAGTTCAATCCATCCATCAATTACTATCCCTTTTAAAATAAACATGAAAATTATGATACATTTACAACATCAGCATTGTCAATATTAAGATAAACATGAGAAATTTTTTCAATTAAATTAAATTTATAACCACGAGTGCACAAATGTAAGATCTTCAAGGGGATATGTTGACGAGATTACTTTCAAGAAATCACCAATTGATACATTTGCAACATACCTCAAATCCTACGATCATCAATCAGCTAAACTTTGTTTACAACATGATTTTTTTTTCATCATTTCAAAGCTACCTATATGAAAATAAATAAGAACCACCAAAAATTGTGTCAAGTTTTGTCTACTTATGTTGGCCACCAAATGAATCATGTTTTCTTCCAAACTGGACTTGCAGGAAATATGTGTACAGAAAAAATAAATAAATAAAAAATAAAAAATCCAGATGATCTTGAAAGTGCAAAGAATTAACTCTCGAAAAATTTCAAGGCCATGGGATTTTTATTAAATAGATGTACTGCTAAAATCGAAAGCATCAGAGCAACAACTGCCATTTTGTTATATATTCCACATAACAATATATATTACACATTATTAATAGCATTAAACACTATAGGTGAAAAATTCAACACATTTTTTTAAGTAACCATAAAGTCAATCAGAAATAGTAACCGTTACATTATCGAATTCACAATTATTATTTTTATTTAATTGTAGTCAAAATAATATTAATTGAATGACGAATAGCGAACTATAATATTATGTATGCACACACAAATTATAAATATTAGTGATGTCAATATTATCTAAAATTATTTCTCAAACATTGCTATTAAATTGTTAGACTTAAAGTATTAGTGATGTCAATATTAAAATGCTGAATAATGCTATTTGCAGTCGTTCACTGCAGCAGTCGACCTACATGGCATACACATGGTATGTGGTTATTTGATGCATTAATGAATAAAAAAACTACCACATTAATGCATCAAATAATCATCTGTCATATGTATGCCACGTAGGACGACTATCGCAGTGAGCGACTACTAAAATGTTTGGATATCTTAAAGTAAAGGATATGAGTCTAATTTAAAATATCTAATCACTTAATTGACATATAGACTGATGCTTAGTATCAATAATTGGGTAACATGGCATTACTCTAAATAAAATAGTCTATAAAATAATTCTCAACTCTTGTGATATTTAATATATTATAAATCATGGATATTCCATAGTTTCTGTTTTTCTCAATTAAGATATATCGTCATCGTTCAATATTGAAGTAAACTCTCTACAAATCCTAAAAATAACAACATTCATTAAAATATACTCGTTCCAATATTTTTGAGACTATTGTCACGCAAAGGAAAATAAAATGTGCAGCATTAACTTTGATCTTTTATTCATTGATATTATATATAGATGTAAAAAAAACAACTTATTTTCTTATTTTTATTAGAAAATAAGTTGGATTATAACAAATTAATCAATTATTTGGATTGTTGGAATGAATAGAGAGTAGTTTCCTTGAGGGTGGGGGGCAGCCACGAACGCATATTCCAGCACTACAGCCACAAATAAAACAATGGAATTTTTGACATATTGGGAGGCAATCTGCAGTAACATCGCAAAATGGAAGTGGTTTCTTTGCATCCACCATTGGACCTGCAATAATTTATTTTTATAGCAACTTAGAGTATAATAAAAATTAAAAACTGGATCGTCGTATTTATTTTGCATAAGTTAAGGGGAGAGAGAGTTACCAGTTGCGATTAACATAAGGGAAATCAGAAGAACTAGCTTTGAAAAGAACATCATCATATCGAGATTTGAGGAGTATTTTTGTGTGTATGAACGGACTATATTCAACAATTAACTCTACAAATATGGTTTACAGTGTGAGAAATATTTATAAATGAAGGGGAGTGTTTGATATTATGATGGATTTTAAAAATTCTTTTAAATTTAGGTGTTCCAAATTGAGATTTTAATGGATTTTAATGAAATTACTAAAATTTAGATGTCACCAATTGAGATTTTAATGAATTTCAATAAATTTCTTTGAAAGTTGGGTATTTTCAATAACTAATTAATGAATTTATAATGATCTTATTAATAGAGGGATTTTAAAAGATTGAGATAGATTTCAAGCTTAAAAATGGATATAATAAAATCTTTTGAATTTCATCATTTTTACTTATAGAATTGGCGGAAGTCTATTCAAATTCATGAAAATTATTAGAATATATATAATTTTTTAAAATTCATCAAAATTTTAGTTGAGAACACCTCCGAAAATAATGTGATTTTGAATTACGAATGTATATTAGGATATTTATTATTTGGATTCAATTAGGGATCAATACATGGAATGTAGGCGACGAATGGAAATGGAAAGAACATGTTATTTCTTGGATAGACTGGCCATTCTACTAATTAAATCGTTTATTACTAAGTTAGTTCGATCATTAATTAGACCTGTAGGACATCCATTCCGAAATTACAGCACTAACAATGTTCCACACTCCTTCAAATTAAGAACATTAGTTGTCAAATGATTTGAAATTCAGTTTAAAGTATCACAATGTCTCGCCGAAATTAAGAATATTTTTGGTAGATATGACCGATATTCAAGTTGGAAAATTGATCTAAGACTTAAGTTTTTTTTGCATTCAACCAATAAGTATATTGAGAATTTAATCACTTTATAACTTCAGTGAGGCGTTCCATTACTTTAATCTCATGATATAAAAATTAAAATTATTACTAGAATGAGTTCAAATAATTCCAAAAAATTGGGTTAATTGATCATTGGGACGTTAAAGCACAAATTTGGGCCAACACTACATCACCTTTAATGCACCGCTACTTCCACCTTCAACTCAAATTTATGACCATAAATACTACGTTCGCTGACCTATGTTATATGTGGCTAATTGTGATCAAATTTGTTTCCAGAGTGATTGTCTATAACCAAATCAGTCTAATTTGTGACTCACTGTTAATCTGGTTACGAACAGTCACAATGAAGGCAGAGTTAGTCACACCCGATCACATTAAACACATACCTGGTGACATAGGATCACCACAAATAAATTTGCATACACCAAAGACTAACACCAAAATCCTCCTCCACCACGATTCCAATGCACCAAACCTACACCTTCAATTCTAGTCTACCTTCACTTCAAATCCACAATAACAATCACTATCACCATCACTATCACTTCCACCAACACTTTCAACAAGCACCAACTACCACCAGCTAGGGGTGTCAACGAACCGAGTTGACTTGCGAGCCAAAATTCCTGGCTCAAGCTTTTTTAAGGTGAGCTTTTTTTTGCTTGAGCCAAGCCGACCAAAAGCTCGGCCAAAAAATTAAGACTCGACCCGGCTCAATTTTCTAGAACTTTTTTTTTTAATTTCTCTCCTCTTAGTTGCCAAACCAAGCGGCAAATTTTTTCTTTCTGCTTTTTTTGTCCAGGCTGACCCAACTTAAGGGGACTCTCCCGAAATGGGGCTCGGTGCCTTCAAGCCTTGAGTCGGGCCGGCTTAGGTTTTTTTGGGGTCGAGTTACGGGCGATCGAGCTGGTGAGCCTAATTGCCAACCTACCACTACCCTATCGGTATCACACCATCAACAGAACCACCACTAACAATTTCAGAAAACACAATACTTGAACTATCTTCCGAGTTATCATGCTTATGCCTCGACCTAGCAATACCATTGCCACTCTTCTCTTCGCCATCACCACCCGACATCCCACCATTAGAACCACCACTTCCATTACCCACATTGTTGAAAACAGAGTCATTAATCTTAGATCCACCTTCAGCACCGAGCTTCTCCACATTTATATAAGTAGAAAATAGGTCATCCTCCGATCCCATCTCCTCCGTACTTCTTACCGATGAGTCAAACGGGTCCGACACTAGATCTAAATCCTTCGATAGCTGAAAATTCACCTTAGAATGCCCTCTTCTGTTGGTGGCGCACCACACTTTGCATTGCGAGTCACCAGCAATGACTCTCACAGCGCCGCCGAGGTGGGTGATTGTCGGAGTGATGATGGAGGAAATCATTGAAAATGACCCAATAACCCATGTGTATTTCCAAAGTAACATTTGACCAGTTTTTAGGGAAAAAAAACAAAAATTGATTTTAAAGGTCAAAATCCCAAAATACCCTCAGACAATCACTTTCCCATTTGCTTACAGTCAACCAAAACCAAGGAAAAGCTACGATCAGTTTCCATTCGGTCAGAGACGTTTTCAGTTCATCTCCAGTGACCTTCTTCTTGTTAAGGTAAGTTTCGAGTTGTTAATTAACTAGATTAATGTTTAGATTTTCATATTGTGTGTGAATATTGAATTTGTGGAGGTTTTTGGAATGTGTTATTGGTTATGTAAATGTAGAAGTATGAATATGAGTCTAAATTGGAGAATAATAGGTGGATTTTGAGATTTTTAATTTTAAATTTCATTTTTATTTTTATTAATAATTTTTTATAAATAATATTCTTTTCATTAATCGAATTTCATTAATTCTTGTCATTGTACTTTTGAATAATTATTTACTTTTTAATTTTCATGTTTAATTTTATTAATTTTTTTTTAGAAATAATATTCTTTTCGTTCATCAAATTTAATTAATTTTTGTAATTGTAATTTTTAATAATTATTTAGTTTTAAATTTAAATTTCATATTTAATTTTATTAATTATTTTTTATAAATAATATTCTTTTCGTTTATCGAATTTAACTAATTTTTTTAATTTTAAATTTTAATAATTATTTAATTTTAAATATAAATTTCATATTTAATTTTATTAATTATTTTTTATAAATAATATTCTTTTCATTCTCGAATTTAATTAATTTTTATAATTGTAATATTTAATAATTCTTTTAATTTTAAATTTAAATTTCATATTTTGATTTATTAATAGTTTTTTTTTATAAATAATATTCTTTTCGTTAATCGAATTTCTTTAATTTTTGTCAATGTAATTTTGAATAATTATTTAATTTTAAATTTCATTTTTATTTTTATTAATAGTTTTTTATAAATAATATTCTTTTTGTTAATCGAATTTCAATAATTTTTGTCATAGTAATTTTGAATAATTATTTAATTATTAAATTTCATATTTAATTTTATTAATTGTTTTTTAGAAATAATATTCTTTTCGTTCATCGAATTTAATTAATTTTTGTAATTGTAATTTTTAATAATTATTTAATTTTAAATTTCATATTTACTTTTATTAATTGTTTTTTATAAATAATATTCTTTTCATTTTCGAATTTAATTAATTTTTATAATTGTAGTATTTAATAATTATTTTAAATTTAAATTTAAATTTTAAATTTAGTTTTATTAATAGTTTTTTATAAATAATATTCTTTTCGTTAATCAAATTTCATTAATTTTTGTCATTGTAATTTTTAATAATTATTTAATTTTAAATTTTATTTTTATTTTTATTTTTATTAATAATTTTTTTATAAATAATATTCTTTTCGTCAATCGAATTTCATTAATTCTTGTCATTGTAATTTTGAATAATTATTTAATTTTATTAATTATTTTTTAGAAATTATATTCTTTTCGTTCATCGAATTTAATTAATTTTTGTAATTGTAATTTTTAATAATTGTTTAATTTTAAATTTAAATTTCATATTTATTTTTATTAATTATTTTTTACAAATAATATTCTTTCGTTCATCAAATTTAATTAATTTTTGTAATTATAATTTTTAATAATTATTTAATTTTAAATTTAAATTTCGTATTTATTTTTATTAATAGTTTTTGATAAATAATATTCTTTTCGTTCATCAAATTTAAATAATTTTTGTAATTGTAATTTTAAGAAATTCTTTAAATTTTAATGTTAATTTTAATACTTATTATCTTTATTTGATATTAGGTAAAAATTTGACATTATTGAGAATATGGTAAAACATTTCACAGTACTAATGATTTTAATTACTATGAATATGCGTGTTGCGTATTGTAGTTACAATTTCGTTCGCTTAATTCTATTATCTCTTGTACAATATTCTAACACTTTGAATTTTTACAAGGATGGATTATCATATCGACGCAGAGTTGAGACAGATGTCAGGCAAAACTACGTGGAATAGTAGCTTTGACAGTTTCACTGCGTTGTTAAAGCTAATCGATGATCAGCATGCTGATATGCTATGCCAGTCCTTCCTGTGACCCTTGTACTCGTTGAGAGAACTACAGTACTTAGGTCACACTATTGATGCACTTCTACGTCAATTGCTGAGTCCAATTGATGGCGATGCCCTCCACTTCCCAATCGAGGCAAAATTGCTAGTTTTTCGATGTTCAAGTTTTCCCTAATCACGGGATTAAAGATTACGGGAGATGATACAGCTGGTGACGGGACTCGGAGAAGAAATATACTGCATGACAATTACTTTTAGGGACAGGGGAGTGTGCTTCTACCAAAGCTGATCGATGCAATTAGGAGGTGTGACCAGATGTTAGACAGATTGAAGTTAGGCATGGTCTACATCGTTGAGAGCGTGTTACGATGTCACCACAAGAAGACTGCGATCAACCCCTTCCATCTGGAGATTGTTGATAATATTTATCGTTTCAATGGCTATCCGTGGAGCCGGAGATGTTTTGAGGATACCGTACATGCCTTCACCCGATCGCACTCGCAGCCCAAGGGTGGCCATGCGCAAATACGACACTTATGGATTGCCTCTGGTGATGTAGGTACATGATTAACATAATCAATGTTAAATTATTTTTCTTATTGAATTTGTATATAATAATTGTATATGTTACAGATTTGGGCGTACAAGATCGTCCCTCTATTGGGTACCCACTTTGCGAGGAGAGGGGAGACATACTGTCATCGGATACACCATTGGAGAGCATCTCAAGCGGAGGGATGTCCCACTGGGAGACAGTTATCAGCTCTTCTCGACGACCCTCAGGTGAGTATTATGTATTTGTGCTTTATATTGTACGTAATTTAAATTTTGATTACATGATCATTAACTAATTCAAATGTCAATATGTCAGCTTGAAATTATAACTGAGTTGACGTCGTTGATGGAGGAGGAGGCTCAGGGTTATGAGCGTGAATTCGGCGTTCCGCGCACCCAAGACGACCAGATGTCCGATTCATTGGACGATCGAGATTGGGTAAGTGAATTGAATATAATTTATTAATTACCATTTTGTAGGAGTTAGTAATTACGAATCATGTTAATAATTCGTAATATTGTTGTTTGTGTGGGAGCGTGGTCCAGTTGATCTACGACCTCCGCCCCCGAGGGCATCACCTCTGCCCTCGTGAGCATCACCTTCGCCGCAGAGGGCATCACCTCCGGCTACACTGTCCAGGGACCTCCTCTGTGGATCTCCCGCACACAGTCAGATTTTTGATGATCTATATGCCCGTCTAAGTGGCGAGCATCACCTTCGCCGCAGAGGGCATCACCTCCGACGACACTGTCCAGGGACCTCCCCTGTGGATCTCCCGCACACAGTCAGAGTTTTGATGATCTATATGCCCGTCTGAGTGGATTTATAATGGAGCAGGTTAATGGGTTGCGTCGAGAGATGACAGATAGGGTCGACGATCTGGTAAGAAGGGTTCAAGATTTGTTCGCTGATGTTAGAGTGCTTCAGGATGAGATCGAAGCACTTCGAGGTGATATAGCCGGCAGGTGATGGGTTGACGGAGATGGTGATCGGGGGGTGACGGAGATGGTGATAGAGATGGGGGTCACGGCAGTTGTGGTTCAATGATGCATTGAAATCTTTTCTATTATCCGTGGAGCGGGAGGGGATGGGAGGGATGGTAGAGGAGGTGGCGGTCCCCGGGCTGAGGAGGTGGTGAGCCCCGAGGTGGAAGAGGTGGGGGTAGCGGGGGTGGATGAGGTGGCGAGTCCCGAAGTGGAGGAGGTAACGGTAGCCGGGACGGAGAAGGGGGCAAGCCCCGAGATGGAGGAGATGGCAAGCCCCAAGGTGGAGGAGGTGGTGGTAGCCGGGGTGGAGGAGGTGACGGTAGCCGGGGCGAAGAAGGTGGCAAGCCCCGAGATGGAGAAGGTGGTGAGCCCCGAGGTGGAGGAGGTGACGATAGCCGGGGTAGAGGAGGTGGCGAGCCCTGAGGTGAAGGAGGTGAAGGTGGTCGAGGCGGAGGAGGAGAGGGCGACCGTCGTGGCTAAGGCAAACAAGCGTTCTGTTGACGTGCCAGAGATGGTGGTCGGCAAGAGGTCGAGAGTGCCATCACAGTACTTCGTCTCTCCCTTCACCACTGAGACGAAGAGGAGGAGGTTCGTCGACGGGATATACCCCAATATGTTCCGAGAGGTCGACCATGCCAAATGGAAAACATTCGAGGCTTAGTGGCGAGCAATGTTGCCCGGGTAAGTATTGTATGATTTGGTAGAGTACCAGTACTCGTATAAGTTTCGTTTAACATTTTTTTTTCAACACCACCCGTATGATAGTGGGAAGAATGATATCGGACGCATACAAGTGGTTCCATGATATCACTACTCAGGGGGCTTGGCTCGCCGACGATGTAAGTGAAGTGTTATTGTTACTGTTTGTACACATTACGTTTTATTTGTTAAATGAAATAATTATTTATTTCTTTTTCATTTATGTAGCACATCGTCATGGCCATGGACTTGTTGCGCGATTGAGTTGAGAGATATTCACAATCATTCTACAAGCCTGGCCGAATAATACTGAACACCGAGTTCTTCTATGCCGTTACCATTGAGTATCAGTCGCTCCAACTTATGGGTAACGAGTACATGTTGTCCGCATATATGCTCGAGTGGGTCATCGGGTTGTCACCGACTATTGGGGAAAAGTCGTGGGAGGGCTGTACGGATATGTACATTCCAGTTATCGTCAATCATCACTGTATTGCATTGGAGATCGTGTTCCCTGAGTTGACGATATATGTATATGATCCCAATCATTCATATCTAACATGGGGGCAACTCGAGCAGAACTTAGAGCCGGTGACTGTGATCGTTCCTATGACGGCTAGACGGGCAAGCTTAACTGTGCAGGACAGACTAGCCATCATGCGGGATAAGACGACGGCTAGGTAGTCTATATCGTAAGTGTTTGTAATCTTTTTTTAAAATTAAATTGGAACCAAACTAAGACAATATTATTCATTTGTAGGGGCAACTGTGGCATTTTCGCAATCAAGTACATAGAATTTTTGAGTATAGCACATAAGGTTGATGGAATCAACCAGTTATGGATACAGAATTGGTGGAATAAGTTAGCGTGCGACTTATTCGAATTTAATTGTGATACATAGATTATTTGTAAATATTTTTTTGTAATCAATCTTTGTAAAACTTTTTTGTAATTAATATTTGTAAATATTTTTTTGTAATCAATCTTTGTAAAACTTTTTTGTAATTAATATTTGTAAATATTTTTTTGTAAATAATCTTTGTAAAACTTTTTTGTAATTAATTATTTGTAACTATTCTTCGTAATAATTTGTGATCTCGAATAAACATTGACCAGTGTAAAAGTAAACGAAAATATTATACATTAAACACATCAGTCTAATTGTCATTTAGGGGAATTTGACTAGTACAAAATTGGCGAGTATGCCCTATGGCTCTGCACTTGCCACACCTACGCGGTCGAGGAAACTCTCCAGTAGATAATATTCTAGATGTACTTCGACGTCCAGGACCACGCGGTTCCACTGCTGGTGGCAACAAACTAATGAACGGGAGAATATGGTCAGGAACTTCCCACTCGATTTCATTCGGCAGAGGAAATATAGTCTCAGCATATGCTGCTCTTCCCGACTCAGTCGTGTAGTACAAAGAGCATAATGTTCTCACTGCAAAACCTTAATACATGGCCACCGCGATTGCATGCTCACATAGAAAACTCTCCAACTGAAATTTCGTATAAGTGCATGTGTTATCAGTCAAATCAATCATGTATGCCGTATTATGTGCACATTGCACGGAGAAGCGAATTCATCAAGTGCTTCCATATTCAACTTTCTCGCAACATCTGCAGCCTTGAAGAGTTTCTCCTCTTGAGCTGGGGTCAGCACACTGGTGCAACTCTGTGATGCCGCACGTTAGTCATGAAACCACTATTACAGTTTGTTTGTTACGAATGTTCTCAATCATTGTGAGAATTGGTAACTTTCGATACTTCTTAAACAATGCATTGAAAGACTCCGCGTTATTTGACGTCATCATGTTGTATCAATGTCTTGGAAAGTCTGACCGCGCCCAATGTCCAATCCCCATGATCGTTAGATATTCCCACGCCGCTAATGATTTACTTCCTATCTCAACCATGAACTGATTACACTCCTCAACACTGTAAACTTCAGCTACTCTCCTGAACAATGAAACGATGTCTTTACCTCGATACCTCGTCTTCAGATTGCCTTTTATATAGTACATGTAATACCCGTGATGTGCCTCGAAAAAAACTTCAACGATACCGTTTATTATAGACTGTCCCTGATCAGTTCAAAGGCAAGGTCTTCGACTTCCCCCATCACTTCCCTCAGTTTAGAAAAGAACCAACGCATTGACAGATTATTCTCGTTGTCGACTATGCCAAATGCAAGAGGGTAAATTTGAATGTTGGCGTCTTAACATGTAGCAATAATCAACTTGCCTTGATATATAGCTTTCAGAGTTGTACCATCAACTAGAATTACGAGTCGCATTACATTTCGAAAACCTCGAATACATTGTCCGAGAGCCATGAAGAAATACTTAAAACAATCACCGTCCCCGTCTCAATAAAAAATGTCGAGCCATGATTAGTTCTCATCATGTTATGGCAATACTTGCCCAATTTAGCATAACTCTTCTCGGTTGATCCCATGAAATCCTCAAATCCACATTCTTTGGCCTTCCAGGCCTTCTGGTAGCTCATGACCACTCCATACTCTCGACGGACGTCGTTAATGATGTCCGAAGGTCGGTAGATCGTCCGTGGATCCTGATACTTGTGCATTATCGGTGAACCAATAAACCATGCTCGAACTTGTCTGCGATCATTTCGACAAATTTTCACTTCGCAAGTATGTTCCCGTGCATATTTGTGAACTACAAAGCACTCATTCGTGTCCATCTTAGTTGCTCTCAAACGCCAATTGCAATTGTTTTCGACGCAAGCAACTGTCAACAATGACTTGGTTGATTTATTTACCTTGAACTCAAAGTTATATTTTAATATCATCCGGTGCACAGCTTCCTATAAATCTTTTTTGGTTTCAAATAGTTGCTCGACATACAAATCCTCATCATCGGGAGCCACACACGAAGAATTGGAAGACGGTCCACTTGTTCCACCCCTGAGTTCCCACCCCGCTCAGGTCTTTGTCGGGATAAAGCAATTAAATTTTCATTTGTAAAATCATTTATATTTTCGTTGTCCTCAACTGTCGATGGAATTTTGTGCGTAACAGTGACTTCACGATCAGTAGCAACTGTCTCGAGAATAATCACATCATCTGCAGGAACTATCTCCACTGTCTCCCAAAAATCTCGATCATTATTATCCGCTCCATCTGAATCTTCGCGTTCACCTTCGACAACATCCTTCTTAACTAAAGTCACACCAAGAACAGTCGGACTCCTATGTATTTTATTCAATTCTAATAGATAATTCAATTCAGCATCATTAGTAACAAATATAGGTGGAATCGGAATGGACGAATCCCCATAACCATTGAATAAATATCTCAGTTGTATATTGTACTGAGAAGAATTGACATTCAGCTTATTTTCCATATACTGGTACACTTCCGCATATGACGTACTCTCTGTTACAGGAATTGCAATATAACCACATACATCACTCGTCCATCTCCATTCCTATCTATTATTTTCATTCAATTCGAAATCACCAAAATAACAAATTGGTATTATCATATCTGCATGACGATATAAAATTTTTAAATTAATTACAACAACAAAAATTCAGATATTTATTTATTTAATCAACTTGTAATTAAAATTATAAGACAATTGCCAAAATAGAAATTAATAATAAAAAAAATTCGTAAAACAGTCGACTGTGGATTGTTTTACAGCCAACTATCAGTCGGCTGTTAATTAGAAACAGCCCATTGTCTAACAGCCGACTGTCGACCGGCTGTTAGACAGTCTTATGACAGTTGGCTGTCTGCCGTCTAATAATCTTTGTTAACATCCTACAGTTGATTGTCGGACTATTTATTTTGCGTATGACTTTTTATTTTTCTATGGTTCTGAAGAAAAAAATTATAGATCTGTTAAAAAAAATTCTACTAACTATTGTGTTATTTAACTACTCAAACGTACACTAATTTACTGAAATCAAAATTAAGCATGTGTAAATATACTTATCGATTTGAAGTAATTGATTTGAAAAAAATTCTGGTTTCGACGTTTGAAAGTTTTTTGATATTTTGAGGTTTAAGCAGATGAAAAATGAGAATTTTTCTGTGTTCGATACTCGTTCTGCAGTTTTATAAGTGAGAAAATATTTGGTTTTCTATTATTAACTGAAAGGGTAATAATGTCTTTTAAACTATCCAATATTTTGTAATTATATAATATATTTAAGGGCATATTTGTCTTTTACCATTCAAGAGGTTAATGTGATAATTTTCAAGTTTTTAAAAGTCAAAGTGGAAATAAAAATATTTGACTAGGTCAATTTTAAAAGTACCCCGTGATGATAGATATACAAAATATATATAGTTAGAGATTGAAAGAATAACGAGATATAGAGAAAGAAAGAGAGAGGCTACGGTAGTGGTGTGGGAGTTAGGGATTGGATGGGGTGGGTTGAATTATTAGTAATATATTTATTTAATATACTATTAAATTAATAATTTGTAATTAAGCCCCTGTTTGTTTTCCATTCTTTTCCCATTAAAATGAAAAATATGATCATTATCAATTACATCAAGCCACCAAATTTGAATTTCTATCTCTTGTGTGGGATGCATAACGACTATATTTTTCATTTTCATTTTTACAAAAATGGGAAACAAACGGGGCCTAAAACATGAAATCTGAATTTTAAACTTAACCTCCTTGTTTATGAAAACTAATCTTTAATTCTAGGGTTGTAGGTAATTTTCCATTAAATTAGGTTGTTTCCAATTGTCCAAATTGTTTTCTTGTCGAGCCAATCATTATGGTGTCAATATAATTAATCCAACAACATTTTAATAACGTTACTAAAGATTTATTAAGTATCAAAATTCAACACAATTAAAATTTGAAAACATAAGCATTCGAAATGGTTTTCAAGAATAAAATCCAATCTATCAAAAAATGGGTATTAGCAGCGTAAAGCTCGAGTCTTGACGATCAAAATCCTGTGGGGCGGCTTTTATAGATACCAACAAGTTACGTTTAGGGTTTCATTTTGGTTATTGAGATAAACATTGTAACGTGACGTCCTAGCAAGCTACAAGAAAGCAAATTGTATTGAAACTGCAATAGGTATGCTTGGTTTGTGTACATTAATTGTATTTAATTACCTTTAAGACCTCGTACGTTCGAGACAAGTATGCAATTATTGCCCTTCTTGAGTCTTATCTCATTGATGGTCGATCCTCGAAGGGAAGTGATGAGGACATTGAACGACGTTTACTTATTTTATTTAAATTTTATTTATTTTCTTGGACTATTATTTAAATTTGGACTTATATGGGTTCGGGCCCAAGCTCGTTAGGGTTGCTTTACTATTTAAACCTATTTTGCACTGTAATTTTGGGAGGATGATGAATTAGAATTGAAATATTGTTTGGCTTGCAGCCGTTTTCTCCCTCCCCTCTCTTCCCCGTTCCTTCTTCTTCTCACCTAGTTTCTGAACTTCTTCCTGGCTACTTCTTCTTAGTGGAATCCCTCAATCTATCATAAATCAAAGTGGTATCAGAGCCGAATCTTGGGTACTTTCTTTTTACAATCCAAAATCTCTTCTTTTCTCCCAAATCTTGTTGGAACAGCACAATTGAAAGAGGTTTAGCGTAAGAAACAACAATTTTTTTTCATTTTGTTCTCTGTTCTTGTTGAAAAAAAAAAAGAAAAAAAGAGGTTACTATTTGGGTTACTGTTCACGCCCAATTTCAATTTTTTTTTTCCTTCAATTTTCTATCGTAGTTGCCACCAAAAAAAAATAAAAAATCGTGTTACTATTCACAGGCGAAAATTTCAGTTTAGGGTTTTTCTGCAATTTCAGTTTCCCCCTCACTAAAAAAAATCGTGTTACTATTCACTGGTACTGTTCACATCCGAGATTCCAAATTTTTGATTTTCTTTCTATAGTAAAAAAAAAAGTATTTTCTAACATTATTTTGCAGATACCTCTTCCTGTTCTGTCGATCAATCCAGTCGCTTCGATGAACAAAAAGGGAAGTTCCCATTCTATTTATTTTTGGTACATTACTGTTTATCTTAGAAATTGCATCAATTAAATTTTTGTGCTTCTGCTGATCTAGTTGTTTATCTAAACTCACGAATTGGACCTATTCACTTCGATAAGTTTCACTTTTACCTCACTTATTTAACGTGATTAGAGTTTGACTAGTATTTGACCCTTGCTTTGCTATTTTACTTATACCAACAGTATTAGCTTGTTTTGGATTTTAATCCCATAATTTAAATTTAAAAAAAAGAAAAGAAATAGCTCAATTTTTCATTTTTCATTACTTGCACTTTTTGTTCGTTGATCTCTCTATTACATGTCATTAAGTTGTTATTATAGTACATGTAGTTACATATTGGTCATCTTGTTACTCCTAGCTCCAGTACCTTAAACATGGACCCTTCACAATTCAATGCACTCACCCGACAAATAGCGACTATTCAAACTCAAATGACCACTACTCTTGAAGAGAGTAAGGCCCTATCTATTAGTTTGAAAAAATTTAAACACATCTCTCATTCAATTGATGTTGATAATTCTAAGGTGTCCCATAATGGATAACATCATCAACAAGGTAATCAAAAATACTTTCGACCCGATCGTAAGGATAGGGATAGGAATAGGGATCAAATTCGCGAGCGAGAACGAGATAATTTTGAAATTCTTACTCCATGGAATGCCCTTAAACAAGGAAATCAATTAGTGACTGAGTATATCGCACAATTTGAGGAATTTCGAATCAAATGTCATTTAATTGAGGATGAGAGCACGACTTTGAGTAGGTTTAGCCAAGGTCTGAGAGATGATCTTAAGCGCGAGCTTTTCCTTCGAGGTGTCACTACTCTTGATCACGCTTATTCTTTAACTCGAGATTATGAGTTGATTATTCATACTCCATATGAAAAGCGTGGTCATCGTCGTTCACCCATCTCATTAGCGTCGTCTCATCATAAGTCTATCATAAAACCGTCTCCGTCTAATGTTCCTCCTATTTGGAAAAATAATTGTAAAGGTCGTGATAGTCCAAGATCTTCTTCTCCATATAGAAAGCATATTAACAATCATCCTTCGGTGTCATTGGCTCCACTTCCTCCCGTTAAGTCCCTTCTAGGACCTCCCCCGTCTGATGTTCCTCCAATTTTGAAAAATAAGGGTAAATTTTTTTATAATCATCATTTGGCTTCATTGGTTTCACTTCCTCCCGTTAAGTCCCTTCTAGAACCTCCCCCTTCTAATGGTTCTCCAATCTTGGAAAATCTGGGTAGAATTTCTGAAACTCCAAGGTCTTCTTCTCACTTGTTGTGCGTCAACTGTAAAGACTTTGGTCACATTTCTTCTAAATGTCCTAATCGAACATTAGTCATGGAAGAACGAAAGAGTGTAATAGATGAGCCGTTAGAAGATCTAGTCTATGAACCTAAACTTGAAGATTTTGATGACTTGGATGATAGTGAGGATACTTCCTTAGGTAGAATCCAAACTCTTCCCGAGACTTTGGATACTGTACCCCTTATCTCCAACAATTCTCGATCACATGTTATATGTCATACCCTTACCCAAGTTAAAGAGCTCGATGATGTCACCAATCACCCTTGGAAAATCCAGTCGCCTGTGGTTAACACTAAGGCAAAATTATCCACCACCGACCAACCTCAAATTGATGGTCAAAACAAAAGTGCTAACCAAAATCCTGACAATTTATTACAGTCTCTAGTCCAGAAAAATCTTGGGAATTGGGACTTGATCCCTCTAACTGTTCAAATTGCATATCACGATCCTGTGAACTGGTCTTTATGTCTAAAACCCTTTGAAGTTATTCTTGGTTGTGAACCTTTGAAACCTCCGGTCCTTATTCCCATGCACCCACATGCTTATGTGTCTATGTCAGTTGAGGTAGTTGTATCACATTTTCATAACTTGCATATTGAGATCAATAAGCAATTTGAAGCAAGTAAAGCATTATATAAACCTCAAGTTGATTGGCATAAACAATACTTTGAATTTAATATTGAGAATTATGTTATATTGCAAGCGTGTAATGATGGTCTTTTTAAAATTTCAAAGTATGTTGGTCAAAATGCCTAGGTCAATGATTTTTTATCAGATTATGACCATCACCCTATTTTATTTGTTAAGGACTTCGATACTTACAAATGCTATTTTAACACTTCTGTTGATCCTTTTCTATATCTACCTAAGAACTCCCACGTCGAATCTTTTGCTATGTCTATTCGAATATCACCTGTTGCAAATTATGTTATATTGCAAGCGTGTAATGCTGGTCTTTTTAAAATTTCAAAGTATGTTGGTCAAAATGCCTAGGTCAATGATTTTTTATCAGATTATGACCATCACCCTATTTTATTTGTTAAGGACTTCGATACTTACAAATGCTATTTTAATACTTCTGTTGATCCTTTTCTATATCTACCTAAGAACTCCCACGTCGAATCTTTTGCTATGTCTATTCGAATATCACCTGTTGCAGCACACAGAGATAAAATTGATGTAATTTTAGATGAACAGGTTGTGTTAACCATTGAAGGAGAGAATCGGTGCTTCTCTAATTGTTGGGTAGATCAACATTCTTATTGTGCTCCATATTATGCACAATCATGTGAAGATTTTGGAGATGAGTTGCAGGAGTACTTGTTATTTGGAGTCCAATGTTGGTACTTGATTAAAATGAGGGATCGTCCGCCTTGGTCGGATCATATTCTTGAGGACAAGTTGCCATTTACATTGTTATCAACCGTGGAGTTCAGATATTTGGTTCTTCAAAAAGATCGTCCCCCGTGGCTTGATTTGAAGCATTTGGAGTATCAGATTGACTGCAGCCTATACTATCTATCCACTCAATAGGGTCGAGTTTTCTCCCACCCGGGAGAGTTGATGGGGACATTGAACGACGTTTACTTATTTTATTTAAGCTTTATTTATTTTCTTGGACTATTATTTAAATTTGGACTTGTATGGGCTCAGGCCCAAGCTCGTTAGGGTTGCTTTACTATTTAAACATTTTGCATTGTAATTTTGGGAGGATGATGAATTACAATTGGAATATTGTTTGGCTTGCAGCCGTTTTCTCCCTCCCCTCTTTTCCCCGTTCCTTCTTCTTCTCCCCTAGTCTCTCAACTTCTTCCTGGCTACTTCTTCTTATTGAAATCCCTCAATCTATCCTACATCAGGAAGCCTTATTCATATTTCACCCCTGCTACATAAAAATGCTTCCTTTTTTCATTAATATTCATATTCTTTTACTTAAAAAGGACAGTTAACAAATGATACATAATTCAATGCATCCATCAATTAATATCACTAAAAATAAACACGAAAATATGATATATTACAACATCAATTATTAACACTACTAAGATAAACACGAATTTTTTTCAATTCAATTAAATTTATAACAAGTACAAAAATGAATGTTTCTTCAAGTGTAAATGTTGACAAGAGATTACATTCAAGAAATAAGCAATTGATACATTTACAAAATACCTCTTTTTGAGGTTCAAAGTAATCCTAGGAACATCAGCTAAACTTTGTATACAACATGAATTTTTCCATCATTTCAAAGCTACCTTTATGAGAAATAATTAATAAAAACTAAAAATTGTGCCAAGTTACATCCACTTTTGATGGCCACAAAATCATGTTTTCTTACAAACAGGACTTGCAGGAAATATGTGTACAGAAAAAAGAATCCTAGTGATCTTGAAACTGCAAAGAATTAACTCTCGAAAAATTTCAAGGCCACAGGATTTTTGTTAAACAGATGTGCTGCTAAAATCGAAAGCATCAGAACTGCCATGATTGTGAACGTTCTCCTACAACTCCTGGTTTTTACCATTCTCTCTGCATCCACCATCGGAGAGGAATTTGTTTCGTTGTTTGCAGAACTAGAAGACACTTCACTCTGATCTGGGGCCACGTCCCCTGGTGATTTGTACACCTGATTCACATATTGTAAGACACGTGAACAATCACAAATGTATAAAAATTCAAAGCTTTTTGAAAACTGACAGGCTTCAATGTTGATCCACAAATTCACACAGTGCATGATGAATAAATTGCTATTTAATTTGCTCCAATGGTTGCAAGTTTATTTCTCCGTTAAAACTTAAACTAAAGATCAAGAAACAATAACAGGTGAATGGCATTCCTCAAGACCTATTCTCAATCTCACTTGGGGGGTGTGTGTGTGTGTGAGAGAGAGAGAGAGAGGGAGGGAGGGAGGGACGGAGAAGAGGGTGGGAGTGGAGCTAAAATCATTAATGACATCTTAACGGGATCTTTGGCGAACTTTTGAAATAAAACGGAAGAATCACTTTCAAAATTGGCTGCAGAGGCAAAAAATATCATGGATCCAAGCCAATTGTGTCGCTTAAAATGAAAGACCAAGGATAATTGATAAAGAACAGCTGAAACAGTATCCGTGAAGCTATTGTTTCACACCATGAAGAGGACAAGAATCTAATCAGTCAAATTAATAACATGCTACCCTGTTAACTTTTCATTTTGATACTACCACTCATATGTCAGACAAGAAATAACCAAGGTAGTTGTTCCCACATTTTGTTTGTACCGTATGACCCAGAAAACAGGAATTTGGTTCCTGAAACATATGCATCCTTGGTAGTTTCATATTGTTGAGCCTGCGTTAAACATTTGATTGTATGACATGTTATTTGGCCACTTTAAGACCAGTATTTATACCAGTATGTCTTCTGTAGTAAAATAGATAAACCCAGAGAGAGCTTTAGGCGAGCTCAAAGAGGTAAACCAACCTGAAAACTTTTGGATGAGAATGGTGTAGTCATTTCAGCTGAAAATCTTGTAGAAAAAGCATCAAGTGAATTGAGCCCGGACGATGGGAATTCTTTATTTTCACTACTGCTATTGTCTCTCTGAACTACGGGTGCAAGCTTCGTTGATTCCTGAAACTTCTCCCTCAACAATTTGTTTTCCTTTGTCAAATAGTACAACTGCACGAAATTCAGATGCATTAACTTTAGGCTTTTTAGTTTCCAAACATCTTTATTGAATAATAATGCATAGAATTTGGTTCACAGGCAGATAGAGGTATATGGTAAGAGAGACTGGAAGAGCCAATAATGGAGAAGAAAGTAGACAAAAGTAAAGCACCTGTTTGTGTATTCTCTCCCTTTCCAATGCCAGTTGCGTAACCATATCCATAATTAGATCGGTTTTGATATTAATGTCGTCCATACATGAATTTTTCTCAATTGTCTCTTGGTTTATAGATTTCTCCAAGAATTCCATTCTGGCTCTCAGAAAATCTAGTTCTTCGTTAAGTTCTGAATTCGTGTCGGACAATATAATACATCGGTTCTCCGCACTCTCAGTCTTACTTTCAGCGTTGGCAACTTTTTGTTTCAGTTCATCAATTAATATTTCCATGTCCCAAATTGCAGAATATAGCATGTTTTGCTGCTCTTGACTTGCTTCAGAGGATGCCCTAGCATGCTGCAATTGGATATCTAATTCCCTCAACTGCTTCTCGAGTATGCTCGCCTTTTTTGTATTGCTATCATTACTACCTCTCAGAAAACCTAGTTCTTCTGTCAGTTCCATGTTTGTCTCTGTTAAATAAGTAACTTTGGTCTCTGCACTTTCAGCCCTGCTCTCCGCATCATATATAGTTTCCCTTAGGGACTGGATTTCACCCTCCATCTCTTTTAATTTCAGTTGACTCGTTTCACTTGATGCATTTGCCTTTTTGAGCTGGGACTCAGTTTCGTTCAGCTTTTCCCCTAGCATATTAAATTGTTCTCTTACATGAGTCACTTCAGAATTATCGGCGATAAGCTGTGAAATGCTGCTGTTGAGTTTTCCAATTGCAAATTCTTTGTCGTTCAGTTGATCTATGCAATCTTGGAGTTTAGATTTCATTTCTTCTTCTTTATTGGTTGAACCATTCAGATTGAACCGAACAATCTGAAGCCTGCCCGCCATTTCTTTTGAAATTCCCGTCAGCACTTCTGCTGTATTTTCCGCCTCTAAGAACCTGCTCCAAGCAGCCTCTGCCGCCTCTTCCATGCGTACAGCAACTTGTTCTGTTAACCGTATCTTCAATTTAAGATCTTCCTCATTTTGTTTTAGTCCAGTCAATTTCTTCTCAAGTCCCAACTCTCTTGCAAGAGATTTTTCCAGCATTCTTAAAACACGCCTTTGTTCCATTGTCTGCATTTGCGGCTTGAACTCTGTGCTTTCTAAATGAAATTCTTCGTTGAGACCCTCGACCAAGTCATATTTCCCTGTCAACAAACACATGTTAGCGTAAAATGATAAACACGGCATACTTTGGGTATGTGTTTAGTAATAAACACTGGAGAGAACTCTATATTAAACAAATTTTTGAATATTTTTCTTCGTTAAGACAGTTAAGTACCACAAAATCCTCCCTATCAAACATGCCATTACAATAAAAGAAAAAGTAGATTGGTTTACGAGTGTGACAATAAGTTATATCTTACATTCATTTTGTTTAGAAGAAAATGAGCTCATCTGCAACTTGGCTAATTGGATCTTTATCTCCTGGACTTGCTCTTGTGACTGTTTTAGTAATTCTTCAGAATCACGCAGTTTACTTTCAAGCCCAGTGAGCAATTCTGTCGGTTGTCCACAAGAAGATATCTCATTAAGGGCATTGACAATAGTATCTTGAAGATCACCCATTAGATTGTCTAATTCTCTCACCTCGGAACATAAAAAAGCGCACAACAGATCAAACATTAAAGCCTTTTCAATCAATTCTGCAGATATGTTATCATCCTCAACAGGTATTGATCCAATATCATTTTCCCAGAGTAAAATGCGCGACAAAAGATCCTCCATATTTGTCAACTTTTCAGAAAAGAGGGCTAAGGTCATATCCACTTCATATGAAACTTTCAAGGCATTTTGTACCCTTTCCATGTCTTTGGTATTGTATGAGAGACCTTCATGCATAAACTTTTGCATGTCGGGGATGGCAATATCAGAAGTAACAGCAGCCGTATCATTCATCTTATTGCTGTAGTGTTCTGATTGGAAGACTGCAAATAGAGAGAAAAAAATAAATTGTAATACAGTCTATTCAATTAGAACATGAAGAAACATAATCAAGAAGGTGCGTATGCGTCTATTCAGTACATTATATACTAGAAAATTTGGCCTTTTCCTATCATAAATTGACGACTAGAGAAGTAGATGACATTATCAATGTAATGACTCGTTCAAAACAGTATTATGGCATTTGCAGAATCAGGTACTTACCCTTATTTGACTTCCAATGCTTTCAGAAATTGGAAATTTATCTTAGAAAGAAAGTTAAACAGAAGGAAGGATACAATAATAAGTCTTATTTCTAACAAGTTTATGGTCAACTACATGAATCCCTACTTTTGTAATTAACATAGGCCATAGTTTTTGTTTACATCTCACTTTACCAACCTATTACATTGACATGAAAACAATGCAGTTTGTCCTCTCTGGCATGTGTAGAATGAGGTGCTGCCTCTAGAAACAATAAAGGTACAGCATATCCAGTAAGTGACCCTTGAAATCCGATAGTCTTGATAATCCCCATATGATTATTTGAATCTTTAAAGTACCCATAATTGAGCACGAGTCTCGAAATATTTCAGATGTTTCAAATAATCCTGCTTCCTGAATCATTATAAACTGAAGTCTATCTTTTCTTTCTACCAATATAACCATACAAGAATCCGTTAAGCAATGCCTAACAGTTTCATACATGTTCTATAGTTAAACAGGCGAGTCCACAAACAATTCAAATTCACTCCTTTCTGAACCAATGAAAACTGATCAACTAAACTTCCAGCTTCAATCCGTAAAACCTTAAAATGATGATTAAGTATTAGAAGCAATTACAAACCTTTAAATGATGATCAAGTGCTAGAAGCAATTACATATTCTAGATAAAAATATTCAAGAATGGCTCCCAAACCTTTCATTTGTTTCACAATCAGAAAATAAATCCCAGGAGGCACTCCTGTATCATATGCAAGTAATATCATTTATGTAGGGACACTATAGATCTGCAAGAAATCAGCTTTAAATATATCTGAGAATCTTAATTTGTTGACATGCTATAACATATCACCTCTCTGTTTATCACCCTCCAAAGGGAGAACTCATCCCATGCGACCTAATATCCAATTATAAATAAAGTTGATACTACATCACTACTTACACGAGTAAGCTCTTCAAAAATATTACAGGGAGGAGGGAACTCTTCAATAATATAACATTAAAGTTATACTGAATATCATAATGACTTTGCAGACATATTTGAATGCAGGAAATGAAGTTGTAATTCACGGAAAAATGAAACAAAGCCAAAAATTGAGCATGAAACCTATTTCAACTTATCATTCTCTCCACTCAAGAGCATGATATAAACTCATTCAAGTATGATATAAGTATCACAAATGATTACTAGAGACACACAATGATATCGAAGTATGCTCTCTCGGAAACCAAAAATGCTTAGCTAAATATCAAATCAATCCTACCTCTGAAAGAAAGAAGATAATAGGCCTACCAAATTACATTTCAAATAAAAAAAATCCTCAAAACATAACACGAAATTTACCAAATGCCAATATTTTGTTTCAACTTCTGCAGTAGTTTTTTTCTAGATATCAATATTTCGATTCTTTCTCACAGATTTCAGCCAATGAGTAAATCTTGTTTATGAATACAAAATAGTGAAATTTACCTAATAAACAAGAAGGAAACACAAACCATACAAGTACTTGAAACTGAAATTTATTTTCAGTATAAGCTTCATTCTTCACAGACTTGATTATCAATTATGAATTTTCAAGTTCAACATAAAAACCAAAATTAAGCAGTTCCTAAGCAATCTCAATCAAAGTCAAAAGCTAAAATTAATCCAGAATACAACAAAAAGAGTTAGTAGAAAATAATATTTCTTCATTTTTCAACATAATCTCTGATTTCAAGAACATGCCTTCAGAATATACTCTGTGGGTCTTCTTGAATTCTCAACATAGTGATAACCGAGGACAAGGAATGAGTCTGATAAAATAACTGAACGTGTAGGAGGATTTTGAAAAGTTTAATGACACCATTGAGAAAAAATTAAAATACTGTGACTCAATTGAGTTTTCACTAAAAGTTCTGTGACTGCTGACAAAATAGACCCAATAAGTAATGGGTTAAAGCCATTCAATTTTAGAGCATGTTGGGGAGTGATTTTGAGAATTGATTTTTTGACCATTCGGAAAAAAGTGGGGTTCATTCGTGAGAGAAGAAGTCAAATATGACAGTTGAAATAGTGAAATAACTGTCAAAAATCATTTTTTGGGAGAAAAAATCGCTCCAAATAGGCCCTTAAGTCGTCATGATCATCTAATTTGATTTTGTTTGACCATTTCACCCAACTTTATATTTAATGTCACTATGATTATTCATTTTTATTTTATTTCATTATAACCACTCAACTTTATATTTAATGTCGTCGTATCCAATTTCATGAAATATTTTACTATGGCAATTTAAGTTCTTTTTACCATTTTTACTTATTTTAAAAGGGGTAAAATAATAACTTTGCAATACATATATATAATAAATTTTAAAAAATATAAAAATAAAAACTTATTTTAAATGAAATAAAAAAAAGACTTATTATAGAAAATAGAGGTCAGATAAATGCTAAAATGTGCCGTGCGTACAAAATAGGACCAAACGGTCAACTTTACGGAAGTAGGTGGAAGGGGTCCAACTGGACAAATACTTGAGTTGGGACCCATAAAGGAGAATAAGCCATTCTTATTGTGCCACGTAATAAGTAAAACAGATGGAATTCAGAATATTTTTTTGAAGAATAGAGCTCAGCCGATTATTGAGGCCAAACAAACATAATGACAAGTGAGTACAGAAAAAGCGTCAGTGGGGACGCACAAAGCTCCTCTGCTACACACTTAGATCTCAGTTATTTTAGTCCGTTTGGTTCTGATTTTTCACTCTCAAAAAATTAATTTTTTGATCGTTTCTTTCCTAAATCAGTCGTCATTTTTTACTTCTTCACTCATAGATGGAACTCACTTTTCTTTTTAACTATCAAAAATGTGATTTTTAAAATCACTATCGAACATGCCTCAGTTTTTGCGATGTTAATTGCAAATAATAATATTTTAAAGAGAATGAGGATTTCCTCTCGAATGGTGAAATAATGATTGAGATGGCAGACCTTAATTATGACATCACTTTTCTCCTACTTTACACCTCATAACTCATCAAGATAAATATGTTTTCTCCTCTTCTTAACCCGAAATGAACGGTTGGAAAGCAGGAAAAGTTAAGCACCAACTGACCTTCCTCGTGGGCCTACAACGGGGAAGCAAAAAGTGATGAGCTTATTTATAAAAATTGTTTCAATATGAGATAATTAATTTTAAAAAATAGATTCAGTTGATAGGGAATGCTAAAGACTAAATTAATATAAAGTTCGTTATTTCATAAAATTTATTTTTTCTCAAAATCATTTTTAACAACACATTTTATAGGATTTGCAATCAATAGATTATCCTATTATCTCTAATACTTATTACTAAGCTTCAACGGGTATATTTAAAATTAATTTATAAAGAGGAACAATAATGTGAATAGTAGTGAATTCCACGAAATGTGTAAGTAAATGGTAATTATGAATGTTTGACTGAATTTATAAATCGTTTATCAATTTGTTTCTCAATCGAAGGCAAAGGGGCTTATTGTATTAATCCATTATAGTGAAAATGGAGAGCGGGTGGTGATGTAATACTCCGAATTTTGTGCTCATTTAATTTTTAGAATAGCAATTTAACTTTTCAAAATTTAGTATGGCAAAAAATTATTTATGGTTGCCAAATTTTGCATTGGTTGATTTATTAAAAGTTTTTCCAAATAATTTGTTAATTAGGGGTTCGGGATAAATGTCCATTTTACACATAATTACTAAAATTAAACATTGTTTCTCCACTTGGCCGAGAATTTGATGAAACATATATGCATGAGGTGTTTTAATTTAACCATGAGGTGGCTAACTAATGTATGAGATGTTTTGGATTTAAGAAAAAGAAACAATGCAGCCCACACGTGTTGAATTTCTTGAAGTGTCACCCATAATTAATCATTTTTCTCACCTATAAATAGAAATGTTCCTGTCCTTTATTTCCTTGGCATGAAAAACAGTTTATCACTTGTTTAAAAAAGGCAGAAAACGTGAGGGAAGAAGAGGACCAGCTTAGCATTTCTCAATTCATTTTTCAACCAAGATTTCTTCAAATTTTATTGTAAGATATTTTCTATGCTTAAGTGGTAGGATTTCATGGTAAAATTTATGCTTAAGTTATGCATGAAAATCATAATATAAAAGACGTGGACAAGTCCACAAAGTTAGATATCTATTTATGCCTTAGGACAAGTCCGAAGGACACCGGCAAGCCGAAATTGTGCAAGTATGTGTTTGAATGCTTTCTTTTGTGTAGTATTAACATATTAAATCCAAGCATGGTATCTTACTGAGTATTCTTTATACTCATAGTATTTCATATTAAATTTTCAGATTCATAATTGTGGAGTTGGTGGAAGTCAGTCGGCAAAATCGATGATGGATCAAGGACAGAATTATTTTACATTGAAGTTTCTGTTTTGTATGTTTTGTTTGACTGCTTTCCATATGTTTTGCTTTTGTTATTATATAAAAACATGCATAAGACATGATGTAAAATGGTACTGGAAGTAAATTATGTAATTATATTTATCATGTTATGTTAAGAGACTTTTTTTTTTTTGTTTTTACTTTCCCTTGCAAGTGATAAAAAGGCAGAAACGGGACAGTTTTTTTTGTTAACTTCAACACGTTATTTCTGACTCCATAAACGTCCATTTGAGACTCTGAAAATATTGCTGCGTTCCTCATTGAGTTGTCTTAATATGGGCACAAGAATCACTCAATTTGGATATCTGTAGCCTGAGATATGAATTTTTAAATGTTGAAGGGTCAAATCTGAAATGTCTGTGCAATACCTCACTGTTTTCAGTAAAATGTCCATATTATATGATCTTGGAATTTTATTTTATATTTTAACCTAGAAAACTATTTGAAAATATCTTTCTAATGTCATAAATTTCATAGAAAACGGAGTTGGGATGAATTTTATAAAAATAATTGAAGTTGCTGCCCCAACTAACCGTGGCAGTGCAGAGTCCGTAAATGTAAAGTATAATTTTGTCGACATGCGCTTCTGCTGGCCATTAAAATTTTATGAGAGATATTTTACCAAGTTGAAAATAAGTTTCTAACATGTAATACTTTCTTTTAAAAGTATTTACATGTAACGAAAGCTGCAGTTTTATGTTTAGTACGTGATACTCGAAACTTAAGTTCGGGGCGTCACAGGTGATCACTTTGTTCTTTTTGTCATTGTCTTCTATTTATTATTGCTCTTAAAAATAGGGATTAAATCTTAATTCAAAAGTATATATGTGAGAGCATAGTGCATCAGCATAATCAGACAATTGACTGCACGAGAGAAAAAAGAGACAGTTTGCAAAAGAGTTACATAAGATACATTTGTACTTAATAATAGCAAAGTTTTTGCCCTTAGAATCAGAGAATTACATGGTAAATGTATTGTATAAAGTTGGCATTTTGTTTAAACTCCTTAAGATATTTTCTGCCATTTGCCTGGTGCATTCATCCCCATGGTGAAATGCACTGACTAATGTTGAAGGAAGCAATCTGTCCTGTGATATATCTGAAGCAGATTTATCCCCGCCTTTCAACAAGAATCTCTCTATAACCCAGAATGATTTCTGCCTAAGGGCTTCCTCTCTATGCTCCTTCACTACATTCAGTACCTGCTGGATAGCGCGTTTTTCACACAACAAGCTCACACTCTTTTCAACATCAACATTGTCATCCAACAATGTGCATAGAGCTGATAATGCGGCCCCGACCACCTCCACGTTCTCATAGTCGAGGAACGCCAGCAGCTGTTCATCAGCCTTGGCATCGAGTAAGCAGAATGTTTCTTGAGATGAACAAACACCTCTGTGAATAGGACACAACGAGAATTCTTCACCTTTGGATGATTTTGGTAATGAGCATTGTCGGAAAATGAAGAATTTAAGGATCTTTTTTTTCTTCATTTGTGGAGGCATTGATAGATTTATAGATTGTTTGGACAGATTCTCCAGCCCTATTGCCGATAACTTGTAAACTTCGTCGGTATATGATTTTGTCAGTAACTCTGTCAAAACTGAGGTGAAGTTGTAAGTCCTTGCTTGAAGAAGTATTTGATGATCATACAATGTTGTTGTTAATCTGACAAGAATTCCCACCAGGCCTTCAAAATAAGCGTTTGCATACCTGCTCGATCTCGTGCCAGTAATTTGTACCTGACTGATACTTTTTATGATTGTTGGAACAATGTTACCATTGACCAAAGCTAGGTTGAGTGTGAGGTTTTGGTGTGGAAGTTTTGCCAAGAAATTGACTGAAACAGCATCCTTCTCTGTGATTCTTGTAATTTCAGTTGGATTCTGAATTAGACTCTCGGGTTGGCCTCGGGTTTTGCATAATATGGTTGATAGTGTGTGTCCCATGAAGGCTGATAATGTGATGAGTAGCTTTATAGATACAACCCCGAGATCGTCATTCGAGAAATTTATCAATTCAATCAAATTGAAACTAGCTTCTGTCTCCTTGATCACAGAAACAATGGTAGCTGATGCTTTAGGGAACTTCATCAAGCATAATAGGATTCTGATAAGGTTGATGTTCAGCTCGTCCGGTGTTGAGTTCTTAATTTGGTGAACGATGTTGTATATAATGTAATCCGAAGCCATTGTTTGTCCATGTATACTGACTTGGAAATCCTCCAGCTCTTTCCCCGACTCGAGTATATTTGCAAGTATTGCAGCAGCCTCAGTTTTTGAATTCATTGGTTCATTGTGAATAGTCCGTTTGAACATCTCCTCGACCATGATTCGGATGATGCCAGCTTCAACAAGTATTTTAGCATTCGGATGGTAAGACGAGATTTTCTTTAAGGCTTTAAATGCTGCATTTCTGCTCAAAGAATTTCCAGTATGCACCATTTGGAGGAGAGCCGGAGAAGCCTTTTCCGCCACATTGGTCTTACTTTCAGGTCCAAGAACAATTTCTTCAAGATAATTTGCCATTTCCATTCTCATCTCTTCAGTACCTGTTCATTTAACTTCAACAATGGTAATTGTAAGTCATTTTCAATTGATTTCCTAATTTTGCTTAAGCAGGATATTACCTTCAACAAGATGAGTCAAAAGGGGGTCCCAATATCCATTTTCTGCCATGAGCTTGATGTTATTTGGAAGTTTCTCCAAATTCTTCAAAATTTCATCGGCTTTTTCTGAAGTGAACGCGTCGATGGACTGTCTGTATTTGGCTGTGATCAGCATTAGAATCCCTCCAGCTACTGCCCCTATTTCATCACACAAAAATTGGGTCCTCGAGAGCACGAACAAGAGCGATACTGATGCATGTCTAATAGGCCTATGATTACTCGACAGCATCTTTATTACTCTCGAAATATCAACTGTCGTGGCAATAATTTCCTGTTAAACATATAGATTCAAATAATGGGAGGAATCATTTCAATGCATATTATACCCCACAAGAAGCAGAAGGGAAAAAAAGAAAAAAAAAGGAATTTTGACAGTGATTGGGAAATCACCTGGCCCTCGTCGTCATCCTCAGCCAATTCTCTCAATAGTTCCAACGCCGCACATCTTATGCTTCTGTTTTTATGATTTAAAAAATTAGCAAGCAATGGGATCATTCCAAAGCTACGAACCTGTACCTTATTGTAAGATTTTCTATTGCAAACACTTTGTAGGTCGTCTATTGCTTCGAGCACCATATTTTCTGTACTAGCCAACGATAAAGCTGCCCGGGCCACCTTAATCCTTGCAGTCTCATTTCTTTCCTTCCACTCATCGATTGTTGCCTTTAGAGCCACATTAGTACTCAGATTTGTGCTATTTATCTTCTGTCCTGATTTTGGACAGACAATTTCCTCAGGATTCTCAAACTTATGAAACCATTCTAGAATTTCTGTCCTCTCATAGGTCACTCCATTTTCTATTGTTACTGGATCATCCATAATCTTTTTCGTCAAAGGACAGAAGAACGTATCGTATAAGGGCTCCATGTATTGAGCCATTTGTGGCAAACTCATCAAGGATCCAGAACTCCACCTTTCATAGTCATTTTTGTCTCCACTGTTTCCGCTTTCGGTGTAACTTGATAGCCGAAGATTCACTGTAGAAATTTCGTCGTCAACAGAATACAAATCTTTGTCCGTTTCTTCTCTATCTTCCCTTGATAAGTCCACAGAAGACAACATTTGAAGTTTCTCTTTCGAATCTACAACTCGAGTTTGGCTAACCTTAAAATAGGCGGCTTTCATCTCCTTGGAAAGGGCCTTAGCTGCCTTTTCTGCGTAGTCTTGATCCTCGTACACTGATAATGGTACTGAACTGAGGTTGTCTCCTATGTTTTTCATCACACCTTCAAGTTGTTCCAGGATTTTTCTAAATTCAGACAACTGGAATGTGTAGGCGTTCTTCTGCAATTTCTTCGCGAAGTTTTTAGCCCTATCGATACTCACAGATAGAGATTGTAAAATATCAATCACATTTGTTGGGCTGTTCTTGTTTATACGAAACTCCATCATGACCATAGATGCCCGGTAAAGAAAGCAACCAATTTTGATGAAATCCTCCTTTTCTATTTCGATGCATGCCACTGCTTTTATAGCTTCTGAAATATCTGCCAACACTGATTCTGCAAGATTTTCTGTTGGATTCTTATCTTCATCAAGCTGATCAAGAAAGTACGAATTTTCTATTCTGGTTAGGGATCCTTCAAAAAACTATTATTTTCACTAAACAAGTGCACGAGACATTAGGCTTCTTTTTCTATCTTCAAAACTTGTTACAAAAGGATTCATGTAGTTGACCCTAAATTTATTGGGAATAAGATTTTGTTTATCTACGGCTTAGAAAACCAAAAAGAAACTGATAAGTACAGAAATTTGAGGCTAAGAAGAATAAATCAGTGCATACCTGGGACCGCTCAGAAGTAGTGTCAGACATGATCTTTTTCCAGTATGAAAAAGTTGGGCTGCAAATTGAAAACTGTTCTCGCCCTTTGTTTCGGGAAGAAAAGCTTAACCTGAAACTATGAAATGCTTCTTTAATTCAATTCGGGAAGACATTTTAGTGGTTGACCATTGAACCAGTCATCTATACACTTGTATGCTTGTATCTATTTCCATCAGCATGCGTAGCTAAGCTTTAAAAGTCTACTATTTATAAGTAAATTAACTTTTATTTATGGTATTTGGCTTAAGAGTTCATTTTAAATAAATAATTGGTAATGGTATAATGTCACTTCAATTAAATACCATATAAAGATATACGTTACTTCTCTTAACAAGATTAACATTTTAAAATCATACTGTAGTAATATAATGATTGACATAATATCACATGGCATCTTATTATTTGAAAGTTTATGATACAATCAACTTTTTCATCCACTCATCAACTGTCACATACACATTTGTCAATCTCTCTATTATTTTTCTTCTGTCAATATAGATTAATCCAATAGTTTAATATGAAAATCTCAAGTCTTAATATGATACGTGAGCATGCAAAGGTCTTGAGCAAGTCTAGTCATCATCCATTTTATAAAATTGTGCACTTGTCAGGTTACGATGATAAGAAAAAGAATCTCGTCTAAATGAGGAGGTGTGTTGAAAATAATATTTAAAATATTTGCACGTCGTTTTATCGAACCATTTAAGCCTTTAGATCTATTTTCTTTTTTTAATTCAAAAGTAAAAAAGTAAGATATCCAAAATTATTTTAAAATAAATTATTACTCGATAATTTTTACTATTTTTAAAACTAGACTAACGTATTATGAAACATAAATTTGTTAGAGGCAAATACGAATAAATGTGTCTCCCTATAATAGTTTAAGATTTTGAGTGAAGTGATTCAATATCGAAATTATAAAGATTCTAAGTTAATGTCTCAATACTATCTATTTATAAAATTTATACATATATTATGATTTTTAACTATACATAAAAGGGTATAAAAATATCGACGAATAAAAATAAATTCCATCCCTAACAATTTTAATTTTTAGATGAGATAATTCAATGAAAAAAGTTCTCACTCACTTTTATATTGTCAACTTAAATTGAGTTTGTATTATACAAGTTGATATTTTATAAGAAATATGTCAAGAGATGTACTTCTTTGTCATACATTAATTTGCCTTTATTGTAGTTGGAAATTGGCTGGACGCGTTTACCCTCACTTGACCCTGTCTATTGATAACATTACCTACAGGGATTGTTTGAGCCTCATTTTTTTCAAAAAATACATTTTGAAATAATGTCATGATAGATAATGTGTGGCTAAAAAATAAAAATAAAAATTAAATTTACATATAATATTATTTTATTGAAAAATATATGGTTAAAATGATGCCAAATTATTGTTAAAAAAAAATATATATATATATATATATGGTGGTTGTCTTTGTCCGAATGATGCAACAAGTTCAGGCGTGGAGACCACGAATTATGAAAATGGGAAAGAAAAATATGCAAATAATGGGGACCTGAAATATTTTAAATTAATTATAAATTGTTGATGGCAGTGACATTAAATTTTGATTGTTCACAAGTCAGTTTCATCTTCTGTTACTTGTGTTTATGTCCATTGACTGACTAATAATTATAATTTAAACGCAATGCATTTATTGTTCAACCTATTAACTATATCCATAATTAAAATTGTATCGAGGGCTCGTTTGATAGAATTTTTAATTTAACTTCTACTTTTCGTAAAATAGTTTCTTGTGGAAGTTACTTTAAATCAGTTTCCTCTAAAACTCTTCTAATTAAATAAAATATTTCTAAAAAATTATCCGAACATATTTAAGAACAATTTCTTAACCTCATAATCATTTTTTGACATTTCAAAAATCTTGTCAAATGCGCACCGACTCTTGATGAAAATCAAAGTCTTCAATCAATGCATTCCACTTCTTAACAGAGGTAATTTATACCTTTGTAAAAACCTCTAAATCTCTTTAATTATAATTGCTTTCTTTAAAAATAATTATAAGTTAAACATTTAAGGATTCAGTTAGATATCAGAATCAACAATTCATAATTTCTTGAGGCTTAGTAAATTAAAAAGTCTTTGTCGTGAGATTAGGACTCTTTGACTTTTTCTCTCGAGTTCTACCTTCATCTTTTGACGATTTCCTTGAAGAGGTTGGGATGGTTGTGTCTAACTTCATTTATAATTAAATTATTATTAATACTATATCTTTAACAACATATTCAGTAAATTGAACAGTACAACACACAATATTTTCGTGTTTCTTACTTCTTTAATATAATTTATTATTTAGTTTTGTCCTTGATGATATATATATATATATATATATATATATATATATATATATGAATTAAACTTCTTGATCCCGATTTTTGATCGATGACAAGGCTAACTTATCCTGACTCCACTCATGTCTACGTAAATTATTCATGTAGATCAACGACGAAAAGTGTGGGTCTAAATTGACTTGTTAACTGACTACCACGTTGTCGGTGCTTGAAGTCTCGTTGGATAAAGTGTAACAAAACTATTGCCTTATGAAAGGTTACGTGGTTAAACTTTAATAACTGTAAGAGGGGATTGTATACTTTGACATGATAAATTAAGGGTCTGTTTGTTTCTGCTTCTTCAGTGGATTTTAAGCCTAAACAAAAAAGAGCCTTTGAGCCCTCAGGGCATATCTCCCAGTGGCAAAGGGGAGGGCGGATAGGGCTCAGCGCGGCAGTGTGCAGAGTTCGATTCCCCGCAAGGTGGAATTGGCTTTGTTGCAAGCGGGAGTTACCATATGGGTTAACAGCCTTGGCCTATCCATGTGCTCTCCACCCTGGCTTCTGGGAGGCACATCCTGCGATTTACCTCCTCCACGATGGCCCAGGACAGGGTCGGTGGGGGCCCTTAAGGTTGGGGTTCAACCTTTTTAAAAAAAGAGCCTTTGAAGTGGATTGTGGGTCCCACCTGTGAAAGGATAGGTTAAAAATAATGGCTGCATTTGATTTTCAACGGGCCAAAAATCAATTTTTAGGCTCCAAAAATCTGTCCCAAATAGACGTTAAAAATCTGATTTTTTTATATTTTATTTAAAAAAAGCCCAAAAATTACAATATTGTAACTTCTCGATAGTCATTGAGTTCTCCGAGAAGTTACAATGATTGTCACTATATGAAAAATACAAAAATTATAGTAATTATAAATTTTTGGGAGTAATTTTTCTATCAAATGTGATTGATAGAGGGATCAAATGGTACAGTTCCATTAAAAAAAGGTGGGAGAGGGGGTTTTGACCCCTAATTTTAGTATCTGTTTGGTATAATTTAAATTCAGATTTTAATTTAAATCAAAGTAAAAAAATTAATTTTAATCATTTATTTTATGGGATTCATGACTTTTTAACTATACATTTCAATAAATTTTATCACAATTTATCAAAAATTTGAAGCTAGTTCCCATGAAACAGGAATTCAGTGTATTTTGGTAAATTGCCCTAACTGTAAAGCAGGCAGTTGAGCCAGCTGATGGGCCTGCTTTTGTAATAAGGGGTGGGTGGCCCAATTTTAAAGGGTAAACGTGAGCGAGCAATTCCTTTGGGGTAATTAGACCCATTGCCCTCCAAATATAACAAATTAGAATAATACCCTAAAACTAATTACAAACATTACTCCTGTAATAATTACATTTAGAACCCACCTTAGACGTAAGTAGAGAAGACGAAAAACGTATCAAGGATGCCGGAGATAGAGATGACGCCATCCAGTGACTCTCCTATCAAAACGTCGTCTTTAATCAAAACGTCGTGACAATAATTACCCACAATTTGGCAAGACGGGCCTCTATTTTCTATCATTTTGTCGAAGGGACGCAGCTGTATCGTTTTCCTCTTTTGGTGTGTGGTCTAGGAATGGAATGGGTTAAAGATGGGAAGAAACATGTAAAGAGGAGGTTCCAACAATATTAGATCCAATCAACAAAAAATGTACAGTATGAAAAATTAAAATACAAGAAAACTGAGATCTAATTAAAAATGCCCTAAGGCTGTATCCATTCAAAGATCTCTTGAAATATATGTGTGGTCTTCTTCAGCAAGTTCACTGCGAGTGTAGATCACACACCAAGGCTTAGAGATTAGGATGTTTTTCGCACTCGGACCAGAATCACTCGAGATCATAGAAGATTCGAACTTCTCACTTCAGAATGGTTCACACAAGACCACATTACACTTCTCAGAAAGAATCACTCAAGATTACAAAACGAGATATGAGAAAGTGTTGAAAAATCAAATAAGAACTTTGATTTTCAGAGAAGAAAAAGATGAACCCAAACGGCCAGAGAGCAGATGAAAAAGCTAGAAAGCCAAAGAAAGGAAAAAATCACGCGTCTCAAACCCTAGGACTCTCTTTTATATGAGTCATTAAATGGTCAGCCATCCAATGGACATGGGGTTGTCACATGGCATCATCATGAGCATCCATTAAAAGAAACACGGTTTTGATAATTTGAAGTGTGTTTTTAAGGGACTAGCTAACACCTTTAAAAAACAACAAATAAAAGTTAGCTGGTCAACTCACACCATTTCATCATTATGCCACAACCTTTCAATCTCCACCTTGGTACAATGATCCACACTCACTCAATAGTGTAGTGGCTCCCAGTTTTAAACACCATTTGCACACATATCAGATACTCAAATCAGCAAGCAGTGATATTCAACATGTTCAAACAGTCCAAGAACTTGTTAAGGGGTAGCACCTTTGTACCTGCATCAGCAGGGTTAAAATTAGTAGAAATCTTTTCAAGTTTCACAACTCCTTGTGAAATAATATCCCTTATAAAGTGAAATCTAACGTCAACATGTTTAGATCTATTATGTAAGACTGAATTTCTACTTAAATGAATGGCTGATTGACTATCAGAATAAAGAACTACTTCTTTAATAAAGCCAAATTCATTTAATAATCCTTTCAACCATATTCCTTCTTTTATAGCATCTGTTGCAGCAATATATTCAGCCTCGGTAGATGACAATGCAACTATCTTTTGGAGCTGGGATTTCCAGCTAATGCAGGAATTACATAAAGTATACATATAGGGTGAAGTAGACTTTCTATTGTCCCTATCACCAGCATAATCTGAATCAGTATATCCTCTCAATAGAACACCTTCAGTTTGTTTTCTGAACCGAATACCTAAATTTGATGTACCTTTAATATATCTAAGAAGCGATTTCATGGCTTCCCAATGAGCTTCACCTGGATTTGACATATGTCTACTTAAAACACTTATAGAATATGCTAAATCAGGCCTAGAACAAACCATAATGTACATGACAGACTCAACTGCATTAGAATATGGCACTCTTGCCATCCTTTCAAATTCTTCTTTAGATTTAGGACATTGTTCATTTGAGAGTTTAAAATGATTTGCAAAAGGCAAACTCACTTTTTTGGAATCAGACATAGAAAATTTATTTAGCAATTTTAGCATATCTGACTTTTGACTGAGACTTAATGTGCCTTCTCTCCTATTTCTTTTAACTTCAATACCTAAAATCCTTCTCACAGGACCTAAGTCTTTCATTTCAAATTCTGATTTTAGTTTATTTTTTATATCTTCTATCTCTTTTATGTCATGACTTGCCAACAACATGTCATCTACATAAAGGAGTAGATAAAGGGAACTTTCTCCACCATTTCCTTTACAATATAGGCAGGTATCGAAGTTGCTTCTCTTAAAATCAAGTCCAAGTACAAAATTGTCAAATTTTTTATACTATTGCCTTGGAGCTTGGTTTAAGCCATATACGAATTTTTTAAGAAGGCAAACTAAGTCAGATTTTTGATTTACTTCAAATCCTTTAGGTTGTTTCGTGTAGATGATTTCATCTAGATCACCATTTAAAAAAGCTGTTTTTACATCTAATTGATCTAGTTCCCAGTTAAACTGTGTGGCTAAGGCTAAAATAACCCTAACAGTAGTAAATTTTACAACTGGTGAGTAGATTTCATTGAAATCTACTCCTTCTTTTTGGGTAAAACCTTTAGCTACTCGTCTAGCTTTGTATCTTATATCATTTTCACTTTGGTCACCTCTTTTAATTTTGAAAATCCATTTACAGTCAACAACCCTTTTCTTTTCTGGTCTTTTTACCAAGAGCCAAGTTTTATTCTTTTTAAGTGATTGCATTTCATCTTGCATTACTGCAAGCCATTCTTTAGAATCTTTACCATTTATGGCTTGAGGACTCGGGCTCATTTTCAATCATACTTTGATAGGATAGCAAAGATACATCTTCATTAAACTTAGCAGGAGGCCTTATTTATCTTCTTTGCCTATCTCTTGCTAGTTGATAATTGTCTAAAGGTTGACCAGATGCTGGTTCCACTTCAGATTCATCATTAGGAGTACCATCACCGGGTATCTCCTCATTTTCCTCAACAGATTGTGTAGCATTCTGATGATTTTCATCATCAGATTGCTCCACCTCAATTTCAACCCCCTCTTCCACACATTCATTCTGACTTAAGGGTTCTATTTTGTTTTCAGATTTAAGGCAGGGCAGATCATCTTCATTAAATATCACATTTCTATCGATTATGATCCTATAGCCTTTGTTTTCCCTTACCCATAGCCTATACCCCTTCACCATAGCCCAAGAATACACATTTAAGGGCCCTAGGTTCTAATTTTCATTCAGATTGGTGTGCAAAAGCTGCACAACCAAATACTCTCAAGTTAATGAACTCAACAGGTTTTCCACACCACATTTCTTTAGGGATTTTAAAGTGTATAGCACTCGAAGGGCTTCTATTAATCAAATAACTAGCAATTTTAACAGCTCCCCTCCCCCCCCCCCAGAAAATCTTAGGCAGACCTGAACTCAAGAGCATACATCTCACTTTCTCAAGAATTGTCCTATTCATTCTTTCGACCAAACCATTTTGTTGTGGGGTGCGTGCTACTGTACGATGTCTTAATATACCAGAAAGTTTGCACAACTCATCAAATTCAAAATTACAGAATTCCAAACCATTATCAGTTCTTAAGACCTTAATATTTTTGTCAGTTTGGTTTTCAATCAAAGTTTTCCAGTTCTTGAACATACCAAAAGTATCAGATTTTGATTTTAAAAGAAAAGTCCAATTTTTTCTAGAAAAATCATCAATAATTGACAGAAAATATTTAAAACCAGTATGAGTTGTTACAGAAGCTGGTCCCCAAAGATCAGTATGCAAATATTCAAGTATAGACACAGATTTATGCATTCCAGGTGAAAAAGGTAATCTATTATGCTTTCCAAGAATGCAATAGTTACAAAAACTGAGTTTTTCTATGTTATCCTTTCCAAAGGCACCCTGTTTATTCAAAATCTGTATCCCTTTGTCACTAATATGGCCTAGTCTTTTATGCCATATATGTGACTTATCATTTTGGAACGAGATTGCTACTGATGTTGATTCATAAAAATTTTCAGTTTGTAAAATGTATAGACCATGTCTCTTTGGGGCTTCAACAATTAATTGTGAACCCCTTGAGATTTTAATGTGTCCCTTGTTAATCAGTATGTCATAGTTTAGGTCATCTAGAACCCCTAAGGAAATAAGATTCCTTTGTAAATCAGGAACATATCTTGTCTTTTCCAAGGCAAGAATATTATTTCCTTTCACTTTCAAGTTTATTGTTCCTATTCCTTTAACTTGACATGTCATGTGATTTTCCATTAAGACCTTACCACCAGTTACATCTTCAAACTCAGTAAACCATTCTTTGTTTGGACACATATGGTAGGTGCAGCCAGAGTCAAGAATCCACTCTTGACAAGGTGAACTGCTTACAGCCACATAGATTTCATCAATTAAGGTCTCATTATTGTAGGCTAAGGCTGCACCACCATAATCTTTTGATTGGTTTTTGAAATCACTAATTCTTTTAGGACATTTTTTTATAAAATGACCCTCATTAAGACAATAGAAACACTTCTTTCCTTTAATCTTCATTTTCATTTTATCCTTAGGATTTACCTTTTTCTTGTGTCCAGGTTTTTTGATAAAGTTCACAGTCTTAGGGTTAGTCTTAGTTTTAGCCATCAAGTTTTCCCCATTAATAGATTCTTTCCTGTCAGACTTTAACTCTAACTCCTTATTTCTTAAAGCATTAATAATCACATCAGTGGTTAGAGTTTCCCTCCCATATTCAATTGCATTTTTAACATCTTTATACTTATCACTAATTGAATTTAACAAGACCACAGCCAACTGATCTTTTGAGAGTTTCTCATCACAGTCGGCTAGGTCACGGGATAGTCTATTAAATCTATCAATATTATCCTCAAGATCAAGTGATGGTTCAAGTTTAAAACCAAAGAACTGTTTCAGAAGATACACCTTATTTGGCATAGATTTGTTTAGGTATGTATCTTCCAACTTTTTCCACAACTCAGCAGCAGTCTTAGTCTCACCTATTTCTTTAAGTACGTTGTCAGAAAGATGCAGGAAAAGAGAACTCCATGCAATTTCATCAAGTTCATTTATCTTAGTTTCTTCCATATCATTAGGCCATGACTCGTCAAGGGCTTCAGCACATTTTTGTTGAAGTAAAAGTGCTCGTATTTTCTGGCGCCAGAGACTGAAGTCTCATTTACCATTGAAGATTTCCAATTCAACTTTAGTTGACATAATTAAAACACAATTTGATTTTTAACAGTGCAGGCAGATTACATGAATTTTGAACACTATTTACAACGTGCAGTGTCTCAAATGTCATACACAATAATCAACATAAAGTGTACAATCAGCAAGTTGTATAATACAAGTTATTTAGCAGAAACAGTGAGTAGTTCATTCAATTATTAGGCAATTTACTCAAAAACAGCAACACAACAAGTCACCGTAGTATAATTGCAGCATACTTTATACTAATCAATACAGGATACTTGCAAGAATAAAAGGATTAGTGTTAAACCGTCGACTTTTATTCAAGATAGCCCTCAGATTCTAGACAACTCACGGTTTCTAGACAAATGAACTATCAAGAAGTCTCTGATTTATGAGTTTTACCATAGTTGCAAGGATCACGGATTGTAGACAGGTAATTGCATACTGTAAATTGAAATAAATGGAACGAACTCACCAAAACCCCTAATTAGGGTTTAAAGACATAAGCTAAATCTACTATACGAGTCCAAAACATTTCAGATCTACCAACACCGGCATCAGAAACCACCGTATACAAGCTCTGATACCACTGTAAAGAGAAGGTTCCAACAATATTAGATCCAATCAATAAAAAATATACAGTATGAAAAATTAAAATACAAGAAAACTGAGATCTAATTAAAAATGCCCTAAGGCAGTGTCCATTCAAAGATCTCTCGAAATATATGTGCGATCTTCTTCAGCAAGTTCACTGCGAGTGTAGATCACACACCAAGGCTTAGAGATTAGGATGTTTTTCGTACTCGGTCCAGAATCACTCAAGATCATAGAAGATTCGAGCTTCTCACTTCAGAATGGTTCACACAAGACCACATTACACTTCTCGGAAAGAATCACTCAAGATTACAAAATGAGATATGAGAAAGTGTTGAAAAATCAAATAAGAACTTTGATTTTCAGAGAGAAGAAGAAGATAAACCCAAATGGTCAGAGAGCAGATGAAGAATCTAGAAAGTCGAAGAAAGGAAAAAATCACGTGTCTCAAACCCTAGGACTCTCTTTTATATGAGTCACCAAATGGTCAACCATCCAATGGACATGGGGCTGACACATGGCATCATCATGAGCGTCCATTAGAAGAAACACGGTTTTGATAATTGAAAGTGCGTTTTTAAGGGACCAGCTAACACCTTTAAAAAACAACAAATAAAAGTCATCAGGTTAACTCACATCATTTCATCATTGTGCCACAACCTTTCAAAACACAATATGGAGGTTTTGGTAACACTTGTATTCGTGTATGCTGAGCGTGAAAGGAATTGGAACTTGTGCTAGTACAGGATTGCTTGTAAATCTAATGGCAAAAACGTGTAGGTTACGGAAGGAGGAATCGGTGCTTCGAAAAGAGAGGAAGAAGAAATTGTGTTTGCTTTTCATTTATACATTTAATTGCGATTCTTTTAGGTGATCTTTTTGGTTTCTTTGGTCATGATATCTAAAAGGTGATTTATCGCCAATTATCCAATTTTTTTTTGTTTGTTTGTTATGACATCTATGTTTTTGTGTGAGTTCAATATTAATATGTTCTCTAATTTGACCTCCATATTTTACAGAAAGACATCTTGATTGTGTTGATATTTTGTTACTTTTAGGGACCACTGCGTATATCAAGCAATCAATTCCATATCCACAAGATGGTAAGCAGGTCAGATTTGATAAACTCCTGTATTAATGACTATTTTCTGACAGAAACAAAAGCAAATATGAAGGCTGAAACCAAGAACAGGAGGATTTAGATGAGAAAATCGACTGCATTTCTGTAAATTGCATTGAAAATGTTCAATGATAGATGATTTGTATAAGATTAACAAGCTTTGATGAAGAGCGATAGTGTTTATACATTTTTTTTTAATTTGCATTTTATGACACTTTCAATAAAAAGTGACATAGCATGTTGTGCACTTTTTTATTAAAATGTCACACACAATCAATTTCTAATTGAACAATACATCTTTGACTAAACTTTTAGTTTGTTTGTAAGAATTTCTTTTAGATGTTAATATAACACCCCCAAATCTAGATATCTAGATTTAGAAGAATTGTCATTTAATTTTGTCTTAAAGCTATAAATGCAGAAAAGTGATTATAAATTTTTCCTTAACATACAAATTTGACGCCTTTCATTTAAAGAAAGAATTTTAGAAAACTTTTATTTTTAATAAGAATCAAAAGATGATCGAAGAATTAAATGTTAAACTTATTCAACTTGAGTCAACATTAAATGTATCGGTACCGAGTCCGTCTCACTACAAATAGTCATTTCGAATCATCTTGCTTTCATCATTAGAAATTGGAGAGGATAACATAGAATGAGCTAACACCCAATAAGCAAACATTATATTTATGATGTATGATTATGATATGTACATGAACTACTTTAAGATAAAAGTATTTCTTAATACGTATCACATTTTTTTTCATTTCTTTAAAAACTTAACTTTCACGTCGTGAGTGTAACGCCTTGGATTTTAATTATATTTTCATATGGGCTAAATCTAATATTAGTCATCTAGCAAATGAAAAAGTCTATGCCAACTTTGTCGTCATAGTAAGGTCCCAAAAGTTGAAGTGATGCACGTGACTCACTTATTTGCATAAATGTTTTATTTTGTTTACGTGTAAAATTTATTGTGAGTTATTTAGGTCAAATATTTAATCATTTCAAAAGTTGATAAAAGATATATCGATATTATAATCATTTTGTAGCTCGTGCTAAATAACATAAATTGACTCAAGATAATCAATTCAAAGACTTAGGTTTTCTGAGAATTTGAAAAAACCACGAACCATTCCTTTAATTAATATTTGTAACCTTTCACTCAACCGTATTGTCCCATCATTGAAATAGCCACCATGATTGATTTGAAAATTAATCAATCCATTGAATTTGTTTGGGATGTTTTTGATTCATAACCACACATTTATACAAGTATATATGTATAAACTATGTGAGAAACTTTCCTTTACCCATATACATTTCACACATCTACACACAAGTACTTTTGAAAAGGAATAGTATTTTATTTCACAAGTTATTTTCAGATTCATAACTTTAACACAAGGGCCGGTGGACATCATTGTTAGTGGCATCTCTGTTTGCGCAAGCAATGATATTATCTATGTCATTTCTCTTGACGACTTTGATGATTTGGCCAAGCACTTGGCCCGGTATAATCTGAACGTGAGTGACTTCAAAAGGACTCTTATTCCTGAACGTGAGGTAAGGTACGGAATGTATCGTCAAATATTCAATATGATTCCACAAGATCTAATTTTGGTATCAAATTGAGGTAAGAAATGTGCAAGTTGTTAATTCTTATTCTCTTGACATTTTTATAGATTTTGTCATGAAATACATTAAGGCCTTCGGGTCGATTTTTATGTTAAATCTTATGGGATGAACCGTTTGGTCGAGTATGTAAATCTTACGGGATATAGAAATTCTTATGAAATTCCTTGAGCTATTGGATATCGCGACCAATTTGCTTTAAATCTAAGAAATGTCGGTATACCATGTCATTTTATATTTATATCATGTTAAGAAGAATATGTACGTTTTTCTTACCGAGTATTTTTTATTTTTATTTTTAAAATACTCACCTTTACAATAACATTTTAGATTAGAACGGGTCACGTGGACGCATGGTACATTGACCGAGTGATGCTTATAGGATCGCCAAGTAAAAGTTTTTGAAATGATTATTGCCAATTTCTATTTTAAGATTAATTTTATATTTAATTTCATGCATGTTATTTTAGTAGTTTCGACATTTAAGCTATTTAACATGTTAAATTGACAATTTAATTCGTAGCATTTTAAGCTAGATAAAATTCAAAATTTTATTTTGAATTGTTGAATTCACATTATTGACTCATCAATCAAATACCAAAATTTATACATTAGTGTTAAATTCTGCTTAAATTATAAAAGAACGATTTTGGTAGCACTTCAAATCTTTTAAGAAGAAAAATGTAGTGGATTTGGGGCGTTACAGTGAGTTCACTTTGTGTATCGCCTAACCAATCAGAATGTGGTGAGCAATTATTATTTGAAATCCAGTCGAATTCCAACAATAGCACCGCAGAGCGATTAACATTAACATTATTATTGAATATTGGTCAGGTGCGCCAATCCCCCACACCCCATTTTCCACTCACACCTTTCATGATATAAACATACATCTCGTAACAAAATATTTGGGATACATTTTTTTTAAAACATTTAGTGACTCCTTGACAGTTGAAAACTTTTATTTTTCTTGAAACTTCAAGTCTGCTCATGAATACATTGAGGTGCATGAATATATCATGAAAAGTATTAATGATATAAAACGTAATAATTAAATATCAAGTTCACATAATAACAAATTTTGGTAATATATTTTTACATTTAACGATGTAACGTATGCATGAAGACAAAAGAGGTTTACTTATTTGCAATTCCTAACATATTACTTCTTAGATAGTAGGTGGAGACGCCAATGAGATCAACGTACCAAGAACCCTAAGTCATTACCATTTTATTTTGGAATTTCAACATATTCAAAATTTTATTTATTTATATGTATTACTAGTTGGAAAAAAATAATGACACATAATTTATGTCCCCAAAAAGGAAGTGCACACTAAATAGCCCTCAAGATGAGCATTTATTTTCTAATCTCTATTTTAGAGGACACTTAATTAAAAATGTAAAGCTTGTATTGTTTTGCAGTAAACTACAATTTCTAGATGTTTAGGGATATAAGGTAAACTTCTATGCTATGTCAAACTCCAATTTCCATATGATTATTGTTGAACCATTTATAATTCTAGGTCTAAAGTGTCTTACTACATAAATGTTTGAAGCCCATTTAAAAAAAAAAAAAAAAAGCAGGTTTACTTACTTGAAATTCCTAACATATTTTTACATTTAACGATGCAACGTATGCATGAAGACAAAAGAGGTTTACTTACTTGAAATTTCTAACATATTACTTCTTAGATAGTAGGTGGAGACGCCAATGAGATCAACGTGCGAAGAACCCTAAGTCATTACCATTTTATTTAGGAATTTCAACATATTCAAATTTTTATTTATTTATACGTATTAGTAGCTGGAAAGAAATACCGACACATAATTTATGTCCCCAAAAGGGAAGTGCATAGTAAATATCCCTCAAGATGAGCATTTAGTTTCTAATCTCAGTTTTAGATGACACTTAATTAAAAATGTAAAGCTTGTATTGTTTTGCAGTAAACTACACTTTCTAGATGTTTAGGGATATAAGGTAAACTTGTATGCTATGTCAAACTCCAATTTCCATATGATTATTGATGAACCATTTATAACTCTAGGTCTAAAGTGTCTCAATGCATAAATGTTTGAAGCCCATAAAAAAAAAAAAAGAATAAAGAAAAAAAGTCAAATGGTATTTCTTATTAACTAGTGAATGCATTTTACCGGCAGTTAACTTTTGAAAAATTATTTATTCATAACAATCTCATTTCTATAAGTAACTCATTAAGCAACAATACATACATTGGCTACTGCAGAAAATGATTAATGACACAATTTCCAGTCACCTATTTTGATCATAAAACATCCACTTGATCTAATAGTTATACTTTATGAAATATAACTGCACCATTTCGAGAAAATTAACCTTGAACTTTTAACATGAAATGAATAATTTTCGTCCCTCTTATCACTAAAATAAAATAATTCTAAGGGAAAACTCGTGTGTATAAGTGTGTGAATCAAATGCTATAACAGGCCCATATTCAAACAATTAAACAAAGAATTTGCAGTAGGCATAATCATGTTATTAAACATTAGAATGAAACCAAAATAAATTATAATTCCAACCTTAATTCATGGAGCAGTATTCGATCCAGAAAGTGGAAAAGCAGGTACATCTTTGGTATTGGAAAAAGTCACCTAATAATAAGGAGGTGTAACAATTAGATAAGGTAAAAACCTTGACTACTAAACATAAGGACGCTTTATTCGGTATGATTTCCATTAGTTAACTATTGGACCCCTAATTTATTCTTATTAAATTATTTCAGACTTAATTTGGTCACATTGATTTGTTAAATTTCCATTATGTGGTCCAATTATAATATTTGAATTACATTTATGAAATATACGCTTATTGGGGAAAAAATTATTCTAACTCGATATCTATGTACAAATTCTAAAGGAAGATTGCACATAATAAAATAAATCTATTGTATAATTTATTTGATACTTACTAAGCCCTTGTTTGAGCCCCATTCTTGGGAAAAAATTGAAATTTTGAATAGTATATTGATGGGAATGTGTGTTTAAAAAATAAAGAAAAATTTAAGATTTACGTGTAATATTATTTTATTGAAAAATGTGTGATTGAAATGATATTAATATACTGTTGAAAAATACATTTTTTCAAAAGAATGGAGCTCAAACAAGAGTTAAAATAATAAGCACATTAAATTTAAATTAATAACCATGTCGTTTGTCGAAGCGTTCCAATCACATTCCATTGTATAGTTAGTCAAGATGAAAATAATTATATTAAAATTAAGTAGCAAATATAGCATTAAGGTAATTAATCCAGATAGACATGATAATCACGAGAAATAAGATTGCGACGTTACAGTTAATTTCTAATTTTTGAGTGACAAGCATCAATTTTTTTAATAAAAGTGCCATTGAGTGCTTGTCACTTTTTTGGAATTTTATTACTTTTCGAGTGTTTGTCACTTTTTTTTATTTGTGTAACTTTTTTTTTAAATTTATGTCACTTTTTTGAATTCATCACTTTTAAAAGTTTCTATCACTTTTTCAGTATTTGATTTTTTTTTAAAAAAAAAACTGTCAATTTTTTCAGTCACCTTCTTAATTCTTATCGCTTTTTTTTTATTGACAAACATCAGTTTTTAATAAAAGTGATATTATATGTTATTTTTAATAATAAAGTGACACCTAACTTTTAAAAGTGACATGATGTCACTTTTTTTTTTAATAAAAAGTGACAAATTTTATGCGTCACTTTTTAATATCACACAGTATTTTATAATTTCAAAAAAAAAAATTCATATGATTTTTCAAAAGACTTCTAATTTTAAGGATTTTTTTTTAAATTGCCAAAGTTCATTCACATTGGACACAAAACCTTATCATTAAAATCATGAATTCTGAAATCAGATGGAAACTTTAATCCTTCAAAAATCAGATATAGCATATTTAAATATTAATATTAAATAAACATTTTTTTATCCCAAAATCGACCATTTTCTCTCTCTCGTCATCTTCTCCTATCACTCTTCCCAATCGCCTGTGTTCTCCGTCTCTTCACCTTCTCTCCCTCACACAACAGTAATTCACGGCGTCGCCAGCTAGAAGAAGCGTGAATCGCCGGCCAGATAAAGCAGATCGTCGTCCTCGTGTTGATCTCGCGATGCATCCGTGCTTCGCTTGCAGCGGCGGCTTCCCTGCGAGCTCCGTTTCTTGGTTCCGCTTGCAGTGTCGAAGGGGGAACACTAGAGCATGGTTGTAGCGGCTTCTTAAGCAGCGTCACTGCAGGTCGCAGGTCGATGGTTTATTATTATTATTATTTTTTGGGAAATGGTTGTTGGATGATGGCTCTAACGATAGGTGGTGTTTGACGATGGGTTGTGGTGGTGGATCTGGCGGTGAGGTGCAGTGGTTAATGGTAGTTGCGGTGTTTTTTTTTTCTTAATGGTTGTTGGACGGTGGCTCTAGCGATATGTGATGTTTAATGGTGGGCTGCGGTGGCGAATCTGGTGAGGTGTGGGGTTGATGGCGATTGCGGTACGATGTTGGGTTGTGGTGATGATGGTGGATCTGTGGTGGTGGTTTTGGCGACGACAGTGGCAGTGGTGCTGTTAGAGCCAGTGGTTGCCGCAAGTGTTGGTGGTGGTCGACGGTGGTGATGGCGGTTGTGATGGTGGTTTGTGGGTGGGATGGCATGGGTGACGCTATTTGGTGGTTTATTTTTTCAACGTTGCTCTCGTGTGGTGGTGGTGATGGCAGCAACAGTGGTGGTGGTACGGTTGGAGGCGGTAGTTGTCGTCAGTCTTGATAGTGGTCACAGATTATTTTGTTGATTGTGACCATTAAATTGGTTAATTTGTGACTAATAAATAATATGTGCCAACGAAAAAGATAAATTGTGATAAAAAATTAAAAAATAATGTGTGACCTTGGTTAATCTGTGATTAATAAATAATATGTGATTAATGAAAAAGATAAATTGTAATAAAAAAATTAAAAAATAATGTGTGACATAAAAAATATTAATTTTGTGACCGTTTAATAAGATGTGACCTATAATATTTGTAATCTGTGACAATTTTGACGTATTAATTTTTGATTTGTGATCGACGAAAAAATTGTGACCTATAAAATTTTTGAATTGAGATCGTAAAATAATTTGTGACATTTCAAAATTATGATTTGTGATCGAAAAATAATATGTGACCAAATAAATTGTGAAATCTGTGACCAAATTGCAAGATATGTGACCTGAATATAGCTAATTAATAAAATATATAATTAATTTACTAAACAATAAATATATTTTATTAAATATCTGATTTTTGAAAGTTCAAACCTCTATTCTTATTTTTGAAATAGGCAATACTTATCTTATTTTTGAAATTTTTCCTTGGACTAATTGGCGTGAAGAAAAATGGGCCCAGTGTAAGCTTTTCGGGTTGATCCATCTGCTAATCTGGGTTCAAACTATGGGCCTTTTATTTTTATTGCTCTCGTCTTCAGGAAAGGAACAACCTGAGAGGTTTTTAGCAGGGTTTAAGGCGGCTGTATTTCTGGTTCTTGCTCACATTTGCTTCCCATCTTTTTGTTTCTTTTCCCCCAATTTTTCCTTTAATTTTATGCTCAATAATCTACGCTGTTAAATTTTTCATAACCTGTTTTGGTCTGTTTTACTTATTGAATCAGTGTTAGTTTACTGTTAATTAATTAATAAATCTGCTGAAATATGTGGAGAAGTTTATCCAAACAATCTTGTTTAAGAAAATTCAATTTTTCTTCTGAATCCCATTCTTCTTTCCCTGTTTTTTGTTCTGTAAGATCCAACCAATATTCAATTTTTGTTGAAAGGTCCTCGCCACTTGAATTGAAAGACTATGTAAACACTCAAAACCAAGAACTGGGTTTTTCTCGAGATTATTCTTTTTGGCAAAACAGGAAAATGGACCGTCACAATTTTGGGATTTCTAGTGACCCTCTTGGATTTGCTTTGAGTTCAAGGGATTATGGCACAGCAGCCGAGGCTATAGCATCAACTTCCGAAGAAGATATTGATGAAATTCAAGAATTGGTAGATGAATTGAATAAAGAGATTCAGGAGAAAGGGAAGCAAAAGCAGCCTAAAATAGTGGGAGGAATGGGTGTAGCGAAGTACAACGTTCTTAGAAGGAGGCAAATAAAGTTGGAGACTGAGGCGTGGGAAGAGGCTGCAAAAGAGTATCAAGAGCTTTTAGTAGACATGTGTGAGCAAAAATTGGCTCCCAATTTGCCATACGTGAAGTCATTGTTCTTGGGGTGGTTTGAGCCGTTAAGAGATGCCATTGCTGCTGAACAGGAGTTGTGTAAGGAAGGGAAACACCGGAAGGCTTATGCTCCACATTTTGATCTCTTGCCTGCAGGTATGATGGCGGTTATTACTATGCATAAGATGATGGCGCTGTTAATGACTGGTGGAGGCAATGGCAGTGCTAGGGTAGTGCAAGCCGCATGTCATATTGGCGAAGCCATTGAGCAAGAGGTTGGCTTCTCGAGTGTTCATCTCAGTTTTCTGTCACATAGTTTTTAATTTTATTCACCTTGATGTTGGAATTATTTCTTCTTTTTATAGGGATGTTGGAATTATTTCTGACATGTATGAAGTTGAACATTGATTGACGAGGACTTAAAAAGTACGGATAAAAAGTTAAGAGTTATGGTTTAAATTTCTTTTTGCAGGATAATATGAACGGATATCTGTCTAAACAGAAAATTAATAAATATGTTGTGTTAATTAGCTCTTGTTTAAAATTACCCAGTTTCGTTATTGGTGTTAACTAAGTTCTTGCTTTAGAAGTTGCATACTTGAGAATCTTCTTTTTTGGCTTCTACAATGAGTTTGAGCAGAAAAGAAACTTAGTAATTGCCTTTCATGCTTTCACCACCTTGGTGATAAGTAAACCCTTTTTGTAAGCAAGTCAATGAGCTATAGCCTATAGAGGTCAAAGATTATCTTTTTATCCAAGTGAGAAGATTGATATGGTCCTCTTGTTGATGGAAAGCTTCATCTAAAAGCTCAATCTTTTAAATGAAATTTTTTAACATGGTATTGAAGTGGCCAAAGGTTTTGAGTTTGAATTTAATGAAAATTGTGCAGATATCACTTATTTCATGAAAACATGAATTTAGTCTACATGGGAGGGGCACGTTGAAGCAAAATTTAACTAAGCCCCTGTTTGTTTTTCATTCTTTCTTCATTAAAATGAAAAATATTACCGTTATCCATTATATCAAGCCACCAATTTTGAATTTCTATATCTTACGTGAGCCCACAATGGCTATATTTTTCATTCTCATTTTTACAAAAATGGAAAACAAACGCTTCCTAAATAAATATGTCCCTCTCTAATAGCTTAAGCTTTTAGTTTTATGTGATCAGTTTAGCCATTGGAAACTTTGCATATTAGAAGCCAATTTCCTCATCTATGTTTCTGTGTCAGGATTATCTCAGAATAGTGGTTTAGAAACTTGAATTGAATCTGCGTCTGTAATTCACCAATGGTGGCCAATTTAAAAGAAACGAAAAAGGAATGCTGGGAAGACTAATAAGTACTAGCTATCACCGAATTCTGATATCCTGGCTGAGGTGTTTGCAGCTTCGGGACTGACACCAAACTCGCTGTCTGACTGTAGACAGATCGCTAGTAAGATGAGGTGATCTCATATTCTATGGGTTGTTGAGGGGATTGAGGGGCGAGGTTTTGAGATGTTTCTTCCGTCATAAAGTAATTGTTTATAAGATGGTGGATTTTTAAATGGAAGTTAGGACAATTTAATGCATCTTAGTATTGGAGATGGTGTTCTGAGATTGGCTGGATATTTCCAAGTGAAGTCCATTTTGGGTTAGAAAACTTTGTGTTCACTTTATATTTAGTTAAACTCCACTACATGTGTAGATTAAATCATATGTTATAATGAAGATGTACCTGCTATAATAAATTCTACGCTTTCTGTTTTTTTTTGCATAAGAGCCAATTTCTATAATTAAATTTTCTCTACTTATCTTATTCTGACTGCTTATTTGCGCACGAGAGTTCAATAACTGTACTATCCTTCTTAATCAGGCCAGAATACACAGATTTTTGGAGAAGACCAAGAAGAAGAATGCATTATATAAAGGTTCTGAAGAAGAACCTGATCCTGCAGTGAAGGAGGTGGAGAGACTGAGAAAGAAGGTCAATATTTTCATGAAGAAACAAAAATTGCACCAAGTTAGGAAAATAGTGAAACAACAAGATGATTTAATGCCCTGGGGCCAGGATGCTCAAGTAAAGGTTTGTAGTTTGTGAAGTTGGCCTACGGCCTCTCTCCTTCTCTCGAGTTAGCAATTCCACCAACATTACTTATGGTTATTTCCAAATCACTTGTTGCAAATAGCATGGGAATTACACTAACATAATGTAATGTTCAGGTTGGCTGCCGTTTGATTCAGATATTAACGGAAACAGCCCATATTCAACCTCCAGTCGATCAGTTAGAAGATGGACCACCTGATATTCGACCTGCATTTGTGCACTCACTTAAAACTGTGGAAACGCAGTGAGTACAACCACAAGTGCTCCTCCCTGAACCTTCTCTTATCCTTTTCCTCTTGCAAATGCTTACACTTTACACTGGATATGTTTCTTGTGGTTTATGTATTATATTATAGGAGAGGCAGCAGGAGATATGGAGTGATTGAGTGTGACCCTCTAGTTCGCAAAGGCCTGGAAAGAACTGTAAGCACAGCTCCTATTTACTGAACTTTACTAACTATTGTAGTTTTCCACCAACAGTGTTTTCTTGTTTTCTTCTTTTTGGGTTTGTGTGTGTTTGAGAATTGTTTTTTCTTTAATCCACACAGGCTAGGCATATGGTGATTCCATACATGCCAATGTTGGTTCCTCCTCTAAACTGGACAGGGTATGGTACTCTGGATTCATCATCATATTTTTTATTGTTTTTGGTAATGTATACAAGTGTTATCCATGTTTTTTGTTTCTTTTTTGCCTTTCAAAAGACATGTCCCGTGACGTGTAAATCTCCAAGAAAGGCTGGTGAGGCTCTCTGACAATAAGAGCACAGCTCTGAGTTTTTCTACTGCTTAATCAATTAGAATGATCAGATGAGAGCTTCAGATAGAGTTGTGGCTCGAGGAAGTTTGCACATTGATTTCTTTCTCTCTTTGTTTTTGTGGTAAAGAATGAGGGAATGAATAATAAAAAACATTATGCACTAGGGAAGGCAAACCAATGTCGAGCCACAGCATGCCTTATGGATTGTGCAAAGTGTGCCTCTATAATACCAAATTCAACTTGAAGGAAGAAATATATTCTTTCATTGTTGCTTAATTTATCATACATCATGAAGAGGTTGCCATCTAGAAATTTCCAGCTTTAATCCGTACTTATTACTACTGGTCCTGATCCTGTAATACTTGAAGAGGAAATAATACCAAAACTAATTTTCCACTCTCTAATAGGTCAATGAAGGTAAATCAGAATCTCTGTGCACCATGCCATTTTTTGAAGTCTCTTGTCCATCTTGATGTTCTGGATCTTTTAATTTCAGCACCATGATGTTTTTAACTGTTTTTATCCATTAGTTTGTTATAATTGTGGCTAAGGTCAATAAAGGAGGGTGTGATTTGATGATTATATAATGACTATCATTGAAGTTTCTAGGCTAAATCAGATATTTTACTATAGCAGAATCAGAGAAGGTGTTTTGAGGTATCAGGGCTAGTACCATCATTGTACTTTTCTGACAGCTGATATTTAAGATTTGTATAGATGATAATGTTTTGTTGCTTTCAGAGCCTTGAAACAGGCTGCTGCACAATATACATAATCGCACAAGGAGAATAATGCACTGCCGTGGCCTAATATTTATTAGTTAAAGACTACCCCATCGCATAAATAAATGTAAAAAGGGCAAATGAACTTAGGGGTGAGATATCCTAGGCGAGTTCTAGACTCTAATTCTGACAAATTGATTTTGAGTTTGGATCTTCCCTCCAGCTGTAATTGTAATAGATTCCAAATATTCTTGGAATGTTACTTGCACCAATTGAGATCATTGATAATTTGTATCCTGAGCCTTTGTTTGACTTGTGGGTTGGTGCAAGAATAATTAGCACTTTTGTTTTTTACATGGGTCAGTAATCAGACAGGTCTGAGGATCTGCTATCTAGCTGATTATAGAATCCCAAGAGTAGGCCCTGAGATTGTGGATAAGATAAAATGACAGCGCTGTCCATGATCTCCGTCTATCAGCTGTCACCTTCCCCCAATTCGTCCCCGCTGCCACTTTCCTGAATTCCTAAAAAATTGGATCTTTGTTCTACAGATCACACCTAGTAAGAAAAAAGTGTTGTGTTTTGGTTCAACTTGTCGTTACATATGAACTAATGGATGGTATAAATTTACCAACACTTTTCCCCAGGATTTGTTGCATCCTACTCCACCAATAGCACCATTGCTGATCTTCTACACCATCACTTGCCTCCTTATCCAGCCTTCTGCAACAAACATGTGACCCTTTCTACCAACTTCCACCACTACCTGTCTCCACCCGAACTTTCACCACCACTCAATTCCTTTCCTCTTCTCCAATATCTGCCAAACCACTCCCCTCCGTTTTCCATGCCTCAACTTCCACCTACTCGAATCCAAACAGCATATCCAAGCAAGGAGTCAATGTTTGGTTTGCAGGTGATTGTGAGGGAGGTTGTGGCAGTGGGATGATGGTGGATTGATGGCTGATGGAATGTTTTGAGTGATGTGTCAGTGTCTGATGGACTTTGGTTTGAGTGACAACATGCTATGAAATGGTCTCAATTGAATTTTCCCTTCTCCATACTGCAATGTAGAAACCTATTTGAACAGCATCCCTTCATTGTTTTCCATGCAAGTTTTTAGGATATATAAGAATGAAGCTGCCACATGGATGCATGTCACAGAACTTTTAATTTGAATTAGTTGTTTTAGTTTGAATCCCTAAACTATCATGCCTAGTTTAGATAAGTTACCATAATGTTGGCAGGTACGATAGGGGTGCCTATTTGTTCCTTCCATCTTACATCATGCGTACACATGGGGCAAAACAACAACGTGAAGCAGTTAAAAGAGTTCCAAGAAAGCAGTTAGAACCTGTTTTCGAGGTTAGATAACCTTGGACTTCATGCTTCAGCATTCACTAAATTATGATTTTGTTGTGTAATTTGGATTGTAATGGCAAGGCAGATCGCCTTTTGCATATTATTTTTCTACTACTGTGGATATTAAAGCAATTTATTTCTGTTTCCTACAATAACATTGCTTCTTATTTTTCCCTCACAACAGGCACTTAATACACTTGGAACTACCAAATGGAAGGTGAATAAAAGAATACTAGCGGTCATTGACAGAATCTGGGCTAGTGGCGGTCAACTTGCTGACTTGGTTGACCGTGAAGATGTGAGTAACATTCACAAATATGAGATTTCATTGGCTTCAATTTCTTTCCTCATCTTTCTCCTTTTAAACCATCACTCATTCAGACCTTGAGGTTTTTTGGATTCTTTTTATCTTGAGGATCTTCTATTCTATTTCTGCTGTTTATCTTCTTATACTTTAGTCTTCAACTTTTCCCTAATGCGATGCAATTCAGGTTCCTTTACCAGAGGAGCCAGATACGGAAGATGAAGCAGAAATCAGGAAATGGAAGTGGAAAGTTAAAGCTGCAAAAAAGGAGAATAGTGAAAGGCATTCACAGCGATGTGATATAGAACTCAAACTTGCTGTGAGTAGCATTTTTCATTCAATTTAATGGCACTTGAGATGTTTTTCTTAATCATCATTAATTGTTCTTCTTGATAGAGCAGGTTGCTAGAAAAATGAAGGATGAGGATAGCTTTTATTACCCTCACAATTTAGATTTCCGCGGGCGTGCATACCCCATGCACCCATACTTGAATCATCTTGGATCTGACCTCTGCCGAGGAATCCTAGAATTTGCTGAAGGACGCCCACTTGGCAAATCAGGCTTACGATGGTTGAAGATACATTTAGCAAATTTATATGGTGGCGGTGTGGACAAATTATCTTATGAAGGGCGAATAGCATTTGCTGAAAACCATCTGGAAGATATCTTTGATTCTGCAGATAGGCCCCTTGAGGGGAAGCGCTGGTGGTTAGGTGCAGAGGATCCTTTTCAATGCTTAGCAACATGTATGAACCTATCTGAATCATTAAGAAGCCCATCTCCAGAGACTACCATATCTCATATGCCTGTCCATCAGGTAAGAAATTGATCAAATCCCTCAGCTGTATGGTCACCTTAATTTTTGGTAAAACTGTTCAAGCATGTGTTACTATATCATTTTTCTAAATCCTTCTCTTTTCCTTTATTTCTTTTCTTTTTCTTTTTCTATTTTTCTCCCACGGGAAAAGGGAAGGAGGGGATGGGGAACTCATCAGATAGGTTTAAGACCGTATGAAACAGGATGGATATGTTGCATGGTATTTGTTTTCATATTTCTGTAAATAGGTAAACTTGTCTATTAGGTGGTCATGCCATTTACACATGCCAGACAATCTACGTCATTGCGTCAATACATTCTAAATGATCATCCAAGACCTACATTTAATATTTCATCTGGAAAGTGATACTCACCCTTGCTTTAGAATATATTTATACCATTCTGTTTGTCGAAGGTTTTTGGTCATTAATTACATTGTAAAGAAGTGAACCTGAATGTGTCATTTGCTATTTTTGTTGTGAAGGATGGCTCATGTAATGGCTTGCAACACTATGCTGCCCTTGGAAGGGACAAGGTAATGTACTACAATTATTTAACTATGTTTCTGCGTATCTATGAAGGCTTTCAATGTAGACGTGTAACAGGAACGTGCCTATTTTTTATATACTATATGTAAAGGTTTGTTTATGCCCGATCTTCCAAGGTGGTTACCTACATATCTGAATGGTGTAAAGCTGAGAGGACTAAGCAATAAGAATTATAGACTCCCAACTGATTTAATTTTCGCCTGGTCATAGTATTTCATTACTTAGATTTTTGTTATTTTTATGTAGTTATTCTGAATTTGTAACATTTTAAGTTGAAAAAAATAATAGAAATTGTTTCACATCAACGTAACATATTGTTATATAACTCCAGTTGGGAGCAGCTGCCGTCAATCTTGTTGTGGGAGATAAACCCGCAGATGTTTACTCAGGAATCGCTTCTAGGTAAGCTGTGACCATGATTTATAATATCATTTTTTCTTTGTTTTACTCCCACCCTGAAATAAGTAAGTTAGTAAACAAATAAAATAAAAAATTGACCAGGACAGTAAATTGAATAAACATTTAGATTGGCACAGACTTCATTATGTCTAGTTATAATCCAGTAAATAACTTGTAGATCTGTAAGATTAAACCAGTTTAATTCAGTTATTTATTTCAATATGAAGGAAATAATTCCTGAGATCTGCCTCTTGATCTTACTGGAGACAATTATTGTCATTTATGGGTTGCATTAATGCTCAAGCAGTATAAATACTTTAAATCTATCTTTATACACATTCATGTCCTGCTGTCCGAATGTAGTAGGATTCATTACCGACTGTTTCTAATGCAGAGTTCTTGACATCATGAAGAGGGATGCTGCAAAAGACCCTGCAACTGATCCCAATGTTATGCGTGCTAGACTGTTAATTAAGCAGGTTTCATTGTATTTCATGCATTTTTTCTGGTAGTATGAAAATGGCTTTTTGCTGTTGCTGTTTATGCTTTGTTATGAATATAAAAGTTATTTAATTTGTTTGGCCTTTATATCCTTGAACTATGGACGCATTGAGTAGCATGCTGCCATACTAATAGCTGTGTATTTCCTTTTATGTTGTTACAATCTAAGTTCTTAGTTCTTTATTTTCAGGTGGACCGGAAATTAGTCAAGCAAACAGTGATGACATCAGTATATGGTGTCACTTATATAGGTGCAAGGGATCAGATCAAGAAGAGGTTAAAGGAGCGTGGTGCTATTGAGGATGACACAGAGTTGTTTTCTGCAGCTTGCTATGCAGCAAAGGTAAGAGCATATAGGTATATTTATTTTTGCCAAGTTTCCTTTCGAACTATAAGAAAATTAATCTTGTAGCATTTCGTATGGCATATATGTGTTTCATATGATGTTGAGAGTTATGAAGCATCAGTTCGATTCTGCACACATATTCAACATGTGACTTAGGAAGGTTTAAGCTAATTGTTTTTTCACCCCTTGAGCAGACAACCTTGATCGCCTTAGGTGAGATGTTTGAAGCTGCACGGAGCATCATGAGTTGGCTTGGAGACTGTGCAAAGGTATGTTTCATTCTAATATATGGAATTATTTACATAAAAACCCATTTTAAATGTGATAGCTACTTGATGCAAATATGTCTTCGTTTCCGGATGTACTATCTTTAGAGGTACATGATTTTCTAGCTGATTTTATCAAGTCAATATTTCATGGTCTGTTTCTTTTGATCCTAGGATGTTTTTGTCTACATACAATTATGCGTACTGCTGACAAATCCCCACTAACATCATATTATCTGAACCTGTCTAAGATCAAGTACTAGTATAAATAGGCAAAGCTAGAATTGCCTAGAATGTGGATACATCCACTTCAAGAACGGAATCTACATTGCATTATGTGAATCTGAGTTTTTGTCACTGTGTGGGTAGGTTTCTTCAGATCACCTAGTTCGACGTTTGTACTTATTAGATTTTACACATGATAAGTGCCAAAGTTATCTGGAAAATTATGAAATGCAAAATTCTTTAAGGTAACATTATTATGAAGCAATCATAAGGTTAATAGTTACCAATTTCTGAATTTCTCAATCTTGATTGTGCTATTCAGCTAAACTGGGTCAGACATCGTAGGTGGTGGCTGAGAATTGGAAATTAAAAAACCCTGGTGTGTTTTATGAAAGGACAGAGAATAGAAGATGGGCAGAAGGAATGAGATAAACTACTATGGAGTGCAGAGAAGAAATTTGCATGATAGAACGTTTGGCAATACACCAAATTAACCTGCACATTTAAAAACCTTCATTTGTAAAGACTATCATCAACCTACCTGGCCCTTTTGGGCAACAGTAGGAATTTCAATGTATAAATACTCACCATGGAATGATACTTGATTAGTTGACATAGGGACTTCTACTGTATACCATCTCATATTTGTTTTATTTCTATTCTACATTTCATTCTACCCTCCTGTTCATTATCTCATCCTTGCGTCATAATTCTTTATGTTTCATTTTTCTTTTCGTTTTTTTTTTAAATCTTCTTTCTCCACCTTTTTAGATTATAGCTATGAAGAATGAACCAGTACGCTGGACTACACCACTTGGGCTCCCTGTTGTGCAACCTTACCGAAAATTAGGAAGACATCTGGTAACTTTCACATACATTTAGCCCCTGTTTGGTGGAAATTAAAATCCAAATTTTAATCTAAGTCAAAGTCAACTACTAATTTAAACCGCATATTTTATGGGACCAGTAACTTTTATCAAAATCTACTAAAAACCTGATTTTAATCTACACCAAACAGGGGCTAAACCTATGGAATTATTCTCTGTTTTTATCATCATCAACAAAAATACATAATTTTTTTTTTTAATTATTGTTGTTGCTGTTATTACTATTATTGTTTTTGTAGTAGTAGTAGTAGTAGCAGCAGTAGCCACGGCAGTAGGATATAGTCATTTTCTTTTAATAGCTCATTCAAGATTGGGTATTAATTTTGGTGCAGATTAAGACTTCTCTTCAGATTTTGACCCTCCAACGTGAAACTGACAAGGTAACTTCCAATTCTTTTCCATTTCTGATCTCAAGAATGGCATAATGAAGTGTAGCTGTGTCATGATTCATTTTGCTGTCTCCCTCCTACTACAATCTTGCTTCCCTATACACCCCATCCACCCAACCCGTGACACATGCACAACCAACACAACAGCAGAGAAAATATATGAAGAAATGAAGGAAAAAAAGTTAAAACGAATGTAGAAGAAATCAAAATGTAACAGCTAATAAAGCATGTAATGGCTATAATCATGTGCTATCTTTTACCTGATTTCCTCAGGTGATGGTTAAGCGGCAGAGAACGGCATTTCCTCCAAATTTTGTTCATTCCCTCGATGGTTCTCATATGATGATGACTGCCATTGCTTGTAAAGAGGCGGGGTTAAGTTTTGCAGGTTTCTGGAATTGTCTTTATCTCCTGCCATCAGGATTCTCCTTATTTATTTATTTTTTGCGCACCCACTAGTGCAGGAATGTCTGCTAATTTTTACTGCAATTTGATTTTAGGAGTGCATGATTCATACTGGACGCATGCATGTGATGTAGAACAAATGAACAAGATTCTCAGAGAAAAGTTTGTTGAACTGTACGACGCACCAATTTTGGAGAATGTGAGTTTCTCTAAATCACTGAGCCCAATTTAACTGACATCCTTGTACCATCCTTTTTACTTGCAATGAAGGGTGGGGGATCCAGGAGCATGTGCAAGATAATGATGGTGCATTACTTTCCTCATTTATGCCATTGTTTATTTGACTTGAAAGAATAATGTTTGATGGAAATGGATGTAGTATAGTGTGGAAGACCTTTAAATAACATTTAACTAGTCAACCAGGAAATGAATAACCAATCAATCGTCAAATGCTTTTGATTTTCTCCTCATATGATTTTATCTCAATTTCCTGCTAGGTTAACTATTAATATTAGTCGTCCACTTCTCGGATGATGCATCTGGCGACCTTTCTTGAATACATTCAAATTGTCGTAGTCTACTCTTCCATTTTTTCTTCACTATATGACACCTTACCAGCTCATTAATTTGCTCTTTGTATTCTTATAAGTGCACTCTGCAAAAATTTGGTTTCTTAGAATATATCCAAGAGAATTAAGAGATTCTTTATTTTAAAGAGTGAATGCTTAAATAAAGCCTCAACACAAACTATTTTAACTCTTTATTTTAAAGAGTGGGTTTGGCTCTCTATATCTGGAGAGCTAATCCCACTCTTTATCTATATTTTATATTAATTGCATTTAATGAATTGCAAGTTTCAGTAGTAAACTTCTTTGCTCATGTAAATAATACTATGAATATTTTAGCCATTAGCACCTCATTTGATCGTAAAAAATTATAGTCAATAAAAGATGAGCGAAAACCGATAAATGTTTATTGAAAAAATAAATAAATGAAGAGCCAATATAAAGAGTGTCGTTGGATTTTGTAAAAAAAATATTTACTAAGTTTAAAAGGAATATCATGCTCTTAAAATAAAGTGGCTTTTGGAGATGCTCCTAGTAGTCCAGCTTCAGGTTCCATATAACATGGATGTTCTTTCAGGAGCTATACAGAATTCCCTTATTTTTTTTTTATTTTTTTTTTGGTAACCTTTTCGTCAGTCACACAACGCTATAGGTTCTCGGACTTAACCCACAAGAATTAAGATGATGGTGTCCTCTTCAAGACTAAGTGAGCCTAATTACAGTGGGAACACTCATTTTTAAGTGTTTCATGAGTTCAACCTTGCCTAACGGATTAGTGTCATCTGCCAACACACACAGTCTTAATTATCATAGATATGGGACCTGTTTTCCTTGATTCCCCCAAATTAGGAAAGATTTGACTGATGGTGAGGATTTTATATTTCACCCATCATTCTCATGTGAGCTAAGGAAAAGATTTTGGTGGAGGATTTTAGGATGGTCTATTCAATTGGGATTTTTGAAAATTTTGATGGACCTTTTTTAAGTTATGACTTTTATGGATTTCATGGATCTTTTATAGATTTGTATAAAATTAGTGGAAGTCTTTCGTAGACTTCTATGGATTTTCATTTTAAAACTTTTATAGACTTTCGGGGAATTCAAAAGACTTTTGAAAACTTTCATTTGNTTTTTATAATTTAATTAAAAAATAGATATTTTTCACACAAAAAAATGAATGACAAAAGAAAAAGAAAGTTACAAGAATCCAAAATTTTTTTTACAGAAAATGGAAATAAATAATAAAAGAGAGAGAGAGAAAGATAATGAAATATAATCAATAAAAAATTAAATTTTAAACATACATATCCGTAGAATGTTAAAAGAAAGAAAATTTTTTTTTTTTATTTATTTATTTTTTTTTTGTGAAAGTCCCCCAAAATCTCATGATTAATGAGAGAAATTTTAAGATTTTATGAGTACTTTTTGCTTAAAATATTCTAGAGACTTTTATAAAAGTCTCTAGAAGTCATTAAAATTTAAACACTCCAATACTTATAAAGATTTCTAAAAGGTTTTAATTGAATACACGTAACTTTTAGAGACTTTTTAAAAACCTATAGAAGCCTCAATTGAATACACTGTGACTTTGAGTCAAAAAGTCTTAATTGAATACCCCTGAACTTTTTAAATTTCAAAAAGTCATTAAAAGTCTCAATTGAATACACTCCCCTTAGTGTTGCTTTGTTATATCTTGATCGGTTTCTTTTTATATTGTTGTACTTGCTGAATAATTTTAGCTTATGTTTTTATGATTTAATAGGATTTAAGACGATACTCTAAAATTGCTATCTTTAAATGAAATTACTGTCTAGTACAAGTTTTCTTTGTTAAAAGTTGGAAACATAGATTTTACATGTAGTTTATTATGAATTAGTAGTGGCCTTCTCGTTAAAATTCTGTTTAAAGGTCTGTTTGATTCCTAACTATTGCTGATCATCTTAATTATCATAGATATGGAGCTGTTTTCCTTGATTCCCCCAAATTAGGAAAGATTTGACTGAGGGTGACGATTTTGTATTTCACCCATCATTCTCATGTGAGCTAAGGAAAAAATTTTGGTGGAGGATTTTAGTGTTGCTTTGTTATATCTTGATCAGTTTCTTTTTATATTGTTGTACTTGCTGAATAATTTTAGCTTATGTTTTTATGATTTAATTGGATTTAAGACAATACTTTGAAATTTCTATCTTTAAATGAAATTACTGTCTAGTACTAGTGTTCTTTGTTAAAAAGTTGGAAACATCGATTTTACATGTTTATTATGAAGTGGTAGTGGCCTTCTCGTTAAAATTCTGTGTAAAGGTTTGTTTGATACCTAATCATTGCTTCTTTTCTACAGTTGTTGGAAAGTTTTCAGCAGTCTTTCCCAAAGTTAGACTTTCCTCCATTGCCAGAACGTGGAGATTTTGACTTGAGAGAAGTCCTGGCATCTCCCTATTTTTTCAACTAAATGAACAGATGTTGCCTACTTTTCAAGGAATTCTTACTTCTAAATCGCTTGGTCATTGCATCTCCGAATAACTTTGGTTCTTCTATGCTTTTAGCCGACTGAGAACAAAAGAGCACGAAGAGCACACCCTCTTATAATTGGCTCCCGTTTATTGATCACGGGTTTTCTTTCGTACATATATCAGAAAGATGCATACAGTAAGGTGTTTGGGATAATTGAATTTCTTCCCCAACGTCTTGACATATATGACCACGTCATGGACCCCAGCTTTTGGGACTAGATGGTGCACCAGTTGCTTTAATGGCTAAACGAGCATATCATGCAAATGCCACGGTATTGATACTAACATTTTGAGAGTGAAATAGAGGATCTGCAGTGTATAAGATGGGGGTTTGAATCAAACTTCAACGTAGATTTATGTACATACTTCTTTCGATACTTTGTCCAAGTTGCATAACTGATGCCAAAGGGGTGTTGAGTTTTGAAGAACTGGTATCTCAGTGGAGAGAGGGCCGAATTGGTTGTTAACACTGGTATTATCCCGGTTAGCTCGACTCACCTTTGTATAACATAAAGCAATGCATGTAGTTCTATAGAAATTTTGTAGGTGCTATTTATTTTATTTTATTTTTCTCAAAGCTTTGTATTAATAAAGAAAAGGGTAATTTTTTAATAGAGGTGAAATGATTTCTTCTTGTCTACTGATTACATTTAATTTCTAGTAAATTAATGATTGCATGCTCGTCATGGTTTATCCTGTATAATTCTGCCTTGTGAATTTAAGAAGTCAAATGGTATCTTTCAGTCGAACTTGTTCTTTTTCTATTGTTAATTATCCAGAATGAGAACTTATGATCTAATTGAATGTTTGGTACACAGTACTTGACAAATATTCATGTACTAAATGTGCCAAGTTGAAGCAAGAACTTTTGAGCACCAAGTTTTACATGTATCGAAGAATTTATACATTCAATCACCCTTTTTACTCGCGTTATGATACCAGTTTGTGAGTTGCGACTTCTTGATGATCTGTTATGGCAACATCTCAAGGCGAATCACTCCATTGGAGATGCATTTCTCTTGAATGTTGTGTAGGCATCACTGTATATAGCCACCAAATTTGCAAATACTGCTAGACCAATCATGAAACAGCCAAGAACTTGTCTTTCTTTGTACCTATTCCATAAGCATTCCTAGAGCAAAGAAAGTAACAATGAGGCGCTGGATAGATATGCTTCTCTGTGCGTCTAAAACGCCGTTGATTTGATCAACACAAACCAATGACAGTCTTGTCCATGTTTGATGTTTCAGCGAAAAACAGAAAATGATGTGAAATTACTATCGATTATAATGAAAACGAATCGCTTACCTTAGAGCAATGGCAGCAGGAAAAATGAATCCAATACAAACAGCAGCATTTGCACCAGTGAACTGAAAAGCATCCCAAATGTTGGGAATAAAATTTGCACCTAAGAAAACAACAGAAAGTAGTCCCATAGTGATCAATGCAAATCGACAATTGTTTATAACCAAAGGCACGGAAGATGGGAAGAGTAGGCCATCCAAATTTAGGCGCAACGGATGGAATATAATAGGGAAAACAAACATGAGGTGAACAACGTAGCAGATGCGAACTGTATCATTTAGCAAACTATATGGAATGCCAAGGTTTGAGTCGAAGAAGCTTGTTGTAATGTAAACGATTGAGCACAGAGCCAATGAAGTCTGCACAACAGATCTCATCTGGGAAGAGTCTTCAAGCTTGTTCTCGATACTGTGTACTGCAGATAGTAATATAAATTTCTCTTGTCGTTAAACTTGACAAAGGTGGATAATAGTTATGGATCCAATGAAATGTGGTTAAAAATGAAGTTTGACTTGTTAATAATCTCAAAAAAACTTTATCAAACAGGGGCATGAACACTTGGAATCAATTTTGCAGAAGAATAGACTAACAATACAAGTCACTAAACAAAACCTCTTCATGGAAATGTGCAACATATGAAGGGGCATGTAAGATTGCTGTTGACACATAAAAATTCAGCCCAAATCGAACAGCCCAAGGAGTAAAGCCCAATTGAAGGATCCCCAAATCGGATAGCCCAAAGAACGAAGTCCAATCGAACGAATCAAGGTGAAAGCCCAAATAAGGGGCCCAAGAATGCGGTAACGCCATCGCCCAAGTTTGTAAGTCGCTCAGAATCTGAACGAATGGAGTGTCATACGGTCGCCCAGAACTGTTATTCTACTCTCGCCCAAACCTTCAAGTCGCCCAAGGTATCAACAAACATAACGCATCGTGGTTATCAAGGAATGCGGTTATCAAGGCAGTTGTTAAAGTAGCCTTATCACGTTCCACGACTCAAGGAATTTAATCGGAAGCAGTTGAACGATGAAAGATAATGGCAGCAGTTAAAAGGCAGTTTCATGACAAAATGGCCACTACAAAGAAAGTGGGTAGTTATAGGACGATCAAACAGTTTTTAGGGTAGTTAATCACAAAGAGATCGTCTATGAGGTATAAAAGGGAGAAAGGACGCAGAAGCAAAAGACCGAATCCAAAACTCTCGAACAGAGAATATGTCATTTTCATTTCCTTAGCTTTTAGACTTAAACATTTTTCTTTCTGTAACTCGTGTGCTTGCGCCCCTTGGAGGCACGTTGTTTTTCATTCCCAATTGTAAAGTTCATCGCCAATAAAAGAACACCCCTTTTTGGGACTTTGTATCAAGAGGTTTCGTCCCTTACACAACCGTCTGATCCTTTTTAATTGTTAACGACTTAAACCGCGCGAAACAATTTGGCATGCCCGGTGGGACAGTGGTGTTAGGTGTTGAAAATACAAAAGGTGAAACAATATGCCTCAAAGATCCGACAAGGAAGGAGCAAGTCAGGGAGGAATCCAGTCTGTAATCGAGCAATATGAGGAGCAGCATGCCTCTCCACGAACAGATGGACAAAATCAGAGCAGTAACAGTCGTTACGAACCAATGACGGAGTTGAGTCCTCGAACCATGCGTGCATTGCTTGGAGAACTCACGCAAGACGTCGTTGAACAGGTAAATCTTCGAAGTATTCATAATATGGAAAGATTTACACAAAATGGAAATGCACATTATAACAATATGGCCAAACAACTAAAGACGTTAAACGAAACAATGAATAAGTTAGTAGGCCAAATATGTTAACCGGCTATACCTCTTACAAACTACTTTCAAACCAGGACAATTGTGGGACATAATCCCTCTGTCCTAAATTCGAATCAAGAGGTGGAATCGCTTTATGGTCCCTCTACTTCAAACCAAGGAGGTACTACAGTGCCAAATCAAAATAATGGTAGTGGCATGCCTAACTTGGGGGGTAATTCAAACGTGAGAGATAATGTCATAAACAATGGACAGAATATTCCACGTGGTAATGAGGGAACAGATGTCCAAGCTAACGGTAATGGACCTAATTATGGTAATTTTGTTGCCAATCAAGGACCAAACATCAGACCTCATGCAAATCAGCCGGTTAATCAGCCTGTAGGAATTCCATATGATCCCAATGTCATGTTGAGGAACCAGATTATGGAAATCGTTCAGGATCAGATGGCCTTTGGGGTGCGTCCTGTCATTAGGCCGACATACACAAAGCCATATCCTGATTGGGTAGACCAAGCATATCCATGGCCTAGAGGGTATAAAGTGCCAGAATTCTCACTGTTTACTGGTTTAGGAGAGGTGTCTACTCTAGAACACATAGGGCGATTCACGTTGCAAAGTGGTGATGTAACCGATTACCATAAAATGAGACTTTTTCCTAGTTCGTTAACAGGAGTAGCTTTCTCCTGGTTCATCAACTTGCCAGCGAACTCTGTTCAAACATAGCAACAACTGAAATAGTTGTTTCATGCTCAATTTTATAAAACTGAATCTGAAGTCACTTTGGCTGATTTGGCGAATCTACGTCAAATGCCAAATGAATGGGCAGAAAGTTTTCTCCAAAGGTTCAAAACAGCAAGAAGCAAGTGTTTTGTACCTCTGCCCGAAAAAGAATTTGTCAAGATCGCACAAGGCTGCTTGAGCTTTGATTTAAAAAAGAAGTTCTAGGACAAGGGATTTCCCGACCTTTTTCAGTTGAGTGCGAATGTGATTAGGTATGAGCGACTGATAAGAGAAGAAGAACAAATGAAAAATTCTAGTAAAGAGACTTATTACAGAGACCCAAATTTTGACGTTCATACCATCGATGACGAATCATACGATCAGGCCGAAATGTGTTTGGTCGAATTGGTAAAAGGGGATACATATACTTGTCCCATAATGGCCAAGCCTAGACCATCGGGCAAAGATGAGCCCATAAAGGATGGAAACATAAAGGCTAGAACGTTCTCGTTCGATGTAACCAAAGCTGACCTTATATTCGATAAATTATATAGGGATAAGCAAATAAAACTGAGCGATAAGCACAAATTGCCAAACCCTGAACAAAT
>NC_036244.1:15355088-15357032 GCF_002742605.1 Olea europaea var. sylvestris | reverse complement strand
CCAATAAAGGCGTTTCCAGCGAAACTACGGACGGATGATGAGGCAGCAACAAGGAATGCCACATCCTAAAGCGCCTCTATTACTTAAGGTAGCCAATCAGAACGTCCTCAAAGGTAGTAAAGAGACTGGTACAGATGAATCAATGAAGGAACTGCCAGAAACCTCTTCTGGGAGGTCAAGATTTGAGAGGGACAAAAAGGATGAAGAAGATCCAGATCAGCCCCTTACTATCCAATTCGGTACGTTGCCTCCTGTCGTGGCTAATAATTACCTACTGGCCAATGAATTCAAGAATAAAGAAAAGGAAGAAGAGAGGGAGGACAACGAAGGAGAAGCCTGCATGCTGGTATGTGAAGAAGGCCAGACTTCTGGAGAGGCCTACAACGATGAAGAGGACGATGGGATGACAGACATTGAAGAAGAAATCGACCTAGAAGCAGAAAGAAAAAAGAGCGGAGTATCGCGCAACACTCTGTTTAAGCAACTACACCAAGACGGAGTTCGCGAAGTAGACTTGTTGGGGGAGCCATCTGGGCGTCCTTTCGACTTCTACGTACTATACGGGACACCCAAAAGGAAGAAGAGAGTACCTCGCTCTGAAAAGTATGGGTCACCTCCAAAGATAATGCCCCCTCCCACAGGTTGGATAACTGATGAGGAAGCATTAGAAAGAAGTAAGAAGGAAATTCGGGAGACAGAGGATCAACGTGACATACTACATGTCGACCTATCACAGGGGGATAATTCGACAGAAAACAAGCAAGAAGTAGAAATAGAGGCTGTCGAAAAGGTTGTTTTTAAACGGCCAGCCATGAAATTGACAAAACACCTGAGGCCATGATACGTTAAAACTCTAGTTAACGGCGTCCCAGTGGCAAAGGTGCTTGTCGATAATGAAGCGGCTATAAACACCATTCCATCCAAGATGATGAGAAAGTTTGCAAAGACAGAGGGTGATATGATTCCTACAGAAGTCATCCTCACTAGCTTCAATGCAGGAGCAACTTCAGCTAAGGGAGTTATGCCTTTAGACATAACTATAGGTACGACTACTAGGACCGCTGTCTTCTTTATAATAGATGGCCCTACTAGTTACAATGTGCTCCTAGAAAGAGATTGGATACACGGAAGCCGCTGTATACCCTCGTCGCTCCATCAATGCCTGATTTTTTGGAATGACAAAGGCGAAGTAGAGGTGGTACAGGCCGATCATAGACCTTTTGTCGCGGAAGCAAACTCGGTGGAAAAGTTCATGTACGAAGGAAACTATGGACCTGTCAGAGTGGTACAAGACGGGGAAGAAACTCAAGTTGTCGCGCAAAGCGAAGAACCATTCTCAGTGGACGCACTCACTGAGATGTTCAAACAGATGAGGCCAAATATAGTGGCCCTGGAAGAGCCAGTGATTGGCAAAAGAATAATCAAGGAATCTTAAATGGATTCTGAGTTGCAAAAGCAAATGGCCGATATTCAGGCCTTCAAAGCCAGACTGATGGCTTTCAATAAGGAATGCAATGACAAAGCAAAGGAAGAGACTGCCCTAAAAGCGCTGAAGGACAAGTTGGCAGTATTCGAGTTAGAGCAAAGCCTTGGCCGAGAAGTCAACAAGGTGGACTGTTTGGAAGAGGAAGTACTTACAAAAGAACTGGACGACGAAGTGATGCGGATTGCCAAACCTGGATACGCTCAAGCGCAAGACCCTCTGATCAAAGTAAATATTGGCAATGAAGGAGAAGATCACCCAACGTTCATCAGCCAGATGCTCGACCAAGAGGTTAGTAACAAATTAATCGCTTTGTTAAAAGAATACAAAGATTGTTTTGCTTGGAAATACGAACAAATGCCTGGTTTAGATAGAGACTTAGTGGAACATAGATTACCAACTAAGCCTAATTTTAAACCTCATAGGCAACCTCCTAGGCGTTTTGTTCCTAATGTACTCCC
>NC_036244.1:15299025-15354895 GCF_002742605.1 Olea europaea var. sylvestris | reverse complement strand
AGGGGCAACTTATCAAAGGGCTATGAATTTAATCTTTCATGACATGATAGGCAAGTCTGTTGAGGTGTATGTGGATGATATAGTGGTCAAGTCCATTAAAGAAGATGACCATTTCGAACAGTTAAGATGTTCGTTTGAACGAATGAGGCAATATAAGTTAAAGTTGAATCCCTTGAAGTGTGCATTTGGTGTCAATGTAGGGAACTTTCTTGATTTCTTAGTACACAAGAGAGGGATTGAACTTGACAAAAATAAAGCGAAGACCATCTTAGAAGCCAAACCACCTAACAATAAAAAGGAGTTGCAAAGGTTTCTAGGCCAAATAAATTTTTTAAGACGCTTTATTTCTAACTGTGCAGGGCGAACTAAAATCTTTTCGCCGCTATTAAAGCTGAAAAATCAGGACGAATTCGTCTGGAAAGAAGAACATCAAAAGGCTTTTGAAAGCCTGAAGACATATCTATCAAGTCTACCAGTGTTGGTGTCACCAATCCAGGGACGGCCAATGAAAATGTATGTATCGGCTGAAAAAGAATCAATAGCTGGAATGGTCGCACAGGAAGACCAATTTGGTGAAGAAAGGGCAATTTATTACTTAAGTAGACGGTTGACGAAATGTGAATGTAATTACTCTGCTGTTGAAAAATTGTGTCTAGCACTGTATTTCACATGTACAAAATTAAGGGCTTATTTACGGTCCGTAACTGTTTATTTAATTTCTAAAGTAAATTTAGTCAAGTATATGTTCTCGCGTCCTATTTTACACCAAAGGGTAGGCCTTTGGACACTAGCTTTATCAGAGTTCGAAATACAATATATACCTCAAAAGGCAGTCAAAAATCAGGCTTTGACTAACTTTCTAGCTGATCATCCATGCCTTGACATGCCTGAAGAAATCGAATTAGAAATCAATTCGTTCGAATTAAAACCTTGAGTGTTGTATTTCGATAGGTCAAAAACCTCTAAAGGTGCAGGAGTGGGGGTATCATTGATTAATCCTTTAGGGATTTGCTACAAGTTTGCATTCACCTTAGACAGAATGTGCACCAACAATCAGGCCGAATATGAAGCTTTAATTGTAAGCCTAGAACTAATGGTAGATATGGGAATAAGAAATGTGATCGTTAGGGGCGATTCTCAATTGGTGATCCATCAATTGATCGGTGATTTTAAATGCCAAAGTGATTCTATTATAAGTCAGTACGAGATCGCCCAAGAATTTCTAGAAGAATTCGATCAAGTAGAACTCCAATGCGTTAATAGGATATAATGACATGGCAAATGAGTTAGCCCAAATGGCATCAGGGTACTCAAAGGTTTTGAATTGGAAGTCTACTTGTGAATATGGAATCATATTGCCCGTGATTCAAAGAAGGGCGAGAAAAATTGAACTTCACTGTATAGTTAGCCCAAATGGCATCAGGGTACTCAAGGTTTTGAATTGGAAGTCTACTTGTGAATATGGAATCATATTGCCCGTGATTCAAAGAAGGGCGAAGAAAATTGAACTTCACTGTATACAAGATGGAGATGCAGTGGATTGGAGAACAGAGATTGAAGGGTTCCTTAAAGAACCTAATGGAGGGATTAGCAGGAAGACAAAGCTATGTTCACTGAATTACACACTAATAGATGAAGAATTGTTTAAGAAACGCTCTGATGGTGTATTACTAAAGTGTGTAAGTTTGCAAGAAGCCAAGACGATCATGGTTGAAGTGCACGAAGGGATATGTGGAGCTCATCAAGCTGGCCAAAGGATGAGATGGTTAATTATTAGGAGTGGATATTTTTGGCCAAAGATGGGAGAACTATGTGTTCAGTATGCAAAGAGTTGTTTAATATGCCAAAAACATGGTCCAATACAAAGGGCACCAGCACGAGAGATGGCACCTATTATCAAACATTGGCCGTTCAAAGGTTGGGCGATAGATCTAATAGGGAAGATCTACCCTCCATCGTCCAAGCAACATACTTTTGTTATAGTTGCAACCGACTATTTCACCAAATGGGTAGAAGCGGTACCTTTAAAAGAGATCACCCAGAAGAATATTATAGAGTTTATTCGTGATCACATTATTTATAGGTTTGGAATTCCACAAACTTTAATGGTAGATCACGGAACATCTTTGAATAGGGATCAAGTGAACAAAATTTTTAGCGAGTTTGGGGTTAAATTAGTAAACTCCACACCGTACTACGCTCAATCCAACGGATAAGCGGAATCTTCTAACAAGATTCTAAAAAATATCATCAGAAAGATGATAGATGAAAACGCCAGAAATTGGCACGAATGTTTAAACAAGGCCTTATGGGCCTATAGAACATCACCTCGGTCAAGTACCAAAGTTACTCCTTTCCAACTTGTTTATGGACAGGAGGCCGTTTTGCCCATGGAAATCAACGTGCAATCAATTCGAGTGTGCTTGCAACATAAGTTGAATGATGATGAGTATGCCGAATTACTAGTTCAAAATTTATGAAGTTTAGATGAATTGAAGTTGGACGTCTTAGATAGGTTGCAAGTTCAAAAACAAAGAATGGCTAAATTTTATAATAAAAAAGTCATAGCCAAGTCGTTCAGCCTGGGTGAACTAGTTTGGAAGACGATACTCCCTTTGGATGCCAAGGATCCAAAGTACGGGAAGTGGTCGCCCAATTGGGAAGGACCATACAAAATAAATAGTGTGTTGCCTAATGGAGCGTACCACTTGGAAGATCTAGACGGCACCAAGCACGTAAGATTCATTAACGGCAAATATTTAAAAAAATATGTTCCTTCTTTATGGGAATGTGAACAGATAAAAACATAACCAAACATTCTGGACGATCAAAAGATAATAAAGACAGAGCGAAATACGTTCGAATAAAGTTCTTTATTATCAAACGTTCATTACAAGAATACAAAAGATACAAATGATGGACGTGCTACAAAATACAACTAAAGTATCTCCCGATTGATCGCTGAGTAAGCTTCACACCGCCTTCCTAAATGCATCGCTGCAATGGTGGGATTGATGAGTAAGAGGGTGTACTGGCCCTACCGCTTTCCTAATTGCATCGCTGCAATGGTGGGGTTGACGAGTGAGAGGGTGTACTGGCCTCACCACCTTCCTAAATGCATCGCTGCAATGGCGAGGCTGAGAAACACGCTCAGCAGGCAAACTGAGAAGCACTCTCAACAAGCAAAGTGGCCCACATGCAGCCCAAAAATTGCCTCCCATCATTGACTCCTTGTGAAGAACAAAGAGACGATGGGAAGAATTTTGCAAGAAAGAACTTCGCTGCTGGCCAGAAAATATTTCTTATACCTCCCATACCAAATGTGACATCAAGGTAAATATAAGGCGGATGGACTAAACAGTCCATTTTTGGATCAGGTTGATCGTCAGAATGCCAAGAAATGGTAGCAAATGGGTTTCGAATAAGAAAATGAAGAGATGAAGATAGAGGATGAAAAATGCGAAACATTTATAGGGGGATGAAGATGAAGAGATAGAATATGAACAGCCACATTTCTGTCTAATAGGCGGAATTAAATGGCCCTAAGTCTTGGGAACAGTAGTGGGAATATCAAAAGGGAATAGACAAGATTCTTAGTGCAAAGCAGTTAAGTGATTAAAGAATTGATGATTAGAAAATAAACGTCAAATAAATGCACAAGAAGTTAATGTTCGTTAATAATGAACAAAGTTACAAAAGAGAAAAAGACATCGTCTGTCTTAATTACAGTCTACCCCATAAGGAACGAATTTGTTCCCTAAGTTTTTCCCAATCCTCGTTCTGCCGGGAGGAAGTGATGTTCAATTCAGCTGCAACGTCATCATCATCAACCTCCAACTTCTTGTACTGTTCGACCAAGGATTTAGTTCGCTCAATCCCCTGAGAGGCGTTGCTCTTTTTAGCATCCATCCTCGCCCTGCAATCTTCCATTTTGGCTTGAAGTTCCCTCATCTGAGCAGCCAAGTTAACCATCAAAGAGTCTTCAATCATGACTTCGGAAGAGATTTCTTTCAACTCGTCCTTAGCTTTGTTGATCTCCATGCGTAAAGACTCTTTCTCAGCCACAGCTCGAAGATATTAAGTGCGCTTGGCCTTTAGTTCAGCATTCTTGGCCAGCATAGAAAGGACCTCGGAGTGAATGACCTTCAATGTCGCTTTAAAGTCGGCAGAAAGACTGAGCGACGGAAGCGTCAGTGCTTGCTCTAACTTCGCACTCAAGTGCTCAAGTTCATCCTTGTGTCTGGCAGCACTAGCTCTTCCAATGTCAATATCCATGAAGGATACGTACTCAAATACCAACTCCTTCAAGAACTTCAAATCATCTTCTAAAGAAGCAGCAGGATAATTAGATGGAGCAGGACGAGGCATTTGGACCTGCCCCCAGGAAGCGAACAAATCCTGGATAGAACTCACAATCCTGTCAGCATCCTGCAAAGAAGGTTGCCAATATTAAAAATCCTCACTACAATGAACAAGGTGGAAATAGAAATGAAGCAAAAAGAAAAACTACTTCGTCGACAATCGTAGAAGATGGCGCGCCCTCGGCCAAGCTTGCCACCAGCGACTCATCCATTCGTGAGGACTTTCCCTTGTCCGAGCGAGACGATGTTGCCACAACCGGCGGACTCATAGGAGTATATGCAAAGTTCAAGAGCAACAAATCAGAAACCAATAGCACGAGCAAAGGTAAGACATCAAAAACTGAATTACCTTCTGCTTCGATGATTGGGGGGTCGACACCCTGGGAAGAAGGTGACTCATCCATGGGTTGTGATGAAGACTCTGGGACTGAAGATGTATCTTTAAGCATGGTCCCATCACCAACCGGTTTGGATGAAGTAGCCTCAGCAGAGGATGATGGAGCAGGAGTTGTCGATGCCAAAGCCTTTGAAGGGGAGGCTGAACTTTTCTGAAAAGTCCAAAAGATCATCAGTACACAGAAAAGTATCAAATGTGGAAAAGCATACTTGTAAATAGACTGATTTAATTACCTTCCTCCTGACGATAAGAGGGGCATCATCATCATCCTCCAGAATGGGAGATGCTGAGGCTAGCCGTTTGCGGCTTAAAGCACTCTTGGCCGTAGTAAGCCTGGCGGGGAGAGAAGAAGATGGACGAGCAGATTGTTTAGTACGACGAGAAGGAGAGGGGCTTCGAATAGACAAAGGAGTGACCAAAACAGGAGGAGGAGAATAAATACTCGGTTGGTCTAATGAATGAAAGGCACGATTGGCCTCAGTCGCAAATAATCTGCGCTTCACCGATGGCCAGAGTTGTTCAAAAAGAGGGTGAGTAGCATGACAAGAATTAAAAGGGGCTGATGAAAAGTGGCTTGATAAATGGAGGTTGCGAATGTTTATAGCCTCTGCTTCCACCTTATTAATGGTATGAAAACGGTCAATTAAACTCTTCGAATAGCAAAGAGGAACAGGCCAAGTTTGGCCAAAACCAAGCTGACGAGCAAAAAATTGGAGAGCATAAATTTCTACCCCCGCTTTGGCATTGGTCCCAGTTAAGATATCATGGAAAAGCTCCCTCCCAGTTAAAAACTGGATCCAAATGAGCAGGGAGGTGCTCGCGCTTTCTATAGTGGAAGGAGGATGTACATAGTTTGGAGTCAAAAAAGGAGGAAAAGGAAAGAAGGAAGAAATTGAATCTAAAGAATAAAAGAATGAAAAAATGTCCTTTCTGGACATATTTATAGGAGTTAAGGGCTCCATAGCTAGCCCGTAACAGTTAGCAGAAGGACGAGAAATGGATGGAGCACCAAGCGATGGAAAATAGGATCTCAACCACAGTTGAGTAAACCAAAGAGGTCCACTGCCAGTGGGAGATGCACCATTCTTCAATTGAGCTTGAAGAAAAGCCATACCTCTATAAAGGGCAGCCAAAAACAAAGAACATAAATTCAAAGGCCTGCCACGCGCCAATTCGTGCGCTATAGGCAAATAACTCAGAGAAGGCTTTATACTTGGCACACACAAAACATATTTACAAAGCCAAACTAAAAGAAAGGCTACTCGCTCAGCATGGGTAGGCTCAGCGCTCCAATGATTATGGAGGGTTTGCAGGCTTGAATAAGAATCGGTGTAGTTTTTACCGAACTGTGGGGCACCACCAGAAACTAAGATACCTGGGAAAATGGTATCGCCCAAAGGTGGTAAATTCACCAGGGCCCCAACATCCCTTAACGTAATAAACATGGGGCCAAGAGGAAAAATAAAGGTGTTGTACTCAGGGGACCAAAAACTCAAGGCAATCGGAAAGAGCGCTGAATCAAAAGTAGGGGGCGAATAGAGACTTCTAACAAATCAGAAATCCTAGCGCTATCAAAAAGTGCCTTAGTAGGACAATGACCCACAAGGCGAGCATGCCACCTACGAAAAGCTACATCAGATTTAGGCCAAGTGCGAATACCTTTTTCGCTAAGTGGCCCCAGCGGCAGAGAGTTTAGAAAAGGAGGGCCATGAGTGCAAGGAAACAGCTGGCCCACCACCGCCTGTTCAACTGCCTCCGCATTGTTGAAGAAAGGACCCAAGTAAAACTCATTACGTCCAACGTCGGCAGGCGCGAGAAAACTTGGGGTTATGTATGGGCGACTCAGAAGTTTCTGAAAGTCATCAAAACTAAAGGAATCGCTAGCTTGAGATTGTGAAGCAGCCATTGGAGAATGAACGAAGCTTTTCAGGGTTACGTAACAAGGAAGCAAAAGATGAACAGTGAATCGTGAAAGAGATGCAGAAAATATGAGGCGTGGTTTGGTAGCAGTGAAATGGCGTGTTTGGGGTTTATAAGGGTTTGCAAAACGACGCACTTTTTCAAGTTATAAAAGGAAACAATGATTGAAATTCTTGAGAATTTCGAACGTCGCTGGAAACATGAAGTGAATATGGCAAAATTCAATAATTATTATTAATTCTGCCATATTGGGGGGGTAATTGTTGACACATAAAAATTCAACCCAAATCGAACAGCCTAAGGAGTAAAGCCCAATTGAAGGATCCCCAAATCGAATAGCCCAAAGAACGAAGTCCAATCGAACGAATCAAGGTGAAAGCCCAAATAAGGGGCCCAAGAATGCGGTAACGCCATCGCCCAAGTTTGTAAGTCGCCCAGAATCTGAACGAATGGAGTGTCATACGGTCGCCCAGAACTGTTATTCTACTCTCGCCCAAACCTTCAAGTCGTCCAAGGTATCAACAAACATAACGCATCGTGGTTATCAAGGAATGCGGTTATCAAGGCAGTTGTTAAAGTAGCCTTATCACGTTCCACGACTCAAGGAATTCAATCGAAAGCAGTTGAACGATGAAAGATAATGGCAGCAGTTAAAAGGCAGTTTCATGACAAAATGGCCACTACAAAGAAAGTGGGTAGTTATAGGACGATCAAACAGTTTTTAGGGTAGTTAATCACAAAGAGATCGTCTATGAGGTATAAAAGGGAGAAAGGACGCAGAAGCAAAAGACCGAATCCAAAACTCTCGAACAGAAAATATGTCATTTTCATTTCCTTAGCTTTTAGACTTAAACATTTTTCTTTCTGTAACTCGTGTGCTTGCGCCCCTTGGAGGCACGTTGTTTTTCATTCCCAATTGTAAAGTTCATCGCCAATAAAAAAACACCCCTTTTTGGGACTTTGTCTCAAGAGGTTTCGTCCCTTACACAACCGTCTGATCCTTTTTAATTGTTAGCGACTTAAACCGCGAGAAACAATTGCTTTACCATTAAAATGGCAGACATAGGCAGTCACAAGAACAGGGACGAAGGTGAAAAGTTTCCAGACTGAATAAATATCAGTAATATCAGGAAGCAATCTGGGCATTCCAATAGAGCCTTTCACCAATTTAAACACAGAGATGTATGCAGTTATGACTAGGAAAACAAATGCCAGAATAACTGCTAAAGCAGAGGTGTATCTCAAAGAATCTGCAGGCATAGAAAGCAGAACTTAATTAGACAAGAAAAAAAAGCCAGAAATCATTAGAACTTACGGGATAAAACTTTATTCTTTCCAAATTTATATCATCAATTTTCATATGAATGTGAGTGTCCAATATCTGCTTGTCAGCATTTTATTTATTAGCACAAAAGTGAAAGACTACAAAATAGAGTTTCGTTCTTTTTCATCATTCAATAGGGTTTCAGAAGTCTTGACATTGGAATTTTTTGTGTCATCTTCAGATTTTATGTCAATGTAATTATATTTGGCAAAAGAAATCCTAATCACTTGTTAAAAATCTTTTTAAAGTTTTCTAGAAGTTTTCTGAATTTTATCAAAAAATAAAAAGTCACGAAACTTGTTTTCAAAATTTCAAAACTTCTCCTAGAGTTTCCGAAGAATCTCAGTTTGCAAAGCTTGTTCAAAACCGAAGATAACTATTCGCCTGAAAGATGTCAGAGAAGCAAGCACAACAAAATGTTGGGATCGACAGGTTGTAAAGAATGAAGTTAATGACGTGATATGAAGTTAATATGGATTGCAACAATATATTAATATATATCAAGGTTTAAAGTAAAGAAGAAAAGAGAATTAAACGCAGAGGCAAGATATATTATATTAATTGACAATGTGAAGAGAATACAACGCCACAACAATATTGGCTTCTACTAAACTGAAAGAGGAGCCACATATTTATAGTACACGAGTCAAATGCTAAAACTAGGCAAAAGATGGAAATTATGAAAAAAATCACGTAAATAGGAAAAAGACGTGTCCAAATTAATATCTTGTGTCAGAAGACCAAATTTTGTTTTCTTATTTATTTATTTTTTTATTCAATTGATTCCTTTCTTTTCCTTCTTGATTCCATTAAGATTTCTTTCCAAATCTTTGACCAAATTTTAAGGCAATAATTAACAATCTCCATCTTGACTCGAAATTTTGGTACAACGAAATGACCAAACTCCTCAACACAGTAACAAAAAGTCTCCATCACCAAAACCATCTTCCTCTACAAGGCATCCACAAGCGACACCTAAACCCAAATCCCGGGCTCCCAAAATTCCATCAAGGAATTAACGTTGACTAAACAGGGTCAAAGCACACCCTGTAGCAGAAACCAAATCAAGTGCTTGATCAGAAGGCCCCTTGTCAGAACTGTCACCTTTAACGATCCTAAAAGCATTACAGACATCAATAACACCACCGTACCTACTCTCCATGAGTCCACCCCTGACATTTGAACACAGTGCAACTGCTGAAATTGGTGATAAAGTAGAATCACTAACGCTCTCCCTAATAGTGTTCTGAACCGATCCAGAGCTCGTCACAAGAGGTATAGTACCAAATTGTATATCCACCACGGTACTGAACTTGTCCCGAGGTCTCAAAATTGGTTCTGCACTTCCCTGCAATATGTACAATTGGGATCTCTTCCGTCTCTCCAGTACAACCTGGACACCCCTTCGAACCTTCAAGACTCCACCTCCACTAGAGAATTTATACCATTTTGCATCTAGGGTACTCAGCGAGATGAGATTCCTCTTTAGGTCTGGAACATGTCGAACTTAGCCAAGTGTTCTAATCGTCCCATCCTGCAACCGCAATCTGACTCGACCGATTCCGGCAATATGGCAAGACTTGTCGTTCCCCATTACAACTCCACTTTACTGAACAGCCTCATATGTCTGAAATAAATTCCTATCGGAACACACATGGTGCGAACATGCCGAATCGAGAATCCACTCCTTGTCAAGCTTAGATTCCATGTCAGAAACCACAGTCAACATCACATCTCCGCCATCCGAAAATCCTCGATCACATTAGTCTCGTCCGAATTCCATGATTGTCCCCTATGATTTGCAGCTAAATCACCTTTAGCCTGTAACTTCTCACAATCCTTCTTCAAGTGTCCTCTCCGTCTGCAGTAGAAGCAATACACATTGCTGCTCTCCCTAAATCTGCCTCTCCGTCGACCACCATGAGATACAAGAGCCTCCCCATCACTTGATGTAGCTCCAACCAGATGCTTCAGCTTCTCCTTTGAGTGCAACGCATCATAGACATCATCTATAGTCAACATGTATAGTACCCGAAACGAAACATAAGAGCCCGCCAGCGAACATAACAGGATCAAGGCCAGATCGTCTTCATCATATTTAACCTCTAATGTCTCCAAATCTGCGACAATTTCCTTAAACACGGCAATATGGTCTTCCAACGACCCTCCTTCTGCCATTCGATGGGAATACAACTTCTACTTTAGAGCCAATTTGCTAGTAAGACTCTTGGTCATGCACAACTGCTCCAATTTCAACCACAAAGCAGCAGCAATTTTCTCTTTCAAGATATCCTGCAGAATATTATTGGATAGAGGAAGATGAATCAATGACAAAGCCTTCCGATCCTTCCGTTGTTTCTCCTCCATTGTCCAATTAGCTGGCATCTTCTCAAAACCTAGCAAAACATCGTCCAAATCCAACTGCGACAAAATAGCCCTCATCTTTACTTGCCACAACGAAAACCTTGTATTGCGATCCAACAGCGGAATATCAAATTTCATGGCAGTCATCTATGAAAAACTTCAACCAATCCACAAAAGATCCAAGCTCTGATACCACTTGTTGGGATCGACGGGTTGTAAAGAATGAAGTTAATGACGCAATATGAAGTTAATATGGATTGCAATAATTTAATAATATATATCAAGATTTAAAGTAAAGAAGAAAAGAGAGTTAAACGCATAGGCAAGATGTATTATTAATTGACAATGTGAAGAGAATACAAACCCACAGCAATATTGGCTTCTACTAAACTGAAAGAGGAGCTACATATTTATAGTACACGAGTCAAACGCTAAAACTAGGCAAAAGATGGAAATTAGGAAAAAAATCACGTAAATAGAAAAAAGACATGTCCAAATTAATATCTTGTGTCAGAAGACCAAATTTTGTTTCCTTATTATTATTATTATTATTATTTTTTGATTCAATTGATTCCTTTCTTTTCCTTCTTGATTTCATTAAGATTTCTTTCCAAATCTTTGACCAAATTTTGAGGCAATAATTAACACAAAATTTTTCACAAGAAAAAACAAATGAACGACCATTCCACCAGTGTTCTCCAAACCATCCCTCCAACAAACCAGAATGTTGAATCCCATTTGAATAAGTCCCAGAAAGCACATCACCTTCACGAATTAAAAGACATAAAAGGCAAAAAACCAGTTCATATAACAAAATCCACAATTCAGAACCTTATAAAATCACAAAAAAAGAGTAAAAATCATGGAACACGTACCAATGATGATGATGTACACAGTTAGTACACCAATATTATTGATCACCACACAAACTTCTAAAATTCTCCTTCCAACATTCCCAAATGCATCCCCCATAATGCCTCCGTAGGAAACAACGCCACCGGCCTTACTGAACCTTAACAACATGCCTACGGAAAACTCCATGAGGACTCCAACAAACACTATGAACCAGGCGTAAAACTTTCTTGGTGGCAGGCAGTGCCATGATTCCAGCACCAAATATGGTAGTGGACAAGTTAAACAGTGGACCAGCAAATGAAGCCCCATTGAATTCTTGATCAGCAGTTGTACTTTTTTCTGCATTCTTGTGCAAAAGTTTGATTTTTTCATCAGAAATACAAACAGAAACTGCATTTTTCTTCAATTTTCTTGTGGACTTCTTGTTTTCCTTATGCTAATTTATTGCTTTGATTGTCATGGTTTGATTTTGCAAGTGAAAATATTGAAATGGATGGAATAAGATGATATTGTACAAATTCTTGAAGCGTGTGGAAGAAGAACATGTACAAGAAGTCAAGAACAATAGAAATTTTTAGTTTTGAGTAATGTTGTTCATGGTCATCCTATGTGATAGTTCGTGCCGTCGCTGACTTTGAATAATATAACTATTTAGTTTTACTTGGTTGTGTATATATAAGAATGGCCACTCGGTAGGATGATTGGATATCATTGAACAATATGTAAGGAAAGTTACAATTCTTTTTGTTACACTCTTCAGCCTAATCTAATAATAAACACCGAAAATGTAGGCCCAAACTTTTTTTTTTATACCTAGGTGTCCACCTTACATCGACTAATTCTGGGGTCTACGATCCATCCCCTCTTCACGCAAACCAGGTAAATCGTAGGTTGTGTCCCAAACTGACCAGAGTCCAAGAGTCCCCCCAACCGAACTGCCAAAGTGCCAAGCGAGTCAAACGCATGTATACACCTTGCCTTCCAAGGATATCATGCCTTCAGGGAAATATCCTACCTTTCAGAAGAAAGCCTTGCCTTCAAAGAACCCCATGAATCGAACCCGAGACCTCTGAATTGCCTGCCTTGAAGAACTCTATCCTTTGTCAGTTGGGATATGCCCCGGGGAACAATGTAAGCCCAAACTTGATTTCATACTTTGAGGTTGATGGGTAGGACTGTAAGAACTACAGTCAAGCTAAAAGCATGTCCAATAAACTCTTTAAAAGTGAATTTTTATTTTATTTTAAGGATAATTTACAAAAACATAGATAAAATATGGTGGTAATTGAAAAATATTGATTTTTATTAAATTTTGCAAAATTACAACGTCCATGGCATTAAAGAAAAATCTGACAATTGCAGTTTAAATAATTATTTTATAGTGTATGATTTTTTTTTCTTTTCCAAATTATAGCATTTAATAAATTTCAATAATTGTAACTTATATTCGTCTTATTCCCGATTACATTATATGTAATTTTTTGAAATTGTAATTTATCTCAATGATAGGGTTGTATTAATCATGTTGCTATATGTTAATTATTGTCGCATGCATAAATCGTAGACCACAATTATAAATTATTACGATTGTACTATATGTATATTCCAATTTACAAATTTGATTGCCAACTGATGATATGATGATATTTGATTGAGACAATATCTCACCATAATAAAAGAAAAATGTCACTTTTTTCTGTATCTTTGTCAATCTACAAAAAAAAAAAAACCTGCAAGTGTTGGTGTACAGCAATCATTTTCAATACTCTAATCTCCAAATACAATACGGCAGTGATATATGAGTGAGCTAGCAAGCAATATTTTGCATTCCACAATCTACATCAATTGCCAATTATATACAAAGACAAATGTTGTAAATACTCGATTGCTAACTCTAAACAATTACAAAAGTTCCAAATACTCATAATAAATTTTCTTGAGCATGTTCACACAATCGTGAGGATCTGAATGGTGGATTAATGGCATATCAGAATTCACAGTGATTGAGAAAATCTTGATCACCACCATAAATTCCTATTGCATCATAATTTTCATCACCCTCCAATTCTAGAGCAAAACAAATAGCAAGACATAACAAAAAATGAAATAAATAATATTTAAAAATATAGGCCAAACATATGAAAATATTATTATTAAATTTAATAAAATTGCAAGTTTCAATACTATATTATTTAATTTATTCATATTATATTCAATACACACACACTGAGTTGGTTGAAATATATAAAAAGTTTACTCATAATTTAAATACGCTTCCTCTTTCAAATTTAAGTCTCTTGAAAATATTCTAAAACCCAGAGAAAATATTTTTTGAAGACACCAAAGTGCTACTAATTGTGGTTGTGAGATGCAAATTACATATGATTGAATCTTAAATCATTCGTTGTCGTAAGTAACAACAATATACGGATATCGTTATTACGGATAGACCATCACATGTGGCATTTCATACTTGTGAAGTAAGTAGCTGATCTCACAAGTTAAAGTGTGATGACACTTAAATGAATACGTGAATATTTTGTTATAGAACAAAACATTGGAAACCCGTTAAGATATTCCACACGGATAACTATTTAAGTGTTAATGGTTGATCTCTAATGTTCGGTAGTGAAATTGGTCATTTGATTTGAGGTCATCATAATGCCTTATATGAGGACGATCATACTTTGATGATATTGGACGTTGCTCTGCTAATGACCGTTAATACGATATCATTCGGATATATCATCATAAAAAGGTTGTGAATGACCAAAAGATGATTGGTCACTTTTGGATTATAAGAGATTATGATCCACATTTCACTTAGTTAAGTTGATAACGAAATCTTTGGTTAAAGTGTACTCATAAATTGAAAAGAAGTTTTTCGATTTATATTAACTTAATAGTGAAATGAAAGTTATGATCGATAATCGAGATTGATACACTTTCATATCTTGCAATTGATCAGATTATATTAACAAAGGGATTATAGTTTCACGGTAAACGAACAAGTTTGATTTTGTCATACCACATGACATTTCCCATAACATGTATTGTTCTGACACATTACTAGATGCCAATTTGGGACGATGAATATGAATTGGTGATAAATTAAAATGGTGTTTTAATTTATCAGTTTCGATTATATCAAAATAATAATTTACGTCGTTAGGTATCGTGATAAGGAATGTAATAGGTCACACACAAAAGGAAAATTAAAAGATTGCGATTTACTAATTAATTAATTTAATAAGCGTTGGATAAATTAATTAATTTGACAACTTATTAATAGACCTGAATAAATTAATTTGATTAATTAATTCATAGACCAGATTTAATTTAATGAATTAATTAAATACTAAGTCGGGTTAAGAGACTAGCCAAGCCTGTTCGTGCTTATATATATAAGCTGCTAGGGTTTAAAAATTATAGAGATTTTCATTCATCTTGCTAGTACAAGAAAAGTAAACCCTAGTTCTCATTCGTGTATGAATTTTCATTGAAAATTGGATAATTGAACAGTTGTGAGTGACAGATCAAGGTTGTTGTAACAAAAGTAACGCAAAGGAGTTTGCAGGCTTCGATAAAAATATAATTTCTATCACAATTTCTATTTAAAGACAAAACAGATCTTTGATGGCAATTAAAATTTGTTTTATTTTTTGCTGTGTATAATAAGTAAATTCCCAACAAACTGTTGAGGACAATCGTACCAAAAATCTGATAAAAGATGGGGAACTGATGCCCTCGTCAAGCCCTTCAAGGATCATTCTCAGTCCTCACTTCTGACGCCTCGACAACGTGAGTTTTCGAACCATCAGATGAGCTTGCGTCAGACTCTGTAGCATTTTCAGTGGATTCTGCTTGAGTCTGCCCCCACCTTCCTCCAAGGGCCATTGCCATCAGATCGTATATCATGTTGCCATTGACAATAATCAAGGAAAAAATTGTTACATTGCAGATTAAACAAGACTATTACCCAATCAGTTGTACTGGACGACGCAAAAGATCAGATTTTAACTCAATTCTTTTTCTTTGATAGCATTTAGTCGTGTCTAATCTACTATATTAAACACGCAATTAAAGTTTCCTTCATAGTTACAGCGAACCCATTGGAGATCGAGGCTGTATCATACAAAAGTTCCACAGCCCTCTTAGCATCAGTGCTATCTGGCCCATTCTTTCATGTAGCCTGAAAAAATGAAATGTAAAAATTAAATTAGGTTCAAAAATAACAATTCAGCAATAGTAAGAATGCCTGGATCGAACTTTTGCAGTATATCATTAAGATCTGGTCGACAGCGCCAACGATAAGGTCATTCCAGAAAGTAAGATGAGCTTTTAACAATTTATAAGATTCATGTCTTCTAGTGTTTCCAATTTAATGATTTTATTGATTGAAGCAATATAAAAGGCAGAAAAATAAATTTAGGGGGTGTTTGAACCACATTATTTTGGTAATAATGCATTCTTGAATAGTGTATTGATGAAAAATATGTGGTTAAAAAATGAGGAATTTTTTTTTATTTGCGTGTAATATTATTTTATTGAAAAATATGTAGTTGAAATGATGTCAAATTATTGTTAAATAATGCATTTTTTTGAAATAATGTGACTCAAATAGGCTTTTAGGCTATAGAAGTTACAAGTGTGATAAGCTTAAACACTTAGACTCCAGAACCAAGCACACATGGTGATAAGCTTAAATGCTTAGACACTTGCACTTTTGCCATGTGATCACTAAGTAGTTGTTTTATCCACTCGCCAAGAAGATTAGACTCTTAGTTTCCGTTTCTTTAACCACATCGTCATCACCTGTCATATAGAAAAAAGGATAAAAACCATTACACGCAAGGAAATCAACAGCGCAACATTTTTCCCTCCCAACCATTGCAAAGAAAATCAACAAAGACTTTTCAGAATTTGGCATGGGGAATTAACAGTTGAATTGGGGTTCGAAGTCATTTGAACGTCATTAAATATTACTAACCAAGTTCCAAATCTTCCTTGCCGATGTCAAAAAATTTATTTTCCTTGTAAGTGATGCAGGATAAAGAATAAGGAAGCAAGAAAGTTGGAAGAAATCGGAGAGAATGGGAAAAGAAACTGAAGAAGAAGCAGAAATTCAGAGAGAAAGGGGAAGGAAGAGGAAAGAGATAGCATTGGCTGCAAGCTAAAACCAATTTCAACTCATCTGTTGTAAAAAGGAAAGTTCATTAGGGTTTATTGGTGAATGACAATTATACCCCTGCAACCCTAAAAATTATTATCGTCGTACCTCTGATTCTACCCTATAAATAGAGGGCTTTAGTTCTTAATAAAACACAAGTCTATTGATTTCTCTCTATTCTTTTCTCTTTTCTTTCTTTTTACAACACGTTATCAGAATGATAGCTTAATTTTTCAAAATTTAGTAAATGTAGTAATTTTTTTTATAAGTATAAATATTTATCATATGTACCAAAATTAATTTGGTGTCATGTGAATTCTTTCGATATACATGTACATCATAACAAGGTTGTTTATTCTTCTTTGCTTTTCGTTAGTATACATATTAAGCCCCTGTTTGATTCCCATTACTTGGTAATGAAAATGGATAGAATAGTATTTTTTTGAAAAATGAGTGGTTGAAAAAGAGGGAATTTTTTTTATTTACATGTAATATTATTTTATGGAAGATTGTATGATTGAAAATAGGAGAGAGAAAAATAGAATATAATGTAATGTAATTTAATAGGGGCCAAACGGGGGCTAATTTTAATTCACTTTTATACTTGTAATATGTACACATATCAGTTCATGTCTTTTATTCATACTCAATCATTTTTTTCATGCATTATTCAGTATTAATACTGTCTTTTGAATTTGTCATATAATAGTTCTACGTTTAATATATGTGAAATTCACGTGCATGTTTAATATTTTTTGCATGTTAGTAAAAAATTTAGCCAATAAAAGATGTAGTCATTTTTGTTAACTTCTATGTATGGAGATTCTTTTTTCTAATACATGTTTGGTAATTAATTTTTCCATATAAATTCATATCATGTTTATATGGTAAGATATAATGTTTGGAATTTATATATATATAAAAGTTTGTTCGATTTTCACGTACTTCATATAAATTAAAAATAATGAAGCTTTATAATACAGATTAATTGTTGAGAATATTATTCGTAGATCTATCTACTACAAATATTTTGTTGTTGCTCTTGAAGTAACACAATACGGACATACCGGTCATGAAGAATAATTTGTTATTCTTGAAGAATCCAACATTCATGGTTATTAAAGTTCATATGATGGTAATATTCTAGTAGAATATTAACTCTCTCTCGAAGAGCGGATTCCATGAAATTCAATTTATTTCCTGATTTAAGAAATTTCTTAGATCGATATCATAGATGAGTATCTTGTTGTTGCTCCTGAAATAGCACAACATTACATGAACAATATTTTTTTTTAATATCCCAAAAGAATATTAATTATAAATATGTTTATTACAAATATTTTGTTGTTGTTCCCGAAGTAACAAAACATTATTATTAATATTCCAGAAGAATATTATGTTTATTGCTCCTGAAGAGCAGATTTTCATACAGATAAATATCTTATAATGATAACATACTCCTATAGAGTTAATATTTTTAAACAAGAGTTTGTTGGCGTTCCTGAAGTAGCACAAATTATTAATATTCTAAAAGAATATTAATTGTTCCAGAAGAGCATGATATTACAATTTCAATATTCCAGAAGAATATTGACTCAATGTTTCTGAAGAAGTATAACTTAAATTATATTTATTTTAAATGAATATAGTGTTGATATTCTCGGAGAAACACAACCCACGTTATAAAAATATTCCAAAAGAATATTAATTGCTCCAGAAGAGCATGATATTACTAATAGACATATTCATCTAAATTATGTGCCCGACCATTCCCAAAATATGTGACCACCACGTGTGCAATTCTCCTTCGTGGTTAATGATTGATATCCAAGGTTGCAACCACCCAAATTTATCATCAATTCCTTCCTGTACCATTTTTGGAGGTTCTGAGGCAATGCTGTCTGCGTAAGTTTACAATTCATCTTCATATTCGATAGAAGGTAATATTAATTTTACGCGTATATGTATGCATAATTATGTCACGATATCTAGTTAAATTTTGGTGACAAGTTTTAAGTTTATATTAAACAAAGTGGGCACTTAATTATTGCAGTTTGTAATTATATAAGTACCATATATTAAATTATGTTCATAGCTAAATGTCCATTACTATTGTTTATCGTTTGATTAATTATCTCGTTCTTACCCTTATAATACATGATTTTAATACTCATATATTTGTCTACTATAAAATATTTTTGCTCTTGAATTAGCACATTATTATTAATGTTCTAGTAATATTTTACTTGCTTCCGAAGAGTATAATTAAAAAATTGTATTTTTACTTCTGAAGAGTAAATTCTTGTATAATTTTCAATATTCCAGAAGAATATTGATATATTGCTTTTAAAGAAGTAATAATAAAACATGACGTAGCACACATTTTGAAGAATTATATCTCGTTGTATACTTGAAAAAACACAAATAATTCAACACTGGCTGTAATTTTTAAAAGGAAAACAATTTTCTTATTTTATTAATATTCGAGAAGAATATTGATTTATCGCTCTAGAAGAGCATACTATTTGGTGTTTCAATATTCTCAAAGAATGATATGCTATTGGAGAGCACGTCATTATAATTTCAATATTTTTAAGAAAAATATTGATATATCGTTCCAAAATAAATAAAAATAATATAAACTAGTATTCTTGAAGAATATAGTATTGTGTTCCTAAAGAAACACAAATTTATGCATATTAATATTTTAGAAAAATGTTATGATTAATTTAAATGTGTCAATATTCCTGAAAAATATTATTCTATCACTTGTAAATAATTATAACTGATATATATCAATATTTCAGAAAAATATTTATGTATTGCTCTTGAAGAAGCTATAATTCATGTTAATGTGCTCTCAAAGTATCACATTTTCGAAGAATATATCATTTTGAATTTATGTTTATCCCTAGAGGAAAACATACGACTTATGTCACGTAAACATTGATCATTATATGATTATATAATATTTAATCATATTTTTCGAAATTAAATAATTGTATTATATCTTATATTGAACCAGAAGTTCAATTTGTTTGGCATGACCAGTTGGACCATCACTGGATCAACAATGATGCGAAATCAAAATGAAGAACTAGAAGATTCTTCAATCCTATAAATTTCTATATATCATTTGTTCTCATTATCGACAATTGATCATTAAAGGCCATTAGCTAAAATTGGAATTGAATTTCCTATATATCTGAAAATTAATTAGGGTGGTATATGGGGCCCCGTCACCCACCACGTTGATCATCTAAATATTATTTGTATATAATAAATTTGATACAAATACTAGATGATTGCACGGTATTTGCAACCTGAAGTTTGCGAAATTATTGCTCAAATTTTAAACTATGAGCATAATTTTCAAATTAAATAATCGAAACTGTGTATTGTTAATACTAGTGGGTATAGATCTCAACATTTTAATGAGTGCTTTTTGAGATGCCGATAAATGATTTAACAAGCTTGTTTGTTAAACGCCTCCAATTATTTAATTGAGAAAAATATATTTTCCATTTCCGTTTAGGGAATGTTATTACGTATCTTGTCAATATCATAGTTCTTCCTATTAAAATTGACTTATGGTCAGAGCCTAAATTTTTCATCTAATTATTTTGATAGTGCAGTATGTATAAAATTGATCCCCTACAATCCACTGAGATGGAAAGTAATGAATACTGAGAATAAATGCGTAGTATGAACTCTTATTACAAATGGTAATATTTTATAATGCAGTAAAAATATTTGTCAATTTAATTTGACAATTATCTCAGCATTAGGGGAGGAATTAAAAAGTTTAAAATAATGTATAAATGTATTATCATCTAAATTCTCGCTAAATATCATTCGAACTAGAAGTTTGAAAGAGAATTTATTTAGATACATTTATTGATCAAATAGATCAACAATATCTCACACACCAATTTTTAATGCTCCAATACGAATTGATGTCTTAAGGGACAATTTGTTAGCATTATATTTGATATATCTATGGCACGCTTGAAGCGTGATGGTGTTTGATTCTCGTACAAAATTCTTCAAACGAAAATAGAGCAATTAGTAAAGATGGTTTCATTAAGGAGGTATATACTCTTAATGAGTATTTAGACATAACAAATTATAAAACCCCAGAAGAGGTTCAGGTACCTGATATATTGAAAATTGAGATATCTTAATAAGTTATGTCATCATGGAAAAAGAGATAGAATCGAACAAGAAAAGAAAAGATTGTCGATAATAGTTTTACACATGATGTGCTACATCATATAGCGAAGAATCGAAATAAATTCGTTGAAATATATCGATCAAAATAATGATTGGCCAAATAAAATGGATGCGATTATAGTAAAATTGAACTTACTAGAGAAACTTGAAATTTCTGGATATACAGTTCAAACACTAAGAGGTGTATACTTGTGTGAAATGAAAATAGAAAAGGTAAAGTCGTAATGTGAAATGTACAACTTTTTACATAATAAATTTCGCGAACACTTGTATACATATATTAGTTATCATGTGGTGGATGTAATCACAGGTATTTACATTGTTAGTGTGATAATGCATAAAATTTGATGTGCCTTTAATAAATATGATTATAGATAATTTATTTTGTATTATTTTGATACCATTCTGGAATGATTGAATATGCCTAAAGCATAATTCAAGTGATATTATCATGAGGGGGAGTAAATACGCGTTGTACTCTTTTTCCCTTGACCAAGGTTTTATCCCATTGGATTTTCCTGACAAGGTTTTTAATGAGGCAACTTTTATAGTGTATTCAAAAGAATATTGTACTCTTTTTTCCTTCATTAGGATTTCTTCCCACAATGTTTTTCCTAATAAGGTTTTAATGAGGCATATTCTTCGTGTAATTAATGTCTATAACATGCAAGACATTTACCCTCAAAATAATACATTATATGTATGAGACTCTTGAAGAAATCAACAAGAGTTATTTTTCGAATTATCATGTTACTACAGTTATCAAAGAATGATAAATTATCCCTTACGAAGATGGTGTTATTTGAAGATTGTACAAGACAACATGAGACATTTCACCAAAATTATAATATTAAAGATAGTGATGTACAAGGCAATGATGAATTAATGCAAGAATTGAAATCAAGGGGAGTAGCTGTACTCTTTTTTCTTCGATCAAGTTTTGTCCCACTGGGTTTTCTTGACAAGATTTTAACGAGGCAGCATCTTATTACTCCAAATTATTTTTACTCTTTTTGTTGGCATTTTTGTCCCATTGGGTTTTTTTCTAATTAATCTTTCAATGAGATAGATATTTTATAATGTGTTATTCAAGGAGGAGTGTTGTAAAAAGGAAAGTTCATTAGGGTTTATTGGTGAAGGACAATTATACCCCTGCAGCCCTAGAAATTATTATCGTTGTACCCCTGATTCTGCTCTATAAATAGAGGGCTTTAGTTCTTAATAAAACACAAGTCTATTGACTTCTCTCTATTCTCTTCTCTATTCTCTCTTTTTATAACATCATCATAATTATCAATTGAGTTTTTCTAGATTAATTACAAACCTTTAAATAGAAGAAAACAACCCTAAAGCATAAGGGATTGAGCCAAACCCATATACAAGTCCAATAAAACATAAAATCTAAATAAATAGACATAAAACATAAATAATTGGCCCAAACAAACGGCCTAACAAAGGATGTACACAGTAACTTTTCCAGGGTGAGAGAAAAACTCGACCTTGTCAAGTGGGTAAATTGCAAAATACTGCTGTCAATCTGATACCCAAAATGCTTCAAGTCATGCCAAGGTGGATGATCTTTCTGACGAACCAAATTTCGAAATTCCATGATTGATAATAATGAAAACTACAGCTTATTCCCAAGAGTATGATCTGACCAAGGGGGACGGTCTTTTCTTTAAATCAAGTACTGATACTGAACTCCAAATAACAAACACTCATGTAGCTCATCTCCAAAATTTTTATATGATTATGCATAATGAAATTAGATATAGCATCTATTCTTTAGCAAATTAGATATGGCACCTATTCCTTTACAAAGCTCAAGTATCTTGGAAAGTGCAAGTAATCAAATTAGCACTATCTTATGAGAAATTTAGCCTGCACCTCATGGTGGAAAATGAACTTGAATTGAATAGTAAACAAAGTGAATAGACATACTTTTAAGTAATAATAAACCTAGTCTTTGGGACGAAACACGCTACGAATAACTTAAATTTAAGAAAATAGCAGAACTAAGGTACTCCAAAATCAATTGTACAGGTACAAAGAGAAAGGTTGATCCAACATGTTCTACATAACTATAATTTGTCAATAACATATAGTATTTGCATGTGTAAAACGAAAAACCAAGACCACGAATCAAAAAGAATTTAATGACTGTTCCTCTACATTTACTCCAACATTCAGTCAGTCTTATGACAAAACAACTTATCAGAAGGTAGATCAAGCATGTCTGATGTACACACACACGGGTCCTATTTGCACCTTTTTTGAAGACAGAAGAAATGATATACCAAGATCACTCACAAAACAAACTTCTGCTTCGTGAGATAATAAGTAGAAAACAGCAGAAATCATAGCACGTTAAATGAAAGTTTCAGAAGTGAATGAAACCAATAATTAATTTATAATAACACATCAAGAAAAGCATTTTGGACTTTTTTTACATGTTTTTTTCTTTATTTTATTGACTAGTATAGAAATGATATATATCAAACCTTAAGTAGTTAGTTCCCAATAGAAAAAGGCCGTAAGATAATATCTAGAGTTTAAAATGAGAGTCCTGGAAAAAAATTCAACAAGTACCAGCTCAAACTCACCCATATAGGATTTTTTCATTGGCTAGTTCCCGTTCCCAATCCCAATCTCAATAATTTTCAGTTTTGTTCATTTTAATCTTCTACTTTTCTTCCTGGAGACGACATAAGATTAAATGGAACTAATATAAATAACTCTACAGAACTGAAAAATCAAATAGTGAAAGAAGTGCTTGTAACTGAATTGTGCCTCTGGTATATCTTCTCCCTCTTTGGGTTCATCCTCTTCTTCTACCTGCCAAAATTAACGCCAATAATTAACATCCAAATAACTGAGCATAAAAATCCCCTAAGTAAAGCCAAGATAAGCCGTTAACACTACAAGAAGTGGATTCATATATTTCTAAAGAAAAATTCTGAGTGTACAGAAATTTTTTCACAGGTTGTGTATAATATAGAGACGGACAAGTGTGTAGGCCCCATGTATAAAAAATGCCAAAAGTGTGCGTGGGTCTAGAATTGTGAATTTTCTGTATGTGTTCTGATAAAAATCCTTCCATACATGTAGAAGGGTCGATTTCTAAATATTTTATTTTCTGTTTTTCATAATTGGTCAACTTTCTATAATATATTACAAGATAAGGATCTATACTACGCCGTAAATATTCCATTTTCTTTTCTGGATGATAAAGAAAAACCTGACTATCATAGGCACCTCATCTTATAAGAGCTGATATAAATTTCCAACATTTCTACAATTCTACGTATACACATTCCTGACACGAAAACTGAGCTCATTCACAGACTAATAATTTTTGTACTCTGTGCAATTGCCAGCCTCGCGAAGGAGATATACTTGGTAACCGTCCTATATGGTGCGATAACCGTACAGGACTGTATGACTTCCAGTCATTGATATAATTAGTATGGATATTCTAGTAGATAGCAATAATTTGCTCTTCTTTGACATCCTTAAAATTTTAAAAATATTATTTTGAATAATATTTTTCAAAGAAAAATATGATTAAATATTAGTAAAAAGTTTTAAATTACGTGTAAAATGTTTTATTTTATAAATATATATTTAAAAATGAATGTATAAAATAAATTAAATTAAAGTAAAGTAGGTCAAACACGGCAAAAAGAGACGGGGAAAAAGGATCCAGGTGGGGACACCAACTTTATTGAGATTAAACGTGCTCAAAGGGCATACTCCTTTCACACTGATTGTTAAAACATCCATCACTCTCTTTCTCTCTCTCTCACACACACACACACACACACACTTTCTTGGACAGTAACAATGGCGAGCTCGAAAAATGGCGTTCATATCTTAGTGTTTCCATATCCAGCACAAGGCCACATGCTCTCACTTCTTCATTTGACTCACCAACTATCCATTCGTGGCGTAGCCATAACCATTTTGGTTACTCCTAAAAACATTTCAATTCTTACCCAACTTCTCTCTGCCAATCCTGCAATCCAAACCCTAGTTTTACCTTTCCCAGAACACCCCAAGATCCCCACAGGTGTAGAAAATGTTAAGGACATTGGAAATCATGGAAATGGTCCTATAATCCTTGCACTAAGTAAATTGGAGGGGCAAATAATAAAGTGGTTTACATCTCATAGTAATCCTCCTGTTGCAATCCTCTCTGATTTCTTTCTTGGTTGGACTCATCGTCTGGCCGAGAAAATTGGAATTCCCAGAATCGCTTTTTACTCTTCTGGGGCATTTCTTACTGCTTGTTTTGACAGTCTCTGGAGAAATCCCGAGGCTGTAAATCCAAGGAGTGAAATCAAATTTGAAGATTTACCAAATGCTCCGAGCTTTCCATGGGACCAGGTTCCTTCATTGTTCCGGCGGTATAAAGAAGCAGAATCAGATCCCGATTTGGAGCTGCTGAAAAACAGCATGGCTGCAAATGGTTTGAGTTGGGGGTATATTTTCAACACTTTTTATGAATTGGAGAATGAGTACTTGGAATTTCTGAGTAAAAAAATTGGGTATCAGCGAATTTATAGTATTGGGCCACTGAATTTACTTCATGGACCTGAACAGATGAATGTAAAATCTGATTCCAATAATGGCGAGGTTTTCTCATGGCTTGATGGGTGTCCTGACGGGTCAGTTCTGTATGTTTGTTTTGGGAGTCAAAAGGTTCTCAAGAAAGTGCAAATGGAGGCTTTGGCAAATGGGCTCGAACGGAGTGGAGTCCGGTTCATTTTGGTGGCAAAGCCGTTGACAGCGGAGCAAGTGGCAGAGGGTTTTGGATCTGTCCCTGAGGGGTTCGAACAGAGGGTTGTGGGCAGAGGGTTTATTATAAGGGGGTGGGCACCGCAGGTCCATATACTGAGTCACCGAGCGGTGGGTGGGTTTCTGAGTCATTGCGGATGGAATTCAGTGCTGGAGGCTATAGCAGCTGGCGTGATGATATTGGGGTGGCCGATGGAGGCGGACCAATTTGTGGACGCGAAGCTTATGGTGGACTACTTGGGAGCGGCGGTCCGAGTTTGCGAGGGCGGAGACACCGTTCCCGACTCAGATGAGTTGACTCAGAAGATTACCGAGTCAATGAGTAGGGATAGAACTCATAGAGTTAAAGCCATGGATTTGAGAGACAAGGCCATGGAAGCAGTGAAGGTTGGAGGGCGTTCTAACAAAGATATGGATAGGCTTGTTAAAGAACTAGACCAACTGTTGTATCTTACACGCCCAAATAAAAATGTATGAACTGTACTAATAAAATCTTGTTAAATTATAATGCATAGAGCATGTTTGGCAAGAAAATATAGCTTTCTTATAAGTTGAATTCCCACAAATTGGGTGACCAAAATCCATAAGCCTAACTTATATGCCACTTAATTAAATACTGTTCATTTGGTACAATTTTTGTTTTGATGAGTTGAAAATAATTTTTAATTTGATGTAAATTTTGGTGCAGAGTTGGAGATTAGAGATGGTTAGCTAAGCTTCACTTACTACAATCTAATCATTGAGAACAATTGGGCATAAATCTCAAGAAAAAATTGAATCATTTTTCAGATCAATTATGGACTTGTTTTACCTGTACGCAAAGGGATTAATAGTAGTAATAAGTTTTACAAATCTGGAGGTTAAAATGTTTATTATTATCAAACTGATATTAGTTTGGCAATAATCTGTCAGATGGATCTGCAAAAATAGTGGCCTAAAGAGCAGAATAAATAACAAGTCTACAAGTCAACCTAGATATATACAAGTCAACAAGTCAACCGATAATGGAAAGCATTTCATCAATTGGTAAATTCCAGATACAACTTTTGAAAACAATGACCTCTGGTGCAGGACCACCATTCTTAGAAAAATTAAAATTGGGCATGACGAACGATAATGATCCTTAAAGTCGTGGCGCATTAAATAATTAAAAAAAAAGAAAAAGGGTTGAACCCTAACCTTAAGGGCTCTCATCGCTCCGTCCCTAAAACTTTGTGAGGGAGGTAAATCGCAGAATGTACCTCAACAGGTCAGGGAACAAGAGATATCTGTATACTGCGCCTACAAGAAATCTAATTCTATATCTCAAGAATCGAGCCCCATACTGCGGCTGCCAGCAAGACGTGAGATAACCTCACTTCTATCCTTTGCATCACTGAGCTATGCCCCCGACGGCAAGTTGTGGCGCATTATCAAACACATGTTGACGAGCTAATGCAGATAAAGTATTATTAGGGTATACATGCAAATCATCTAGAAAAAAAAAAATTCGTTAGTATCTACTGAGCTAATACCACATGTTGAAAATTATAATTGTTTCGATCCAAATTCAAAATTAGAATAACTAAAAGCAACATGTCACTTATTATTTGGTTTCTCGATGATTAAGGTAATCAATCGAATTTAATTAACTAATTATATGTGTCAATCAAATGAAATAAATAAAGATCAAAAGCATTAAAGAATAGAAAATATGATCATGGAAGAAAAACCTTAATTTGATAAAAAGCCTAAGGACAAACTTATCAATAAAATCCACTAGAAAAGTTAACTTACAATTAAACTAGACACTGCTAAATTTTAATTGACTATGACCACCTAATTTGTAAATCACCGAGAAACTCTTTCAGTTTTGCACTCCCCGAACTTCTTGCCTTTGATATTGTCCCTTTCTCACATAGTCCTAATGGAGTAGATCTACGTAGAACATAATCTATGGGGAGAAGTTTTTCACATTCTGATTTTGCCCTTGTTTGGTGCCCATTATTTCAAAAATAAAATAAATAAGAGTTTTGAATAGTATTTTTAAGAAAATGTGGTTAAAAGTAAGGAAAAGTTTACATTTTTTTACATTTTGATTTTGCCTTTGTTTGATGCCAATATTTCAAAAAAATAAGAGTTTTGAACAGTATTTTTAAGAGAGTATGTAGTTAAAAATTAGGGAAAAATATTGAATTTATGTTCAGAATATTTTATTGCATGAATGTGATTAAAAAATGATAATATAGGCAAAAAAAATAAATTTAAACAATGGACACCAAACAACCATTCAGATGGATTGTTGCCGATTGTGTTATTTGGCATGGAATATGTTACTTGTACAAGATGCGATGTCCATCCCCTTACATGGAGGGCTTCGAATCTCCCTTCATATGAGGGGGTGGATACAATTATGAACATTCTGATGTACGTATAACATCACTCATTTGGTATTAGTACGAAGAATTTTATCATAAGATAACTCAGGAAAAATGCCATTAGCAATAATTCAATCATTTATGGCCTGTTTGATTGCACAAGAATTTCTATGGAAAATGGAAAATCAATTACATTTTCCAACATTTGGGGTATTTGACAAGATAAATTTTCCATGGACCTTGACTACGTAGACATTTTCCACAATTTCGTGGAATTTGAATTCTCACCATATTGGTTCTCAATTCAAGTTCCATATTACTGTAGTGGATTTTTATTCATTTATTTATTTATTTTTTTGCAATAGAAACAAATTTTATCCCTAATTGTAAAAAAATATTTCCATTTAATTGACAATTTTCATGTAAAACAAAGTCAAACGAATTCCAAAATATATATGATTTTTTGATTTTTTTTTTTTGTTGGCAATGAAAACAAATTCTAGGAACAATGATAGAAGTGGATATCCCTTAAATTGACAATTTTCATGTAAAACAAAGTCAAACGAACACTAAAAAACACTTTATATTTCAACATTTTCCACGTAGAAAATTATACCAATCAAACACTATCAATTGACAATTCTAAGGAAAACAATTTCTAAACAATTCAATTCCCTAGAATTCATTTTCTTTCCACCAAAATTCCACATTTGCAATCAAACGGACCCTTAGAAGAATTGGGCGTAAATCTCAAGAAAAAATAATCATTTTTAGATCAATTATGGACTTTTTTTCTTGTACCCAAATGGATTGATGGTGGTGATAGGGTACAACTTTATATTTTTTGAAAATTGTTTTAAATTTTTTTTTCTTTATATTATAAATAATTTTTTTTGATTTAAAATTCTTTATAATTAAGCTTTGAAAAGGTTTTCTCCATTTATGGGTATGTTCATGTCTACATTATTTTCTAATGTTCTAAATACCTTTTTTGCAATCTTACAGTCAAACTCTACTGACAACAAAATCAGGTCCTTAGAAGAAGGTTAATACATGAAATTGCATTTAACATTTTAAGTTATAATTTAGGATTCTACATAGTGCTTGCCAACATAAAAAACCATTTTTAATGCAATAGTGTAGATATTGTTATGTTGTATATTTTTGTGATATTTAATTATTATAATCATAGTATGAATTAGGGGCAAAACTTGAGCGGGCTAAATCATATTTTAGGCTCAGCTAATATATATAGAAAAATATATTCCGCATAAAAAATTTTCCACAAACTTTTGTACAGGCAAATGCCTGGTACAAATATATGCAAATTCTCAAATGTTTACATAAAGAATAAAAAATATACAGAGAAAATTGAAAAATAAGTTAATTTCATCGAATTTATGAACACCTTCAAATTTATAAATGAATTTTTCTAAAATTTGCAGACACTTATTTTAAACATTAACTAATTATAACGTGCAATGCACGTTCACTCACTAGTGTTTATAAAAACCACCACCCTCTGACTATAAATAAATAAATACTATAAATATACATGATAATAGAAAGAATTATTCTTTCATCAATGAACCAAGCTATCTTGGAAGAGAGGATTTGACACCCTTCTGACAGACACTCACAAGGGGACAGGGGTGGGTGCACTTTTTGGCATTTTTTATTAAAGAGAGTCCCATGTGGGTCCCTCCGCAAGCGATGAATGTCAACCAAGATGTCAAAATTTTTCTGACAAATAAGTTTTACTCTTTCATACTGAAAATTTTCGAAAATGAATCCTAGTGCAGGGCCTCCACTCTTAGAAAAAACTAGACATAACGAACGACAATGGTTACCAAACACATCTTGACGAGTTATTACAAATAAAATACTATTAGGGTACACCAGCAAATCAGCTAGAAAAATAAAAGTAGATACAGTCGATGCGTACCATTAATCTGTTTTAATTGATCGGTGGCTGTGGAAGTCAATGGCATACATGCTGACACTTTCCCTTTCCTTCTCTCTCCCAAGGGCGCGCCTATATTGTGAATAATGAACAGTAATATTGCTTTGAGTAATTGAGTGTTAGACATTATCCACTTCGCTAAGACCAAAACAGAGAGCTACCAATGATGAGAAGCACAAAATCTCTCTCCAATGGTTTCAACCTGGATCAAAGACACATTTGATCATCACAACGTACAATTCAAATCTGGAGCTAAAATCACCAATTTGGTCAACCAACATCACTCGAAGAAAAAGTTTTGCATCATCTACTAAATCTCTTTTGCAATGTCTATTGATCAAAGAGCTGTAGTCTCTGATAAAAATTTCAAATCCAATCTCGTTCATTTGATTGAAGAGAACCATTGCCTTCCGAGCGCTACCCTTCACACAATGTGCTTTTATTAGAGTAGTATAGGCAACTTTTGACAATCTTACATTTTAGTCTTTGACAGAAGAAAAGAGTTTATTAGCATCCTTTAGGTCTCCATAAACACATAAACCATTAACAAAAATATTATTAGTCTGAAGATTATGTGGTAACATCATGTTATGTAACTTGAACGCTTGTTCCAGATATTGAGCTTTACAGAAATACTTAGTGAGAGCCAGTGGCGGACACAGACATTTGGAGTTAGTGGGGCACAATCAAATATATTAAAAAGCTACAAAAAAATTATGTATTCTAGAAAAACAAATACATATGATCACTATCATAGATTCAGAGATCTCATACATATGATAAATAATAATTCCCAAAGCATTTGAAATAATCTCACATATACGATGAATAACAATTTTTAAAGAATTTTCAAATTAAATATCACAAATAATTTCAACTCACTCTCTCAATTCTTCGATTATTGTTGGAACTCTATTCTAAAAAAAAAGCCCAACTATCATTATTGTCCAATTCTAATTTTTGATCCTTATGAAAAATAAAAAATAAAAAATAAATAAAAAAATCTGACTTGAAGCTGGTGGTTCAAGTGACCCACTAGGACTTTGAGTAGGTCCGCCACAGGTGAGAGCGTAGTAAGAAGTTTGATATGGAGATAGACCCATGGCTAGATTCTTTCAGCTTCCCTTGCCTGCATAGCCCTTTCATAACTACGGCGTAGGTTACTCGATTTGCCTGTACAGAACTTGCCTCCATTTCGTCAAACAACTCAAATTTGCGTTCTAAATTTTCCTCTTCACAAAATGTCATGAAGGTAGTACGAGTAAAAATAGTGGGTTCCAAACCCTGTATCTTGATGATATTTAACCTGTTCCTAGCATCAGCTAATTTTCTGGTTATGCAAAACGCATATATTATGGAATTGAATGTGACTGTTATAGGATTAACTCCTTTCAACAATGATATTTTATATAACTGTGTTGCCTTTGTTGTTGATATTTGTGGGGGAAATGGTTGTTTGTCAATATTCAAAATAATGATTAAGTTTATTTCGTATGAGCGTATTAGAAAATAGATACAAAAAGAAAGAAGAAGGACGAAAGAAAGAAAGAAAGATAGTAGGAAAATTAATTCGAAGCAAGTGAGACCAAATTATCACGCAACAGTGCTGACGAATCATGGCACTTGTCTCTCAAAACAACTTGTGATAGAAACACTTCAAACCATCAACAACAGCGAACTCGAATTAAATTCTTCCCTCTACAAGAAATGATTTTTGGAGAGTTTTTGATATAATATTCAATCCAAATGATATGGGATGCATAATGGACATCCAAAAAAATCCTATTTATAGAAGATGAGAGGTTGTAAGTGAAGTGAAACATTCCAAAATCCGCAACATGACTAAGAGAGGCATCCCTTTCTGTCCGTGGCCTCTCACTCGAGCATCAGTGTCGTTTTTTCAATAGAAACTTTTCGCCTACCTGTTGCTTGAGCACTAGGCAAGTGATGGAGTTAGACAAATTTTTCCAGTTAGTTTTTCCTCTCTTCTTTTCAACTTTGAATCATAGTTTTTCATTAATCTAGAATTAATTTTGAGATTTCAAATATACCACGACGATCTACTCGACGAGTAGAACAAGTTATTCTATTTACATTTATAAATTGACTATTGGATCAAGTTCGAATATTAGTTGAAAATAACTCAGTCATTTTTTGTATTTTATACTTAACCAAAATTTTCAATCGTTAAACCAAATTCCAACGGCCTCTCCAATATTACCAACTTTAGCATATTTATTAATCGGAATACTGTACCAAGACAATATCGTCCACCAAGTTACTATTTGTCACTTTATCAAAATAACCTCTTGGCTCTGATATTGTCCCTTTCTCGCATGTCCTTATAGAATAGATCTATATAGAACATAGTATATGGTGATTCTCTTCAGGCACACGTCCTTATAAAGCTGGACAACCTTTTGTGCTTCTCTCAACTTGCAAAGACCGTGAAAGATGACGGAATACATTAAGTGTTCTGGTTGTAAACCAGTATTTTTCCAAACTCTCATAAATTGTGCCACCAAAAACTGATCAAAATTGGTGAAAAAAACTTGCGCAAATGGAATGGTATCCTACCTCATCGCGACTATTTCCAAAAAATACTCATTTTTCTTACAATGGGGTCTATATTTGCGCACCTGCTGCCTTTTAAAAACAGCGGCAGCAGCCTGCTACCTTTTATTAGGCAGTCTTTTTTTTTTTTTTTTTTTGAGCCGCCCTGCAATTCACATGGGTCAGCGCGGGCTCAACCCGACACCCCAAGATGAGACTTGGCCCAAACCTGAGCTCGATGGAACTTGACTCGGGCTTTTCCTGATCGAGCCACAGCGGCCCGAGCTGACAAGCTAATTTGCTATCCATAATTATAACTAGGCAAATTAAATAAGGGTGTATTAGTAAACGAACAAAATAAAATATTCTCAATAAAGAAACAAGACTACATAATTGGGACAAAAAAATAAGAAATGTTAGCCTATATAAATAAGACGGAGGGATTAATTAATTTGCACTTTTCATCCTTTACTTTGTAAAATATAAAAAATTTACACTTAGCCTTGTTTTTAGCATAACTCATTTGGAACCTTTCAATCTCATCCTTTTGACTATTAAATGACGAATTTTTCCTACTCTTTAAATAAACAAAAATACAAGAAAATCATAAAATAATAATAATAATATATAAAAAAAAAAAAAAAAAAAAAACAAAAAAAAAAAAAAAAAAAAAAAAATAAAAAAAAAAAAAAAAAAAAAAAAACCCAAGGTTGGGCACAACCCTAGATAGTGAAATTTATGTTTTTATAATAAATATTTCTTGTTCCTTTTGTTACAACCCCAGTTATAGAAAATATTAATAACATATAGCCTCTGTTTAGTTTTGTCAAAAATCATATTTTTAATCAAATTTGATAAAAGTTAATAAAATGTATTATTGAAAAGTTAATAAAAATCGTGAATCTCATAAAATGTGATTAAAAATAACTTTGAAAAAACGAGTTTTAACAAAATGGGGATCAAACAGGACATAATATTCCCCCATTAATTATTAGATTACTAGTTTGAGCATGAAGAAAGATCAAATTTGATAGATGATATATCTTTGTCTTTGCAGGCAATAGGTTTGCCTCATTCCTCTTGGGAGTGCGACTTAAGTTTAATTTTGGCCCATTAACAATTGCATTGAGATCAACACTTCAACTAAAAATTTTTATCATTAATATGCATATTTGTAGTGATTTTAATAGCAAAACCACAGCAGCCCTTCTTTATTAAAAGCCTTAAAATGATCCACATGAATAAGTTTTGAGATGATTAATTCAGTAATTTTATGTCAAGATAAATAAGATAAAAAGTATCGTATATGTTTTTCATCGTGTACAAATTTAATTAATTATAATCTTAGGAAAGTTATTTATATTAGTATTTCAAGTATTGGTTCATGCACGGATTTGGCACAAATAGTTTACAGCTGATATCATGTAAATGGAAAATTGTGGAGAGTTAGCTAAATGCTTGAAAATGGGACAGTTTGGCCCTATTGGGTTGCAAAATTGTGTGTGTAACGACCTAACACTTAAGAGATGAGGCAACAAATCAGTGTTTTGGCCCTTCATAGCTTGTACTTGGTATCTTTTTCATTGTTGAGGAGTAAAAATGTTGGAAAAGGTTGCTGTAAATTTGTCTTCTGTCTCTACGTCTTGCATTTCTCTATACTTAAAATCAAATTTCATGGATTTTCAATGTGTTATTACAAATTGTTTCCCGGGGTGCCAAATGAAAGAATTGATTGACTGAAACATGAAATCTTGATATCATTACATGTTGTGATAGAGAGTTCTTCTACATCACTTGTGACATTTGGTATATTATTTACTAAGAATTTGTAATACTTCGTGCTTATTTGGTAGGGATTTTGATAATTGATTTTTTTACCATTAGAAATAAAGTGAGTCCTGCCTATGAAAGAAAAATTCAAAAATAACGATTGAAATAATAAAATAACAGTTAAAAAATTGAATTTAATTGGCTTAAAATCTGTTCCAAACAAGCACTTATTATTATTTTATATCTCCATTTAGAGAGTGTAAAGAAATAAAATAGGAAGAAAAAGAATGTATTGAGCATTTTTATGATTTTGGAAGTCTCAATTTTAAAAAACTCATAATGGAGGTGAAGACTTTTTGTGATGAACCTATTATCTGCATTTATTTTAAATTAGATACATGTTTGTATCACGTTGAAATTAACCTATTATGCTAAACGCATCAGCCTATAGTAGGAGGATAATATTTTTAAATCTAGAAATCAAGAAATTCCACCATTCCTATTCATGAGAGCTTGATTTACTAATGCTGGGTGGTTGCACTTGTGACATGCATATTGTTATCAAATTAGTTCATTGATTACTTGAAATTATTTGTGGATTTTTTAATATTGTTTTAGGGTTTAGTAAGGCAATCATTTGTGAATCTCACATTGTAAACAATTCATTAAATTTCTTAATCATTTGTACTAATATTTAAAACTACTACTCTCAGTAATCAATTGGATTTGTTATCCAAACCAGTTGTTATTCTTTATATTTTCTGTTTTTCAATATCCAATCAAATTACCACATATAAGTTTGACATTACTATTTAAACAATGAGTTCAGTTTATCATCCACTATTTTTTTCTGCGACTTAATATTTTAAATGAGGTGGTTGTGAAAAAAAAAAAATCACGACACACAAAAGCTCTTGCTTCAAATATTGTCGCTATCTATTACATAGAATGCTTGATAATTATGCTTTTAGTGTAGAAATAAATCCAAAATGTACTTGAGAAGGCGTATTGACTCAAACATCTTAAACTTTAAACGAGATGATTCCACGTAATATGCTCCTTATGTCATACTTTTTCTAAAGTTTCTCTTAATAATACATTTACGTTCACAGTGGATTTTTCATTCATTAAAAATTTAATACGCACGTACTATAATATCACGTTGAATCAACTCGTTTAAAATCTTAATCTTTAATTATTTAAATTTCAGTGCCACCATAAGAGCTTATTTTTTCTCTTTTCAAAAGTTCAATAATATTTGAAATTCAAGTGTCTTTTTCAAGAAAATGGTTTACAAACCCCACTAAGCTTTTAATCTATTGCTTGAAAACTAAGTACCAATAAAATATATTATGAAAACCAAACATTCATTTCGTTCTACCAACCTTTTGAGGAATGACCATCTCACATTTGAAACCCCACCTTATAAATATAAAAAAAGCACTTCATCATCTGTCCAAATTTAAGTTATAGAGCTATAGATTTTGTTTCTTCTCCGGCATGTCTAAGCAATATGCCAAAAGACATGTTTTGGAAAAGTACAAAAATAATTCTAGAGAAAAAGAAAAGCCAAACTACAATATTTTGTCGAAAAACTTGAAGAAAATTTATCCCATTGGGCTGCCTAGAACTTGCTTACCTCTTTCTTTATCTTCGTTATCATTATCTTTATCACAGAATTCAACTGATTCTTCCTTGACAGATGTTTCCGTCCCGCTTGATGAGAAAATCTCATTAGCCATCCGCCTGATCGCCCCGTCTGAAAAGAAGGAAGTTCCAGTTGTCAAAGTTGTCCAGCAGCCTCGTGCGGATCCTGGTGATCATGAAGGTTTGAGGAGGTGCAACTGGATTACAAAAAGTAGTGGTAAGCTTTAGCACCATTCAGAATTCATATTATAAGGGTGGTTCTTCGGACTTAATAGGACTAAACAGGACTAGGAAAGCGAATATGTGATAGAATTCATCACTTGTTCTATGGAGTCATAATAAAAAATTGTTTCTAGTTTAAGAAAATTATTTATGTAACAATTAATTCATTTAAATAAATCCACAGATAAAGTCTATGTACAATTTCATGATGAATGCTGGGGAGTTCCAGTTTACGATGACAAGTAAGTCCCTTAATTCAAATATTTCTAGTTCATTTGATCATTGACATAATTGCTCAATCAAGAAACTTTATCAAACAGTGAGTTATTTGAGCTTCTTGCATTATCTGGGATGCTTATGGATTTCAATTGGACTGAAATCTTAAAAAGAAGACAACTTCTAAGGTTAGATTTTCTACAATATGCTTTCATATCTGTTAACTTCGACGTCAACAAAATCTACTTATTTTACAAAAATAATTGCTTAATCTAAGATAATGACACAGAGAAGCTTTTGCTGGTTTTGATCCCAACCAAGTGGCTAAAATGGAAGAGAAAGAGATCATGGACATGACCTCCAACAAAGAACTTAATTTAACAGAAAGCAGAGTTAGGTGCATAGTAGACAATGCAAAATGCATAACAAAGGCAAGTTGTTTTATTATTTATTTATTATTATTATTTTTTTGTGGGCGTTTATATATACAAAATCTTGCACCTAATCATCCTGGTTGTACAACTGATAATTTTATGGGTCGTGTTGAATTTATTTCGAGTCTAAATGGATTCGTAGATTGCTATGCTAACTGTACTAGATTTTCGTCTTCCAAATGCAGATTGTAAGGGAATATGGATCATTCAGTAGTTACGTTTGGGAATATGTAAATTACAAACCAATGATCAACAAATTTAAATATCCAAGAAATGTTCCATTGAGGAATCCAAAAGCAGAGGCAATTAGCAAGGACTTATTGCGAAGAGGATTCAGATTTGTGGGACCTGTGATTGTGTACTCATTCATGCAAGCAACAGGGATGACAATTGATCATCTTGTTGATTGTTTCAGACATAGAGAATGTGTAAATCTTGCAGAAAGGCCTTGGAGACATGTTTGAAAGCTCTAAATTATGCATCATAATTATATAATTTTTATTGTTATTTATATAAGCTGTGGAATGTGATTCTTGTAGATTGACGAACCTTGTTTGTTAATTTATAATAAAGTATTGAAGATTTTTTGATATGTTGTGGATGACTTGTCCTGTTTGTTTATCGGAACATACTTCTTGATGTCGGTGTGGTCTTATTCGTGTTATATTATATCAGTTGGTTGGGAGGGATAGGTGTTTAACAGTGAGTTGTAGTTATAGCAAATGTATGGTATGTATTACTATCTACTTCTTAAGTGTACGAAGGTGACACCATAATTTATGTAGACAAAGAAATCCTTACATGAAGGATGGTACCGTCAAAGGAAAAGCACATTTTTCTTAGTTACTCAAATCATAGATTTGGAGCCATCATGTCCCGAGATCCCCTAGATAACATATTATGTTAGAAATAAGAATAAAATGTATTTTTTTTTTTTTTGGCCGTGTGTATGTGTGTTGCACTACTAAAAGATTAAAAACAACTAAAATTCTGACATAACGAAAGCAAGCAACATCAAGTACAAAATCATAACAATCATTGATAATACCCTATATGAGTTGGTTTCAGAGCTAAGGTCAGATTCACGTCAATGTTAGAGCATTCTCACAGAGTGGGTGGATAATACAGGAACACGCTTAAAACAGGTTCGGCTCAGAGAGTGGCATTGAGGTGGATATTTTAGCTTGATTCTGGGTAAAATCTAGACTGTGTGTGCGTGAAAGTATGGATTGGATGGCAGTTGTTTCTAATATATATATATATATAATCATTTCGCAAATGATTGTCCCTTCAGGAAAATCGAACATGGATCAACAATTTTGCACATGGAGAAGAATGATTTATACACTATTCCTGCTAACAATAAAGTTAGAGATCAAAATTTGCACCACAAAAATACATATAATGGTCATATCTAAGAAGCATCAAAATAAAAATTTTAGTGTAAATAAATTTAAGATCACAACATCATTTTCCATCTTCGCCTTCTAAATTTATGTTTTTAGTATTTGCAAATTAACATAAAATGTTTGGAAACTAGCTAGATTTGATGTCTTTGTTATGTTTGATACGTATACAACACTAAGAAATCGTTGTAGGATAATTTATTGCTTCAAATCACCAGATCTTTCATCTTAAATCATCAAGAAATACATAAATATGGTCGAAGCATACCCGAATCAGACATGGTTAATGCAATAATGAATTTTGCGATTTTTGTCTTCTAAATCTACACGCAGTTTTCTTTTGCTCTCTGTGATGGGATGTAAAAGAGAATGAATAATATGTACGTGTGATTTGGGAACCATAACCGTATTTATATAGCGATGCCCTTTGACCTAATTTGGCCCATCATAGAATTAGGATTTGGGCCCGGTCTCTACATATATAGAACCCACACTTTAATTGGATACATTAAAACCCAAAATCAAATTCTTATTAGATCACTTTTAACTGAGCTTAACCAAATTTGATAACCTTTAATTTAACACACAATCATTCACACATATAAGCCCATCGATTGTTTAAAAATCCTTACAATCTCCCGTTTGGGCTATATGTGTCACCTTATAATCGTGCATTAAATATAACCTTATGAGTAATCGGAATTTTGCTATCATTATTGAATGCATCCTATATCGTGCAATAAGCCTATATCGTTGGTTTCGTGCAATAAGTCTATATCGTTGCTGGCAAGCAATATGTCATCGACATATAAAACTAGAAAAATATACTTGCTCCCACTGAACTTGTGGTATATACAATCATCGACCAAATTCATCTCAACACCAAATGAAATGATCACTTGATGAAACTAGTAATACCATTGACGAGATGCTTGTTTGAGTCCATAGATAAATTTCTTTAGTTTACAAATCATTTGCTTTACATCATCCGGTACAAAGTTTTCTGGTTGTACCATATAAATTGTTTCATCAATGTCACCATTGAAAAACGCTGTCTTAACATCCATCTGATGTAACTCAAGATTGAAATGTGCTACCAATGCTATTATAGTCCTAAAAGAGTCTTTCGAAGAAATCGGAGAGAAAGTCTCTTTATAATCGATGCCTTCTTCTGTGTAAAGCACTTTGCGATAAGATAAGCCTTATACCTCTCTACATCACCCTTCAAACATCTCTTGGTCTTAAATATCCATTTGCAACCAATGAGTTTCACACCTTCAGGTAATGGAGGAATTTCAACATATTCCTCTTCAAAGACAAAGCATGTAATCCTTTCTACCGCAAACTCAACATCCTCAAAGAATCGAGCATTTTCTGTCTCGAAAATTGTCTTAGTTGTGGAATCATAAAACTTGTAACTCCTGGACCTTTCAGAATATCCAATAAAATAGCAACCGATGGTCCTTGTATCCAGTTTTTTTTTTCATTTGACTTATAGGACCTTGCCTCAACTGGACACCTCAAATGTGTATATGTTTCAAGCTAGGCTTCTTGCCCATCCAAAGCTCATATGGGGTTTTATCAGTGGCCTTAGTTGAAACTCTATTGAGTATATAAGCTGCGTTCTTTAATACTTCACCCCAGAGAGATTCTGGTAAGGTAGAATGACTAATCATACTCCTTACCATGTCCTTGAGTGTTCTGTTTCATCTCTCAGCAATATCATTCATAGTGGACGAACCCGGTATAATGTACTATGAGAAGATACCGCATTCTTCTAGGAATTTAGCAAATGGTCCTGGACATTATTCGCCTGAACCGTCATATCTGCCATAGTATTCACCCCCACGATCAGATCTGACGCTTTTAATCCTTTTGTCGAGTTGGTTCTCAACTTCGGCTTTATATTTTTTGAACACATCCAAGGACTGTGATTTTTCATGAATGAGATATATGTAGCTATATTTTGAAAAGTCGTCTATGAACGTTATAAAATATTGTTGACCATTCCAAGAATCCGTAGGGAATGATCCACAAATATCCGTATGTATAAGTTCTAAGACGTCCAAAGTCCTATTGGCTTGAAATCTCCTTTTATTGGTTTGTTTTCCCTTTATACAGTTGACACACGGATCATAATCAGTGAAGTCAAGAGGGTCGAGAATCCCGTCAAACACAAGTCTCTCAATTCTCTTTTTGGAGATGTGACCTAATCTCTTGTGCCACAACGAGACAGAATTCTTGTCGGTTAATTTTCACTTTACACTTCGAGTACTCACATGCAAGGATTCATTTTAAAAAGTAATTGTATCAATTGAATAAAAATTTTCGTAACCCGATAAAGAATCGGAACCAACCAATTTTGAATCATGAAACAAACTAAATTTTCCATTTCTAAATGAACAAGTATAACCAAATTTGTTTAAAACGGAAATAGAAATCAAATCCTTTCTAAAAGACAGTACAATAAATGCCTCAACAAGATCCAAATAAAATACAATCTTTAACAATAATCTAAATTTTCCTATTGCCTCTACTTCCACCTTCTTGCCGTCGCTAGATAGATATATCTTTCAACATCACTTGGTTTTTGCCAACTCAGGCAACCCTGCATAGACATATTGGTATGAGTTGTTGCACCAGAATCTATCCACCATGTATGTCTACGTACCGAAGTTAGATTAACCTCAGAACAAACCAAATGAAGAAGAATACATTTCTTTACACGCCATGCGTGGTAATTGGTGTAATTCTTCTTCTTATGACCTGTAACTCCACAGAAGAAACAACCACTTTCAGTTGGTTCCTTATGCTGCTTCTTTTACGGTGCTGTACCCACAACTTTCTTATTAATCTTCATTTTCTTGTTCCTTTTGTCCTTAGAGATGGTGGCTAAACGAGCACTTTCTATCTTCTTATGCTTCAATCTTTCCTTTTGCTGGACACAGTGTGAGATGATCTCATTAAGGGACCATGAGTCATTTTGACAGTTGTAGCTCACCTTGAATTGACTGAAATGTGCCGAAAGGGATATCAGAACTAAGTGCACTAACAAGTTTTCGGATAAATCCAACTTGAGTGCCTTTAGTTTTGAAGAAATGTGAGACATTTCCATAATATATTCCCGAATGTTTCGTTTCCCTTTATACCTCATCGAGACAAAGTTTGTCAAAAGTGTACTTGTTTCAACCTTTTCATTCTTAGCAAACCTCTTCTCAAGATCCTCAAGAAAACCCTTAGCCGTAGTCACCTTATCGAATATAGTGCCCTGGAATGCTTCTGGAATAGCACGCTTCATGACCATTAAGCTTATGTGGTTCGATCGTTCCCAATTTTCCATCTCCCTCTTGTGCAGCAGGTTGATCGACCTGTAAAGCAAGGTCTAGGTCCATGACTCCAAGAACAATCATCACGTTCTCTTGCCATGCCCTGAAGTTTGTGCCATGTAGCATTGGAATTGAATTGATGCTAGCAGAGATATTAGCAGCAGAACCTGAAACTGAATTAGAGAACGATTATTATGAATAACTTACATGAATATCTTGAATATGCAAATAATAATATTCTCTAATAGTGGTAGGGCCCATCACAAGATACCTAGCACAACATCTATATCTAGAAATATTCACTTGTAAGTGGTACTCTTGGCGTAGTGACCAAATATTGACAATAAAACAATGTGTCAATCAATAAACCTTTTTTTGGACCGATTTATTGATCACACATTAAACAAAATAATCGTCACATGTTTATCACCACAGGTGCAAGTGTATTCGGCTAAATATTGACCTTTCTTTGGGCCGACCAATATTCCCATGAATAACACATGCACAAACACTTTTTAATATTCTAAGTTAATTAATTTTCACAAGAGAGGTTGTTTTGATAATATGTTGTTTTAATTAACTAACTTTCGAACATTATATCTCTTAAAAGAGCCTTTAGGGCCAAAATTTGATAAAGAGAATCACCAATTTTGCATATTTTGTTTAGTTTTAAACTTTAGGGGCCTTAGGATTAATAATTCAAAACTTTAAGGGGCAAAATTAATTAATTCCAAACTTCAGGGGTTAAAATTAATAAATTTGAAACTTTAGGGACCATAATTAATTAGTTCAAAACTTTAGAGGCCAAAAATTAACCAATTCAAAACTTTAGGGGGCAAAATTGATCAATTCAAAACTTTAGGGGCCAAAAATTGAACAATTCAAAGCTTTAGGGGCCGAAATTTACCAATTGAAAACTTTAGGGGCCAAATTTTGAAAATTTGAAACTTTGGGGTCAATTTGAATTAATTATGAACTTTGGGGCCAATTTGAATTAATAATTAAAGTTTGAGGGCTTTAATTATAAAATTCTGAATTCTAATGGCCCAAATTAATTAATTTTTAAACCTTAAGGACTGAATTATTAAATCCAAAACTTAAAGACCCAAACTTAAATATAACTTAAATGTTAGGGACTGAAACCTTAATTTTATAACCCTAACCCTAATTGCAAGCAGGGGCCTCAAATTATCTATTTTACAAAAGAAGTCCCCACCCCCAAATCACCCAAAAATTGAAACCCTAAAGAAAAAAAATTTCTTCTCTTCTCCGGCGCCACCAAGAACAGAATCGGGCACTGTCTGCGATGGCTGCTGGCGGGCTACTGGAATAATTTTTTTTTAAATGAAATCTGAAATCAAAATCCATAATCTAAGATTTTCAACCCAAAAACTGTAATTCTTCAAAAAAATTCATAATTTGAAAATTTCTTAACCATTAATCCAAATAATGAAAGATAACCAAAAATATGTTATAAAAGTTTTCAAATTCAACAACATGTAAATCCAAAAATTATCAAACTTAAAAACTTCAAAGATTATTGCAAGAACCAAATAAGATATTCAATTCTCAATGATTCAACATGAAAAGATTGATACCACTTGTAAGATAATTTATTGCTTTAAATCACCGAATCTTTCATGTTAAATCATCAAGAAATAAATAAATATGACGGAAGCATACCTGAATCAGACATGATTAATGCAATAATAAATTTCGCAATTTTTGTCTTCCAAATCTACACCCAGTCTCTTTTTTCTCTATGTGATGGGATGTAGAAGAGAATGAATAATACGTACGTGTGATTTGGGGACCATAACTCTATTTATATGGTGACACCATTTAACCTAATCCGACCCATCATAGAATTAGGGACTTGGGCCCCGTCTTTACACATTTATAAACATATACTTTAATTGGATACATTAAAACTCAAAAATCGAAACCTTATTAGATCACTTTAATTGAGCTCAACCGAATTCGATAGCCTTTAATTTAATACACAATAATTTACACATATAAGTCCACACAATCGTTTAAAAATTCCTTACAATCGTATCTTATCATATGTGCAAATTTAAGTTTTCGTGAAAATTTATCAAAGCAATTGAAATATAGACTCTTATCTTATTTATAAAGAATTAATCTTTTTATAATATTCAAAGCTTTAATGTCACAAATCTCAAAATAATTCTATATATACTCATAACAAATTTTGACCTCTCCCATTGCTTATTATTTCGTTGTATAGATACACATATCATCATGAATTCAAATCCTACTGTCTGTGCTAAATAAGACCATGCTTAAGTTTAATTTTCATGAAATTTAATATAGATGCAACATTTTATTTTTTTAGTTAAAAGATTATACAAACTTATTTGTATGACTAGAATAAAAATACCACAAAGAATATAAAGCAATTAACAACTTTATTCATATAATTCATAATAGAACTAAACCAAATACATGAATAATTCCAACTAACACTCCTACAATTAACAACACAGAACTTGGATAACAAACTTTAATAAGCCCATATTCGATGGGATTAAAATTAGTTTTAGTATAGTTGATAAGTAGATCACGAGTGATTGAATATTTCTGGGTTCCATAAAATATGTGATAGAAATTAATTATTAATTTTGACTTGAAATTAAGATTTTGAATTTAATACCCACCAAACAAGGGCTAAATAATCTTTCCAAGACACTTAGGGATAAAGTCCTGTTGTCATCTTGCTTTTTCTTCTTAAAAAATCGACATTCCCTTTTGAGATGCCCGAGTTGGCTATAATTAAAGCAAGCCCTTTCCTTTTCTTGGAGTCCTCCTAGTGGTGGCAAACGAGTCCGTCGGCTCGATCCAAGCCTCAAAATTGAATTTGGCCTGAGCGTGAGACAGCTCGCGAGCGGAAATACGAGCCGGCTGGTGAACAGCTCATGGTGCTTGTTAAAAGAATTTTATAAATGCCCAATAGAAAAGATTTTTTTTTTTTTTTGCTATCAATCTCTTCTTCAATCTCCAATCTATTTTGAAATCCTTGATGCTAATTATTTTGCTATCAGTTTCTCCGCTATTAATTATTTGATAGTTACAAATGGATTTCATCAGTGATGAGATTGATCAATTTTTGGGTAGTTCGAGCATTCCTTCTGGTCATGATATATCTCAAAATGCTCCAATTGACTTCCAAGAAGAAGAGAAAGAAGTGATGAAAATGAAACAATCTGAGAATTGAGAAAGAATCAATTGCCTTGGATTATTAATATTGTAGTTTTTAAATAAATTTTATAGTTCATGAATTAATAATCCATTTTTTTGTACGACAAAGGCTTGAGGCCAAGCCCCATCTTTGGGGACGAGCCCAGCTTGGGCTCGGCTCGAGCTTAGGCTCGCAAGTCGATTCGACTCATTGCCAACACTAAATCCTCATTTGAGCCATACTTTTACTTTTTGTCATTTTTTGGAGTTTTATTGCATTGCCATTTTCCTCTCCCATATGTATGATAGAAAATTGGTCATGCCGTTATTTAGAACTGTTCTATCTGAAATCCTCCTTAAATCGGAGATGACGGCCCAACTCTTCTACTGAGATATCCTCATTTTTGTGTTTAAGGCTTTTCTTATAGCTTTTCTGATTTAGTTCGACCCTACAGCTAAAACAAAAGGGGCTAGTTTTGTTATCTTTTAATTATTTTCTTGCACTCTAAGTCATTAAGGAGTGTTGAGTCTTTAATTTCATATTCGGACTTTAATTTTCATTATTTTCTTTTAATCTTAATCATTATCTAAATTTTAGTCATTGCTTTAAATAAGGGTAGTAAGCTTTAATGGCATGTGGTTGTTAGTGAATAATGTTATAGATTTTGTTGTTTTTCAATCTCTTAAATTCTCGCTATTTGATATTTAAATCAATAAGCGCAAGTTCTCAATAATTTGTGCACAAATCAGAGAGCTTTAATGTCTAGATTTCTATTATTAGGAATCAACAAAAATTAGAAGGTGATCATGTTGCAATATTCATTTAAAATCAACGGAACTTCAATGGCGAGTTTGTTCCTTTTGTTTGTTTATTATTTCACACTCCGCTTACATTAGTTGGTATAGTATTTGTAATCATCCGACCTTTATGCTTAGTCCATTAATTTACATACTGTCTGCTAAAGGAAAAGCCTATCTTATCCGTCAAGACTTTCTATCGTTTTGTCCAATTAATACAAGGATTCAACTTAAGTCTTTTATAAGATAACAATCTTGGATTCTAATCTTGGAGGACGAGACAAAAAGTCGTAAGGGATAAGATAAACTTAGACACTCCCAAATCAGATAGTACGTAAATTAATGATTGGAACACAGAGGCTTGAGTCGTTACAGTATTTGTGTACGAATCAATGATTTATCGATCAAATAGAATATTTGATATTCTTGCGAAAAAATCAACGAATATTTCATTGTATTCTTTGCGAAGCAACGTGTTTTTAGGTCATTCTTTTTGTTTGTAATATTTCACGCTTTCGCCTATATCAGTTGGTATCAAAGTTGGATTCGTTCCTCATATAGATGGGTTGTAGTTCATGAAATTCAATGCCAAAAAGATTGTTTTTGGAACAAAATTCTTTTTACTCCTTACAATAATTAAAAGGTGAATGAATCTTTGGATTATAGTCATAATGGTCCCCTTATATTCAATGAAGATTTGGGTAATGACTATTACGATGGTCTATCGATTTTCGATGAGACAATTGGTATCGAGATTCTCAAGAAGTCATTTGAGAAATTCCAAGCAAGTTTTCTCAAAGCATTCAATTACTAGCATAAAAAAAATGATAAAAACTTCAAGCATCGCCTGTTACACGTTGCACGAAATATATTCTTGATATAACACTGTAGAAAGCTGTTTTTAAAAATAATGACTCTTGTTGGACCTTTGCAAAATAGTACCAATAATTTCAAGAATGCTTCTCTTGAGGTTTTGGAGCAAGAAGCCTCTGCACATTATTTTGGAAATGTTCAATCCACATCGCCACCAAATTCATAGTTTAGTATGTCCTATGTTCCAACACAAAATGTGAGGCGACTAGAGCGGGAAACCTTTGACTTTTTTCTTTCGGAAGTGAAATAATTTGGATGGGAAAATGGATAGATGGCACTTCAATTTTGTTTCCATTACGAGACAACGGATGAAGATCGATTGAAGAGCATCGTGCAAGATTCAAGAGCGAATCTTTTCCAATAGGAGGAGTACAATGCAGTCCAACCTTATAACTAAAATAGGGGCGCCAAGCTTTATTTTAGTTTATTTTTATTTTCTTTCACTTTAGGGTTTTAGTCTTTAATTACGTATTGAAGCATTTAATCATAAATCAGATGTTAATTAAGAATTATTAACTTAATTAATACAAATTTATTGGCACCCCAAATTCATTTCTCTCCCTCGTCTTTCTCGCTCTTAACACTCTTCAACCCACTCCTCAAACTCTAATCCATTTCATCTTCTCTCTCTCTCACAATCGTCAAAAGACAATGAGCAAATACATGCTATTGCATCTACGTAAGGCATTCATCCTGTGATGTTTCGAATAATTTATTTTAACCAACAATTGTGTGACTAATTTTTGTACTTCTATGGGTTGATTTGATTTATACAGTAAACTCAACGATAATGGGCAATATTAGAAAAACGATCCGTTTATTTTGAACAAATTACTAATTTACTGTGCATCCTTTCGTTTTTGCACAAAAAATTTCCTAAAATTTTCCTTTCGTCCACTCCACCTCCTCCTCTCCTTCCTCACCCGTAAACCACCACCAGCAGTCGGATCTTCTCATTCTCAACCCGAATTTATATCTGAAATTTCATAGGTGGTGATGATGAACTGAAGATCTTGCAAACGGATTTGTGGTTACATGATTCTGTTTACTCATAATGTTTACCATTAAATTTGTACTTATAACATGATTCTGTTTTGCTCATTTTAAATCGATGGTACTATGATGGTGTTTGCAGTTGTTGATGGTGATGCCAATGCAGGTGGTGGTGGTGAGGTGTAGGTGGCAGTTGTAGAGGATTATGGGTTGGTTATTAGGTGGCATGGTGTTGAGTTAGTGCAAGATATGTAGAAGAGTTTGTAACCAATTATTTGGATGATTGTGACCAATTATTAGTGTCGATGGTGGGATTGGGGTGGGTGTGGTGTTTGGTGTTTGTGACCAACTATTTGGTTCATTTGTGATCTAAAATTCGATAATTTGTGACTTAGAGATAACTTATGACTAACTAATTTGATCATTTGTGATCGTTGTGACCTATAAAGTTTTTCATTTGTAAACAATAAAAAAATTGTGACCTATAAAAATTTTGATTTATGATTAAGAAATAATATGTGATCTATAAGTATGTAATTGTGACAAATTAATTTGATAAATTGTTATTGTGAAATAAGTTGTGGCTTGTAAAATTTGTGATTTGGGATTAATAAATGAGTTGTGACCAATTAATTTTGATAAATTGTGATTGATAAATAAGTTGTGACCTATAAAATTTGTGATTTATGACTCTTACTTTTCTGTAATCGTGATTAATACGTAGCTGTGACCATATACAGTATAATATTATGACCTTGATTTATTTGAGGTTTTGATTGTTCGTGATGTTTGGTAATATTTAAGGTGAATGTAGTATTTATAATCATCTATTTGAGTTGAAGGTGATGGTGGTGCATTGGAGGTTGTGGTGGTGGATTATGTTGTTGGTCTATGGTGTGTGTATATTATGGTGATACTTTGTGATTAAGTATGTGTTTATTGTGATTGGTTGTGACCAATTTATGTTAATTATGATCGATTATCACTTGATCACATACCGTCATGGTTAAAATTGACTTAATCATGTATAGTCACATTGAAGACAAATTTAGTCACGGTTAATCACACTGAAGAAATTTTTTTTAATCAAAATTAGGCAAAGACAACACATGTAAGTGACTTGGTTGCGTACAATCACAAATAGTTATACTAGAGACAAATTTAGTTACAGTTAGCCATAGATAATACAAGTTAGTGATTTGGTTACATTCAGTTACAAATTAGACGGTCATAGACAATCACACTAAAAATAAATATGGTCACGATTTGTTACAATATCTGGTCATGGATAGTGTTGTTAGTCACAAATTTGGGATAATTCCATGGGGGTGGTTCCAGGATGGGGGTGGGGGTGTGTCTAGGTGGAGGTGGTTCTGGGGTGGGTGTTATCTCCATAAAAGATTTTAATTTTTGAAATTTTTTTACAAGTTGGAGCGGGGTGGGGTGTAATCTCGAAAAAACTTTCAATTATTGAAAAAATTTTATGATGTGGGGATAGATGGGGTGTGTGGGGTGAGGGATTGGTGTAGGTGGTTTCTGGGCGGGGTGTAATCTTCATAAAAGATTTTTATTTTTGGACATTTTTTATAAGGTGGAGTGGAGTGCGTAGATGGCTTCACGGGGTGGGATATTATTAATTAATATATTATTAATCTGGGGGTGGGGTGAGGATAATTAATTCTAATTAATTGTATGTTATATATTTTATTGATTGGAATTAGGACATGAATTTTGAAATAATTTGACGAGTTTGTTAATTCTTATATAGGAATTATGTGTTGTTCTCTTTTAGTTATTGCTTAGTTATTTTTGAATTAAACAAAATATTAATTATTGACATTTTCTCCAATTTTCAATTCAAATTAGTATGTGCACCAATCAATGATTGGTTGATCAAATATTCTTACCATTATAACATTGTATATTTTATAACATTTAAATATAGTGTAAATGTTGATAATGCTATAAAATAAAATAATTTTTATCTACATTTAATATAATAGCATTCATTAAAAGGCACACTATTAGAGGGTGTATTCAATTGAAATTTTTAAAAACCTTGATAAACTTTTTTTAAGTGATGACTTTTGTGAATTTTGTAAATCTTTTATAGATTTGTATGGAAATAGTAAAAGTCTTATGTAGGCTTCTATGAATTTTTATTTTAAAATTTTTATAGACATTTGCAGAATTCAAAAGACTTTTGAAAATTTTCATTTGAAATAAAATTCACGTGGATTTGATGTGAAATTCTCACAGCCTCGTTAGTTCTCACAATTCACCTTTTCCTTCACCATCTTCTTCCCATTTAATAAAAAAATTGAAAAAATAAAAATTTAAGACTTTAATTAAATAAATAATAATCAAAATTATATATATTAAATAAATAAAAATCAATATATTTAAATTTTATTATAAATTTTTCATATAAAATTTGATAATTTAATAAAAAATAGATATTTTTCACAAAAAAATGAGTAAAAAAAGAAAAAAAGCTAAAAGAATCCAATTTAATTATTTAAGATTTTATATGAGTACTTTCTGCTTAAAAAATAGTACTCCAGTGACTTAAATTAAAAGTTTCTAAAAGTCATTAAAATTTGAATACCCCAAAACTTATAAAGACTTCTAAAAAGTTTTAATTGAATGCACTGTAACTTTTAGATACTTTTTAGAAATCTATAAAAGTCGCAATTGAATAAATCGTGACTTTTAGAGAGTTTCAAATTTTTTTTTACTGAATATCTCTAAACTTTTTAAATCCCCAAAATTCATTAAAAGTTTCAATTAAATACACCTCCATAAGTAACCCAAAGTACAAAGAATCAACGAATATTTCACAATATTCTTTATGAATCAATGTATTTTTAGGTCGATCCCTTTGTTCGTCATATTTCACGCTACTGCCCAGGTTCATATTGCTGTAGAAATTGAATGTAGATGTGAGATTTTCGTGGCATTGTTCCACTATTTTCCAAGTTTCAACAATTCAAAATGGAAATAATCTAGAAGTTGAGAACTTCTTACTTATGCAGAAGGTTCGTGAATTTATTTGTTCCTTATGTCAGTCCAAATTTGACACTTTTTATCTTGGTATGATCCTCCTAATACTATTCCTCAATTCTTGATGTGCAATATCCTTCTTTGATTCATTTTCTAATGTCCAAAACGATATTCTTTTTAAATTTTTCCAACAGAAAGGATGGAAAGCTTTAGATTATGGGCCTTCGGTTGTTGATGTATTAATTTAGAAAAAAAGTACCCAACTACTAAACTAAAACTTTTCCAAAAATTATACTGCTATTTCGATTTTTGATGTATTAACTACTAACAATCACATTTCAAAACTAACAATCTTGACAAATTATTTCAAAATTCATGTGTTAATTTCAATAAATGATATATGTAATATGCAACTAATATACATATTCATTATATTTTTTTCCTCTACATATAATATAGTTTAGACGTGTATACAATTAACATACATTATACCCTTATCCCACGCCCCACGGACACCACCCCTTTGGACCCCCCACTCCCACCCCCACCCTCACACTCTACTGGTAGAAAATTTTCAAAAATTATAAACCATTCTACAAATTACATTCCACCCCATGGAACTGCCACCTTACTTGTAGAAAATCTCAAAAATTTAAAACGCTTTCTAGAAATTACCCCTCCCAACCCACGCTAGAAATTCAAAGCTTTTTCTCTCTCTACAAAAGCTCTCTTTAAAACTTGTTTGAAAGTGATTTTTTCCTCCAAAAAATTGATTTTTTGACCATTATTTCACTATTTCAACCGTCATATTTGACTTCTTTTTTCACAAGTGAACTCCACTTTTCTTCTAAACGTCAAAAAATTAATTCTCAAAATTACTCCCAAATAAGTTCTTATATATACATTACAAACACAAATAGCTTTGCAGGTGGTGGTGATGATGTGACACCATCCCATTGGACCCCCACCCCTCCATATACCTTATCTGTAGAAAATTTTGAAAAGTTGAAAACTTTGTATTGAGATTACATCCCACCCCATGGGACCACCACCCCGCCTATAGAAAATCTCTAGAAATTTAAAACATTTCCTAGAGATTACACCCCATCCAGCCTCACTCTAGAAATCCAAGAAATTAAACGTTCTCTCTCTTAACAAAAGCTTTCTCTTTATATATACATTTACAAAAACAAAATAGCTTTGTGGGTAGTGGTATGGCAACTATATTTAGAAAATAGATCTACATGGTAATGATGATGATGCATTGCAGGTTATGAAGTGCATTAGAGTTGATTTATGTGGTGGTGGAGGTAGCAGTGTTTTGGGTACTGTGAGGAGCATTGTAGGCGAACAAATTTGTTAATAATTGTGTTTTTTGTGATCAAATTTATTGTTTGTAACTAGACATGTGTTATATGTGACTAACTCTAATCAAATTTGTCTTCAGTATGATTGTTTGTGACCATATAATTTGTGATTGTAAATAAATAAGCCACTAACTTGTGTTATTTGCAATTAACTATGACCAATTTTGTTTTTAGTGTGACTGTTTGTGATCATATCAATCTTATTGTGACAATATGTGATTAAGTTACAATCGATCACAATTAACAAAAAATTGGTCACAACTAATCACAATAAATACATACTTGATCACAGAGGGTTACCACAAACAAATCCACACACACTGCAGTCCAGCACCACAATCCACCACTGGTCACTACCGCCATCACCTTCAACTCAAATCCAAAACAATAATCACTGCCACTATCACTTCCATCAACACCTTCAACAAACCAAACCACCACAACTATCACAGCCACCACAACAAACCGCAACCACCACAACTATCACAGCATCTGCCTATTCTACTACAATCACTGCTACCACTGCGATAAACAAAAAGTGTACATAAATCCAATAACTAATCAAACAAAATATAGGCAAGTGAACGTATGCTTGTAAAATTATTCTTTAAACCAAATCAAAATCCAACGTTCTAGATTAAAAAGTATAATCAAAATGGGATATACAACCAATTCAAGATTGTGAAAATAAAATATTTGCAGCTCAAATCCCCAGACCTGCAATTCGAATGCCCGCATAACAAAATTTCGAGCCATAGTGCAGACGCACAAACGTGCCAACCACACTAAGAAAGGATCAACCACCACACCACATCTACCATCTCCACATTCACAAACACCATCATCACCATCCACAAACAACCACCAACAACTGCCTAGTGCTCACACCGCGTTGCAGCTGCATGCTCACATCATCTTAAATCGACACCAAAACAATGATGAAGAGAGAGGGTAGCGTCATAATCTCACAGATCGATACAACGATGCTCACGTCATTGTCATTGACGTCATCGCCATCGAGGCACTAGATAGCGTGATGAAGAAAGAGATGGTAGAGAGAGAGAGAGATGAAATTTGGGGGTGCCGGGATTGGGATTGAAATTTGGGGGTGCCGGGATTGTTATAATAAATCTTTAATGATTAAATTAATAATTCTTAATTAGCACCTGATTTATGAATTTAAAATTAATCTCCTTTGTTTATGAAAAATAGCCTTTAAATGTATGTTTCCAAGTAATTTCTCCATTTGTTTATTTTTTTTCTTTAAATGTATGTTTCCAAGTAATTTCTCCATTTGTTTATTTTTTTCATCTACTTTATTTATGTTTTGACTATAAAAATTATCACATTTTGTATTTTATTTACTGTAAATTACACTTTTTATTTTAAATTATTAGTATGAAACGGCAATTGATATATACTTTATAATTAATTAATAAGTAATATACTGTCAAATTGAAATAATTAATCAATTTTATGACATACCTATGTTAAACATTGAATATTTTATATTACTATTACTAAATTTACTATATATTTAAAGTCATGTTAATCAATTACATATATGTTACCTATTAGAAGATTATACAAATATAAGTATATTGAAATTGATTTAAGATTTATCTCATGAAGACGCTATCATCAAATGATCTTCGGTGTAATTAGTTCTCATTCTCATTATTACAAATATCCAACAAATGTGAATAAAATCTTGTGTTAATATTTTCTTTCTTTTACTAAAATATTTAAACATAAAAACTTAGATCACACAAATCATCGCTGAACTTTCAAAAGGCTTTCATGTGGTCACCGAACTTTAAAAACCACTCCATTCATCACTAAACTTTGCAAAAAGTTTTTACGGGATCACTCAACTTTGCAAAAGGTTTCTTAGGGGTCATTGGACTCCTAGGAAACCTTTTACAAAGTTTGAGTGATGAATGAGATTATTTTTAAAGTTCAGTGATCTCGTGGAAATATTTTGCAAAGTTTAATGATGACTTGGTTGATTTTTAAAGTTCAGTGACCATTTGGATTATTATCTCTAGAAAAAGAAAAAAAATAAACTTAACGGTAAGAACTACATGAAATTATGCAAAACATTATTTATTTCGAGTATTAAACAACAAAAAGGATATCGAATAGTTGGTAAACTGTCACCCGGTCATTTCACACACGATCAATTTGATTGTCCGTTGATTTTGTAATTGAATCACTTCGACGGAAAAATATCCAAAAGTTAAAAGAATTAAACTTTATCTACATATATTATGTAAGTAACTAAAGTTCATCTCCAAGTGATCGATAAAATTTCAATTTCAAAACCAATTCATATCACCAACAGAATATCCATAGTAAACCGAATTAGTTTTCACCTACACAATGTTTTTTTCCCCCATCAAAATTTATGAATATCACCATTCCATATGTCCTAACCTGCCATGCATCTTTGTTGTTTAAAAGTGATGTACATATTTTCAAATTCAAATATTAACGATTTTCAACATGTAATAAAATGATAGAATGACGATTTACTACTTTATTGAAAATATTTAAACGCAGAAATGAAGATACTCAGAAAATTCGAAAACAGTCGAGGTGGGAGTGTATTATTATTATTATTTTTATGGAAATCAAACTCAGAAGTTAATTATTTAAAAGCAGTGAAATGAAGGGTCAAACCTACGAAAGCTGAAGAAGTGAATTGAATAGTCACTAAGCACGTTAGTTGAGGAATTCAGAGATAAAGTTGGTACAAAAATCTCTACAAGACAAATGACATACCGTTGGAAGATAATTGGATAAGAAGTTTAACTTTTTTTTTTTCACGGATTGCATAGCAGAATGAGGTTATACAGCACGATATGAAGTATTAATCACAACAACAAGATGATTACAAAGAGAAATTTTATTTAGCAGATGAATTGGAGATTTTAGTCAACTATAATGAAAAAAGAATTACAAAAATTGTGTTTCTGATGATTATTCTAACTTCTATAATAAATTATCTTGTAAAGAAGAGTCAACTATATATAGGAGACATATCAAAACCTTAACGATATTTTTAAAGATGAAAATAATATTAAAAATGCATAAAATAAAGGAAACAATATTTTTTCAATAAAAACGCATGGAATAAAGGAAACAATATTTTTTTTAGAAAAAAAACAATTGAATTTGGATCACAACCCCCAACAATCTTCTCATTTTCACGATTTTCATTGCAATGAATGAAACTCCAAAATTTCTTAACTGAAGAGAGAATTCAATTGCAAGGAAAGAACTGAACTCTTCAACACGAACAACAGTAACTTCTCCAATGAATAATAAATTCTCCACCTTTACCAGGATATCCAACTAGGATAAATTAATTCAAACACTGTTCCTCATAATCACCTCGGGTTCAACCAAAAATCACAAATGATTGAAAATTTACCAAACAAAATCGAAACACAGCCTGAAATAGAATCAACACAAAATACTTTTGTAGAAGGCCCTTTATTAGATTCAACACCTTCAAATACACTTAAATCATGTGCAAAAAATCAGTATCGACTTACCTACCTATCTTCATTGGGTCAGTCCCTAATAAAAAATACGATGGCACCACGGGTAGTGGTAAAGCAACACTACCCATATCCTTGAACTTGAGTGGGTTGTATTCTTTAACATGGACCCCAAATTAAATCTCAATGGTATTGTACTAAACTGAATATCCACCATGATAATAAACCTTTGCTGATTGTTATTCAAGCATTCTGTGCAACCTTGCAAGACTTTTTCTGTCCCTCCAATACAACACGAACACCTTTGCAAACGCTCAAAACTTTTCCTCCACCAAAGAATTTGTACCCTTTAAACTCAAGAATGCTTAACAAGATGAGATTTTTCTTCAAATTTGAAACACGTCGTACCTGATCAAGTATTCTAACTGTCTTATCCCCTAGCTTAAGTCTAATTCTACCAATACGGGCTACTAGACAAGGTACATTGTTTCTAAACCATGACAATTGTTGAAACTATTTCTTAAATTGAAAATAAATCTCAATAGGGACATATATGAAAAGGCACAAGCTATATCCAAAATCTAATCTTCGTCAGGTTGGGACTCTGTCAAAAATAGCCAACACATCTCCATCTCTCGAGTAGTTCTCCTCAACACTAGCTTCACCTATAGTTTCTAATTGCTTTCCCTTCTAATTTTGTAGCCAGCATGTTGCAATCCTTCTTGATGTGTCATTTCTTCTTGCAATAAAAATAAACTTGATTACTGAAATTAGATTTCGACATGTCTCTTCCGTGACCACTATGAACAACAAG
>NC_036244.1:15277634-15296976 GCF_002742605.1 Olea europaea var. sylvestris | reverse complement strand
ATTTGATCCAATATAACTTTATGTTTAAAAATTAATTTCCAAATAAAAATTTAGATAATTTCTTCCCAAAAACTCTTCTATAAGAAGTAAAAGCAAAATTATAAGTCATGCCAAACAAGCCCTTAATCAAGAACCATATGATCATTACATCATGCTTGAAAAATGCAGGTACACAAATGGAATCCAAAGGATCATCAGAAAGGATTAATCCATTTGTACATATGAAAGTTTCACAGAAGATTGTTAGAATACTCTCGTAATATATGGCCCACCGTGAAAAAAGCAAATTGCCAAAAAATTTCCCTCCCACCCCCCTATGCGTGTCTTCTGGCATGCACAAGCTTCTGTGAAGGAGCCTATTGTACATCTCTTCACATTCCAGAACATACGAACTCAGAGGTAGAGTATTTGACTCTCCAATATACTGAAGGGCCAGATGATCAGAACGAGTCAGCAATAATGGGAGCTTCCACCAATGATTCAAAAATAAATAGACAAATTTGTTTTTAGACGGTGGAGGAATTTTGTAAGATGTTCTAATTTAAAGAACAAAAACAAGATTCCACGATCCACTGTCAAAAGCGAACTGCCGGACAATGACTGAAACAGGTACACGGAGGATTCTCAAATATTTACAAAATTGATTTTTCCTTCATAAGATTTTGTTCTACAAATTATTTATCAAACAACATAGAGCAGAGAAAAAAAATCAACGAACAAACAAAGCTACGGATTCTTCTACTTGGATGACACCAAAGAATATTTACAGCAGTCCCTTACCGCTCCTTCCACCTATCACAACTTTTTGGGGTAAAGCGTAAACCAAATCTACCAACATCCTAAAACAAACCTCCAGAACTTGTTCTCTTCGGTTGACACAGCAATAAAAAACCACTCTCAAAACTGGCAAGAGGTCCCAAGCCTCTGCCTCTGCCTATGGCCAAGGGTCACAGACTTGCGCTTCTCAAATGCAGGGTAAAGCAGCTCTTGGAATTTCTCCAGAAACAGTGCCCATTCTTCCTCGTTCATGTCTGCTAGCTTCACAAAGCTCACACTCGCAGGAAGCTGCTCATTTGCACTCCTGTGGCCTGATGATGAACCAGCAAGATAGCCATGATCAGGCTTTGCTCCTGAAAATTTTGTGAACTTTTGGCTCTCACCTAAGCTAGTATTTTTGAGTGATGTGGATAGGTTCGAAATGGTAGTGATCCTTTCAATGATTGGGACACCAACGAATTCCTTTTCCTTTTCCTCATCTTCTCTTTCATTTTCCTCTTCCTCGTCCTCTTCAATGCTTTCCTCTAGTTTATAAAGGGCAGTACGGCCACTAATGCCTCCAAATCCAAAAGGGAAGGGCGTTCCTGCCATGAAGTCCTCAGAGACCATTCTAGGGGTAAAATCGGACCTGCCATCTTCATAATCTATGTCAAATTGAAACTCCTCGACATCAGCACGAGCCTCGGGCGACATGTCCTCTGCAACCAGCCTTTTTGCTTCAATGCATACAACCTCGAGCTCACTAGGTTCCTCATCACCCCTGCGAAACTCACGACTCATCATCTCACCTATCTCAGCAAGACATAGCCCATTAACAGCAGCAGCTTTGAGGAAAATTGTGCATAAGACCAGTACTCGCAGACAAGCATCTCGAATCATGGGGAGTTCACTTCGCAGCATCTCTGAATCTGTAATAGGATCAAGATTTTCTATATACTCAAGCTCGTCATCTGAAAATGGGATTGAAGCTTGAGGCCAATGGATCCATTCAAAATATGGGTCTTCCAAACATTCTGGCAAGCAGAGGCCATGATCAATAGGGATAAGTTCCACTTGACCAAACCTGCCAAAACCGTCGAGCTTCCTTACTAAAAGGTTGCCTGCATGCCTATCTGTGTTAAGAATCCTAATGTCTAGTATCCCAATGCGATGCACAGCAGCAACTGGGAAACTTGAGGTTCCATGGTCACTGGCATCAAAATCGTGTGGAATGAACTGTTGAAAAGAAGCAATCTTGCTAACAAGATTCTTGTTTTGAGGCTTGTTTCCATTCACACCATCATTTACATTGAAGATTGAGTGAGTGATATTCACCAATGCAGTAGGTGGTACATTTGCAAAATGATCATAGTCAAGCAGATATGCAGCCACCTCTCTGAACCCCGTTTCACCAACACGCACAGAACGCTTTAAGCCAGGTTGCCCAAGAGCTTTACCAACAAAACCTTTCGGATTGTTTGGTGCAAACGGTTCTTCATCTGTTGGCTTCACAATGGCAACATTCTCACCTCTTTTGTTTCGGAAATAATATGCTCCTCCAAGCCCACTATGAACAGGGAGAGGATCAACTCCATTATTTATCCCCTTAACAATTTCCTTAACAAGTTGTTTCATCTTGGCATAACATATTGACTTCCCCAATATCTCTATTGGGCCACTTTGATCTCTCTGTTGGATGTCCCTCGCAGTAGGAGAGAGACAGGGAGTTGACGAGCTTCTATGCATAAGGTTGCGAGTTAGAAGAAGGTGAGAATCATTTCGAATGGCACTGAGGTCATTCTTCAACACCATATCACCAAATGTCAAAGAACTCTCCTCAGTTGGAAAATTCAGTGCAAGCTGCAATCTCCGCTTCACAGTATGTGCATTGTCACTCCGCTCCAACTCCATCCCCAAAACGCAACCTGTCTCTGTTTGAACAAAAACTCGTCTCCTTCCTGCTAGCTTCCCTTCCATCCTGTTGGTTCCACTGTACTCCCCATTAGCAAGTGGGCTTTTGAACACTGACACAGCCATCTGGGTCTGAACTGGGCTATCCAATTTAGGGGACATGGACGATAGAGAAAGATCAACAACGGTGGTTCTCACAATTGGTAATAGAGATGGCAACAGAAGAGAGCTTCTCTGTCTCTCTCAAATGAATGCCAAACTCAGATTCCGATTGTGATTGAACCAGATAATTATCCAATCCAACAGTGATCATCAATCAGCAAGCCAAGATCCAAACCACTGCCAGCCAAACAATGCCAAAATACAGAACAAGGCACAGAACTGACTTAGAGAGAGACTCCAAGTCTGTGAGCACTACATCAAGAGGGCCATCAGTTGATTCAGACAAATAACGGGTATTGATACTTAAGAAATTAGAAAAAATAAAATAGAATCATAAATTCTAATAAAACTACTCTAATCAACTCGAAATTTTAAGAAAACTCAACATTACAAACTAAAACCAACAAAATTCAATGACTCCATATTTTCTGTTACAAGAACAAGAATCACTGAGACAAATACCAAACACATGCATGCACCGCCGAGTTTTGTGAATACAAATCATGCTTTCATCAAGAACTACAAAAATCTAACCATCCATTTACCTTTATCTTGCTACTAAAGAAATCTAAGCAAACAAATATTTTTACAATATGAAGCTCAGGCAAGCGAGATCAACTACACACCATTCAACATTAATTTCACAATCAATGCCGAGCTATAATTTCTTTAAAAATGCATCAGCTTATACACTTAATTTATCCGTATTTAGTAAACTAATTAAACAACATTACTGTCATTTATTACACTCGTTTTTCTCCAATACTTGTCATAAAAATGAAGAACATAATCCTATAATAGTTCTTCAAACAAAAATAATTTCTTCCTCTTCAAGAAAAAAAAGTGTAATCCAATTAAATGATTCAAGAGCCAATCCGAAGCGCTGATTCAAACAATAATCACAAAAATAAATACAAATTCGAAATATTAACTTACCAGACGGCCAGATCTGAAGGATTATTGCTCCGTTTCCCTGTTTCCCAACAATATGTAGACCTTCCAACAAAAAAAGATCAGAAAATGCGGAATCAAAGCTGTCGGGACAACAGACAACACACGGTTCAATAGCTAGGATTTAATCCAAGATTTTCTCTCAAGAAATCCCCCTATGGTCCAAGCCAACCGACCCTCTTCTTCCTTGCTCTACACTCTCTCACTCTTAATCCTCTCTCTACATCCACAACCGGATATATGTATGTATATATAAAATCTTTAGTTTTTCTTTTTCTTTAATTTCTTGGTCTTCTTAGAATGTTCCTTTATAACTCTCTACAGTGACCAATTGGACGCGTGAAGTGCGGTTACTCTAAAGAGACCCGGGTTACATATTGACATTCGTGGAAGGGTCTGGAATCCGAAATCAGAGCCGTTGATGTGAAGTGGTAGGATGTGCCGACGTGGAGAGAAGTGATTGGTTATTGACGTGGCATGCCTAGCGAATACCGGGGTGTTCACAGTTCTCTGACCATTACCATAGATCGATTTTGACTGCGACTGGTAGATTTAATGGACTTAAATACCCTTCTCTATAAAGAAATTGCATAAAAGGACAAAAACCAACCTTTCACCCTTTCACTATTCCACTTGACCTAATTAGGTGGTTTAATTTTCATCACATAATAGGATACTTACAAATTAATTAATTTATTTTTTTCCATTTTATGTTAAAATTTTAAATTAACTATTTCATTTGATCAATTCGACTAGAAATATAATGGAGCTCGAGTCGATGCAAATGCTAATAAAGAATTGGATAATTTGGATTTTTTCTTTTTAAATATGTAGAAAAATTATTAGTTCATGTGATAATATAGTGATTGTGGGTTCTGTGTTGGGATGAATTTTACTGTGCCAAGCTCTAAACGAGAGTTTTCAATGTTTATGTCAAATATAAAAAGAGTGGACACCAATAACGTTGCAACGAGACATGCATGATGAGCAAAGGGTTGGATTTTCTCAAGAGAGGCAAAAAGGGATTTCTTTGGTCAAGGTCAAGTCCAATTTTGGACATGAAATTTTTTGTCAATATTTGAATTGGAGATGAGTTATTGTCACGCTTGTTTAATCTTATCATCTAAATGTCTTAATCTGCAAGAACATAGTGGACTTCCCCAAATAGGGTCACAAAGTGGTAAATTAGTCATTTAATAGCTCGTAGTCAAGACAGACTGGATCGTGTTAAATTTTATATTTGATTGTATAATTATTTTCTAAAACTTAATATACATGGAAAGTATCAATAAGTACTTTTTAATTAATATTAGAGGGTCATATCACCAACCACTCATGTCAATCGTAGTAGAAATTCAATATTTTATTTTATTTTGTGATTGAGGGAACATGATCTATGCAACTTGTTTAAAAAGATGAAGCTATTTCTTGATTGATGTGGTGGCAATTTGATTGTGACACATTTTATTAATCTGCATAATTAAGTTGAGCTTTTGGATGCTTTTTCTATTTGTGATTGAAGATCTCCATAAAATTTTCACTAATTTTAACTATAAAATATATTCTATCATATATTTTTTGTAATTTTGTTATGAAATTTTAGTTCCATATACTTGAATTAGTAATGGTTACAATGACACTAAGAGAGTGTTTCGTGAGAATTGAAATTAGATTTTTTAATAGATTGTGATAAAAAAAAAAATTTTTGAAATGTGTGAATGAATGGTTATGAAACCCATGAAAAATTTGATTAATACTGATTATATGACTTTAATTTAGATTAAAATAAAGTTTTAATCCAAACCAAACAAACTCTAAAAAAACCCTACACTTTGCATTTCTAAGCCTCAATCTAACTCAAGCAAACAACAAACTCAATGTTGGAAACACTTCATAAATTTCATTGTTGATTTCTGAAATGCAAAGGAAGACAAATAAAAATCAGACTAACATTAAAATTTCAAGAAACTGAAATGTAAGTTTACTTCCATTTTCAATTTATTTTCAAGATAAATATTTTAATTTCAAATCATTTTTATACAAAAATTTATGAACACCAATTGCCATAGATATCTGCACGAATCCCACAATACTATAAATCTTAGGAATAATAACATTATGAGCCTAAGTAACTAGTGGCATTTTCAATGGATTCTTTAAGCAAAAATTCTCTATATTTTAAATAGTCAACTTTTACGATTATGGTCCAAAAAACTTTCAAATTAATATTTTAAATACTGGGCTGGTCTTGAGAATTTTGAAGCCCTAGACGATTCATTATTATGAGGCCCTTAAACATAAAAAAAATTCTACATGCATAAAAATAATTAAATTTTTAAATAAATCATATATTTACATTTTAAACAAAAACCTAGCACGATTCAAAAGATAAAGTAGCAAATTCAAGTTATTTTCGATATATCATATTATGGACATTATGGACCTGTGAAAAAATTATTTTGGATAAATCAAATTCAAATCATAACTTATTAAAGTAAACTATTGAATGTGTAATATTGCTTTTCAAATTAAATCATACTACCATAATAATATTAGACTCATTTGATAGCTTGTAATTAATAATGTATATTAAACTCAAGAAAAAATTATTTTAAATAAGATCGAACTAAGTTAGAATCGACCAAATAAATTATTGTTAAATAAATTTTTAATTAATCCATCTTTTAAATTTATACTAATTTAATTGGACTTTTGCCATGGTTTTCATTTGGAGGCCCCCTTAGGTGTGAGGCCCTAAGCCATTGCTTAATTGGCCTTGGTTGAAGGCCGGCCTTGTTAAAATAGAAAGTGTGTTTGACTCTATAAATTTAAAAAGCTTAATGTATTTAAAATAATTCAAGTTTCAATGGAGAAAAATAATGCAATTAGCTGGCGGGAATCTAATCAAAAAACAAATCATATGACTTTTGAAAAAGACATATACCAATTAGTAGGTCCATTTACATTTTTTCTTAGGTGAAGGATTTTGATGTAATTTAGGTGAAGAGTTTAATCAAAAAATGTTGACTAAAAAGAACATATTTGACTCTCATTCTTGACTTTCTTGGCCTAAAGATGGGTTTGATATATTATAATCAAATGAAACATTTTGCCAACATTAATCTAATCAAGAGAATTGAATACTTCAAATTAAACTTTTTGCCAATATTAATCCAATCGAGAGAATTAAATACTATATAAATTTAATCCCAATATTGGATGGTTGATTATGTATACTACACTGCTCAAAACCATACTCCGTGTCACCTTGAGAAACTATGATAGATCATACAAGTTATTTTTTTTTTATCACTATATTCATTGAAACATAAAAAGGATCAAATCCCATTCTTGAGTCGATTTTGTTATGATTTGGTTTCATCACTACATGTCAAATGTGGTTCCGTGTAAAATCCCCATTGATATTTTGTTTGGTTTAATTCTTGTTAAATAGAACTAGTAGCACCTTATCCACTCCTGCATTTTATCCGCCTAAGTTCTAACACTATATTTATCCAAACACTAGATTTCTTCAATAATATATAATTATCAGCATTGAAAAATTCGTCAATAACAACATTTTTGGATCACAATTTGGACATACTACAAATTTTAAAATGAAAACCAATTATAAATTCTATTCTATTCACATGATGATGAATCCTCACATCGCCTCTCTTTAATTATTTTATTTTACATGTTAATATTATCTTTGTTCTAACCGCCTCCCAATTGTGTCGTATTATAAAATATAGAGCTGTGTTATTCGTACAGACTCATTTGCACAGGGTCTGTACAGATGCACACACATTCACTTTTTAAATTTTTTTTCTTTAACTTATATATTAATGAAATCAAGATAAATTTACAGCCATGCTTGCCACAATTTTATTTAAAATAAATAGTTATATTAATTTTTACATAACATACAACATTAGAAACATCTAATTTGACCATCAATGTAAAAAAAGGAATACGACATATTTATAAAATAATACATTATAAAAAAAATCCTTGAGTGTCATATATATCGTATATGCTACATATATTACATGCAATTAAGTTCATTTGACAAGTCTACAATTGTTTTTTATTTACTCACATAAATTTTTATTTTATTAAAGGTTCATAAAAATGAATAGCGTAGTATGTTATGTAATATATGTTAGATTTTTTTTTTTTTAACGATCAAAAAAAATATATATGTTAGATTTTCAAAAAAATAAACTTTGGAAAAAAAAAAATAAAAGAAGAAGAAGAAGAAGCAGACTCTTTAATAATTTTAAGTCTTTGACATTAAACTAACTCATAAAACCACCTTTTGCAAACATTTGCGGAACGAGGACTCAAATCTAGTTAGATCTAATTTAACTACGATTTTTTGTTGGGAGCAGAAGTTTCAATAACACACGTTGATTTCAAATCGAATTTTAAAGAACTAGATTATATGACAATATTGAAGTATACTAGATCACACATCGAAAAACAAGGTTTAGAAGTAAAGAAAAAAAGGATTAATGGCAAAGAACGATGTTTATTAATTCATCAATATGGAAAATACAAAACAATTTAATAATTGGCTTCTATCTGTTACACTACCTAAACTAACAAAGGAGCCTAATATTTATACTACACGGCCAGACCCTAAGTAGAGTTCCAAAAGGCAAGAAATTAGGTTACAATTAGGAATTTGATCTCCTTTCCAACTCTAGACAAATTATGTTTCTTCAATCTCCTAATTTGAGTCACATTCCTAACATTTTTTCTCAAAAAAATGAAAAATCATATAAAACAAAATTCACAAAATTCAGTTGGGCCCCCAACTCCGTCCACCACTGTTTGCCGGCAAATTATAATTTATACTTTACTAGATTATGGCTTAAGTTTTTATAAAAGATTATCCAAATTATTATGCTCTGCTTGGCAGTCGTTATTGTAATAAATCAAAAACCACATCTTAATTTGTCTACCATTAAAGACCAAGTATTATAATCATTTTGTTAATGCCACGAATATCCTCAATCGTACATCTTTATTTCTATATGCCTTGGGAAACGACAGTTATGATTGAGGAAATTAGACACAGTATTCTAAAACAAAGAAGAATTATTTAATACATTTAAACCAAATTAAAGTTTTAATAACCGTATTATTTAAAAAAAAAAAAAATTGCTACGGAATTTTATGCTACGTTGTCCATTTTGAGCAATTCAAAATCTACTAGAAAACTTGCAATGTGGCCATGATAAATATGTTATGGACGAAGTCTATATCTCAAAAATTATCTCGCATGAAATATAGAACGCAAAATAAAACCATAATTATTAAGTTCATTTCTTGCGGCTATTTTTGACTTGTGATTATGGACTCGTCGTTTATCAATTTTTAAATTTGAAAGATGTATTTCAAAGTTTGTCATGAATACTTTGAAATGATAATAAAAATCTTACCCGACAATTGAAGGAATATAGCCTGTAAATAAATTAAAAGAGGTAACGCCAAAAGAAAAATTAAATGAAAGGAAAAAAAAAATTAATTTTGTCACTTTTTCATAGAAAAGTGATAGAATGTCACTTATTCACACTCTCATTTTTTCAAACACTTTGGATGCATAAATTGAATTGATTTAAAGAATTATGAATTGAATGCAATATTAAAAAAAAAGGTTTGAATTCATATATTTAAATTTTCAAAAACACATGCGTATGTATCTAGTTAATTGCTCCAATGAGATATTACGACTTTTTCATAAAATAAGGTTTGAATTGAATGTGAGATTAAAATAAGGTTAAAATTCGTATATTTAAATTTCCAAAATTCACACATATGTTATCTAGTTAATTGCTTTAATGAGATACTGCGACTTTTCGTAAAAAAGTGACAAAATATTTCTTTTTCACATTCACATTTTCGCAAACACTTTAGATGGCGACTTTTTTTTAGAGAAATTGACAAAATGCACTTTTTCACATTCTCATTTTGATAAACACCTTAGATGCATCAATTGAATTGTCATATGAAACATGGTGACAGTTCTAGATCTCTTATTATCTATACCAAGCAGGGGCGGACCTGTGGGGTCCTATAGTGTACCCCCAGATTTATTTATTTATTTTATTTTATTATTATTTTTATGTCAAAGTTTAAAACCTACACTACAAATATATTATGTAACCGGTAGTTCCAAACTCAAATTTATGCATTTGTCTCTCTCTTCCAATTTGTCCACTACGGACTACCATTACGATTTACAATTTATCCATCATTTGAAAGTTTGATTGCGATCCCATAATGGAAAGTGTCAGGGTTCGCCTTTGATACCAAGAATGCGTTAAAAGAAAAACCCAATTGCAAGCATTCTATTGATACAAAGTTATTTTTCAGACCATCGTATTCAAACTCAAAATCTAACTAGATATGAAGCATGATCGCGTAAATATGCATATGATTCAGGCATAGAAAATGGCACACTCTTCAAAAGGAAATGCATACACATATAATCAAAATGCTATATCTAACAACAAAAACATCAGATCAACCAACAACAAATGAAAATCACGAAAAGAACCTTATAGATTCAGGGAAGAAAACTTTGGGAGTAGGTAGCTGAAGCAACACTTGATCCAGATTGTGCTTGGTTTATGGAATATTTTCTCTTTTCCCTTCGATTTTCCTTGATTTCTCGAGCTTGACAGTGCTAAATTTTGTTTGCTACCGTGCGTTTAGGTTTGACCATGAAAAATACGTTCAGTTTTTACTATTTGCCATTTAATTCAAATTTATCATGTCTTTTCAATATGAACCCAAAATGTAGAGTATTTGAGTAAGTACCCCTTTATAACTTAGTGCTTGTTTAGTACAGATTTTAAGTCAATTAAAATTATTTTTTTTATTGTTATTTCACTATTTCAACTGTCATTTTTGAATTTTTCTCTCACAAGTAGAATTTAATTTATCTCTAATGGTCAAAAAATCAATTATCAAAATTCCTAAGAAACAAACACTTAATTAGTAGGCCGATCAAGATTTTTAAAGTGGTGCTAGGTGAAGATTTTGGTGTAATTTAGGTGAAGAGATCCGAGTCCAAATTGTTGACTTCAAAGTGCGTATTTGACTTCCATTATTGACTTTTGTCCTAAAAATGGGTTTGGTATTTACCGATAAAACATTTTAGACACCATACCCTAATCAACACAATTAGGTGATTAACTATATGGATTCTTTCCAATTATTTATTGACCAGGAAAAAAATTCAAATGAATGTCACGTCTCTACCCATTGTATTCTACCTACCCACTCTGATACCATTAGGCAAGATTACCTGACCAATTAAAGTACTCGACGACTATTTGTACTTCAATGATCAAGTAAATTGTTGAAACAAAGTATATGAAGAATAGAGTGCGGGAGAGACCATTAGACTAAATTTTGCCACAGATTAAGAGAATGCGCTTGCATTTGACTACGTATAGGAGAGATTCATAATAGAATGACGTTAAGTTGCAACCCTCCTTCCACGCGTTATGTTTTCATTGGCCGATAGAAGCCTAGTTTGTTACAATAAATTTCATTTTGATGTACACGTTTTCATATACGATTGAGTTACATTGTATAGATTGATTTCGACTTTTTCTTAATCTTCAAGGATCTTGTGTTGATTTTTAGGAGATGATAAAGTAATTGCCTTACAAGACTTTTCATTCCAAAATACTTCTATATCCTGTTATTGGGGATCTTGAATCACTCATTGTGTCAGACATAACTTGGAGGCATTCATTCATCGAACCCATGGGACTTTACCATGAGGATTATGGCAATAAGGGGTTCGATGGGGATGTGTGGTTCTTGCCTAGTGGTGCTTCTTGCGAAGACTGTAAGGGATCCTTTAATAGTTCGACTGTCCTTCTCAAGTTGGGATAGAGAGCATGAGAAATATGCATGATCACCACATGGCTTACAGTCAAAGACCTACATGGCATTCATTTCCACGATGATGCTTAAGTGGCTTCTCAACAGAATTGGAGGCGTAATATTATATATTGAATAATACTATCTAGCACCACCGATCTTATACTGTATTTAAAAAATAAAAAAAAAACTATGTGATGGTAAGGGGCGGATCAAGGGCCGAGCTGTGCTACAGTTTGTCCCTACAACCCAAATGTTAATTTTTAAAAAAAATTAAGTATTTTGTGTGTGTGTGTGTGTGTGTGTGATTTTATTTATTTCATTTATTATGTATTAGCCCGTCTTGAATTTTTTATTGGATCCGTCATTGGTGATGGTTCAATTAAAAGTAAAATTATGTGATTCGTTTAATAAGGCCTTGTTCAAGAAAATATTATTTTGATTTAAACTCCGCAAGTGTGTAGTTCGTAGCAAGTAATAAATTGTAATGAAGAGTTTCGAATGTTGTCCCATAGAAATTGAGTTAGCTTAATTTTACCTATCGAGCCTTAACCGAAACCAATTCGTCAATCAAGATATTTGTAACGTAACTATACCTAAACTAGATTATGTATGCAAATGTGAATGAATGAAACGAAATTAGAATGCAAAGTGATGTATGAAGTGCAAGTTGTTAAATTTAATGAATGAACGGTGCACTAGGATTGCGAATTCTCATGCAATGATTTCTTTTAATCCTAGTTCTACAAATTGACAAAACGTTTGAATGTTGAAATATCAATGTTCCTATTTTATCCAACATTTACTCTCGAGTAATATTGAACCTACTCTCATTTATGACCAGACTATATCTCTATGATGGATGCGAATATATAAGAATGCATAAATTTTTGTGAATACTTAGAGATTTATGTAGGGCATAGTGGTATATCTGTATTCACTATCGGACCCTACAATGGTTTATACCCTGTCGAACCTATTTTTCGTCTCTCGAATGCATGAAATAAGCCACCAACTCACACAATCACGCACACATAATTATGGAAGAAAATTAATTGTATATAAACCATTCAAATTCGTAGAACATGTTTTAATGTCAATAATATAAAACTAGAAATCAAAGATTACATCACATGATTCATCGTTCTCTTAGTACAGATTTATGTAGCCTAACATTGGGAAAGAAATAAAACACAAAGAAAATTTAAGATATGACATCACTGGGTTAATATTCTACTTGAATCTTCGTGTTTTGTCCTCGTGTTTGAGGCTTAAAATCTCCTTCAAAGTGTATTCTATGTATTCTCAATGTATTTCCCCCCTTGATTTGACGGCTCTTGGGTTTTTTTACATGTCCCACAACTTATTTTCCATAAGAATTTGAATCAGAGAAGGAAATTGAAAATCTTAGGACGGAATACTTTCATGCGATTGTATGGTTCAATAGGTCAGCCCTCCTGGAGTCTCTAATTGCCAACATGTGATCGCATGGTATAAAGTTTCTTCCAAAAGTGGTGTTTTGGTCCCCGAACTTCAAATTCTTATCTTTTGACTTCTTTTCTCCTTTTTCTTCTCCCAACACTTCAAATCTTCAACAAATTGGTCCTCGATCCTCTTCAAATCTTCAACAAATGGGTCCTTGATCCTTTCACATATTTGTTTATGCTTTCGGCTCAACTTTTGGCTATTTACACTTTGGTCCTTGAACTTTCATTTTCTTCCATTTTGGTGCTTTTCGCTTCTTTTCTCTTGAATTCCCCCATACCCATCAATATAGTCCTACGAAATGAAATTGTATTGAATTAAGTCGTATTTAAACACTATTGTCTACACTTCGTCATGTTTTGTGGTGGAATAAGTGTATAAAAATGCACTTTTCTAGCCTCCTATTCTATGTTACCTAAATTGGTACTATATCACTAATTGTGCTAAATTACATTACTCTCATAATCAACACTTTCATAATTTTTTCATCTACTTCAATTTCAACATTATTTTTCATAATCTGTGAATTAAAATCAACATTATATTGATTTATATGAATTTACACCAACTGATATGGGTAGATAATCAACACTTCCGTCGTTTTAAAAAAAGGAAAAAAAACAAATACGAAACTAGGAATTAACAATATTTTTTAATATGAATTTATAACAACTGATTGGGTAATAAATCAACCAACACTTGTGTCGTCTTTAAAAATAATAATAATAATAATAATAATAATAATAATAATAATAATAATAATAATAAGGAACTAGGAATTATATTTTTTTTTTCATAATTTACAATTTCCTTTTCAAGCATAAAAAGAATCGGAAACTGTTTCTATCATAGTTTAGTTCTCTCTACACATGAAACTATTGAATTCCATAGGTAAAATTCTTGGTTTATGAGAACAATATCTAATCGAAATTTGGCTACCTTTACATTCATTAGGTAATGTCAAGTCGGTAATCCAACTTGATAACCCATGAAGACCGATTGAGGAACCAATTCGTCAAAAAAAAAAAAAAAAAAAAAGGGAAAAAAAAAAAAAAAAAAAAAAAAAATTCCAAACATGCCGACTAAACTAGCTAATAAATTCAATGAAATGTATAGGTGTGTTGACACATAAAAATTTAGCCCAAATCGAACAGCCCAAGGAGTGAAGCCCAATTGGAGGATTCCCAAATCAGATAGCCCAAAGAACGAAACCCAATCGAACAAATCAAGATGAAGGCCCAAATAAGGAGGCCCAAGAATACGGTAACGCCATCGCCCAAGTTTGCAAGTCGCCCAAAATCTGAGCAAATGGAGTGTCATACAGTCGCCCAGAGCTATTACTCTATTCTCGCCCAAACCTTCAAGTCGCCCAAGGTCTTAACAAACATAAAGCGTCGTGGTTATCAAAAAGTGCAGTTATCAAAGCAGTTATTAAAGCAGCCCTATCACGTTCCACGATTCAAGGAATTCAATCGAAAGCGGTTGAACGATGAAGAGTAATGGCAACAGTTAAAAAAGGCAGTTTTCATGACAAGTTGGCCATTACGAAGAAAGTGGGTAGTTATAGGATGATCAAGCAGTTTTTAGAGCGGTTGATCACAAAGAGATCGTCCATGAAGTATAAAAGGGAGAAAGGACATGGAAGCAAAGGACCGAATCCAAAACTCTCGAACAGAGAACATGTAATTTTAATTTCCTTAGTTTTTAGACTTAAACACTTTTCTTTCGGTAACTCGTGTGCTTGCGCCCCTTGGAGGCACTTTGTTTTTCATTTCCAATTGTAAAGTCATCGCCAATAAAAGAACACCCCATTTTGGGACTTTGTTTCAAGAGGTTTTGTCCCTTACACAATCGTCTGATCCTTTTAATTGTTAGCGACTAACCCGCGCGAAACAATTTGGCACGCCCAGTGGGACAGTGGTGTTAGGTGTTGAAAGTACAAAAGGTAAAACAATATACCTCAGAGATTCGATAAGGAAGCAGCAAGTCAGGGAGGAATCCAGTCTGTGATCGAGCGATATGAGGAGCAGCATGCCTCTCCACGAACAGATGGACAGAATCAGAGCAGTAACAGTCGTTACGAACCAATGACGGAGTTAAGTTCTCGAACCATGCGTGCATTACTTGGAGAACTCACGCAAGACGTCGTTGAACAGGTAAATCTTCAAAGTATTCATAATATAGAAAGATTTACGCAAAATGGGAATGTACACTATGATAATATGGCCAAACAACTAAAGACGTTGAATGAAACAATGAATAAGTTAGTAGGCCAAATTTGTCAATCGGCTATACCTCTTACAAACTACTTTCAAACTAGGACAATTGTGGGACATAATCCCTCAGTCCTAAATCCGAATCAAGGGGTAGAACCACTTTCTGGTCCCTTTACTTCAAACCAAGGGGGTACTACAGTGCCAAATCAAAACAATGGTAGTGGTATGCCTAACTTGGGGGGTAATCCAAACGTGAGAGATAATGTCCTAAACAATGGACAGAATATTCCACGTGTTAATGAGGGAATAGATGTTCAGGCTAATGGTAATGGCCCTAATCATGGTAATTTTGTTGCCAATCAAGTACCAAATATCAGGCCTCATGTAAATCAACCGGTTAACCAACCTATAGGAATTCCATATGACCCTAACGTTATGTTGAGGAACCAAATTATGGAAATCGTACAGGATTTGATGGCTCTTGGGGTGCGTCCCGTCATTAGGCCTACGTACACAAAGTCATATCCTGATTGGGTAGACCAAGCATATCCATGGCCTAGAGGGTACAAAGTGCCAGAATTCTCACTGTTTACCGGTTTAGGAGAGGTGTCTACTCTAGAACACATAGGGTGATTCACATTGCAAAGTGGTGATGTAACCGATTACCATAAAATGAGGCTTTTCCCTAGTTCGTTAACAGGAGTAGCTTTCTCCTGGTTCATCAACTTGCCAGAGAACTCTGTTCAAACATGGCAACAATTGGAACAGTTGTTTCACGCTCAGTTTTATAAAACTGAGTCTGAAGTCACTTTGGCTGATTTGGCGAATCTACGTCAAATGCCAAACGAATGAGCAGAAAGCTTTCTCCAAAGGTTCAAGACAGCAAGAAGCAAGTGTTTTGTACCTCTGCCCGAAAAAGAATTTGTCAAGATCGCTCAGGGCTGCTTGAGCTTTGATTTAAAAAAGAAGTTCCAGGACAAGGAATTTCCTGACCTTTTCCAATTGAGTGCGAATGTGATTAGGTATGAGCGGCGGATAAGAGAGGAAGAACAAATGAAAAATTCTAGTAAAGGGACTTATTACAAAGACCCAAATTTTGACGTTCATACCATCGACGACAAGTCATACGATCAGGCCGAAATGTGTTTGGCCGAATTGATCAAAGGAGATACATATACTTGTCCTATAATGGCCAAGCCTAGACCATCAGACAAAGATGAGCCCATAAAAGATGGAAACATAAATGCTAGAACGTTCTCGTTCGACGTAACCAAAGCTGACCTTATATTTGATAAATTATATAGGGATAAGCTAGTTAAAATTGAGCGATAAGTATAAATTGCCAAACCCTGAAAAAATTAAGGGTAAAAAATATTGTAAGTGGCATAATGCATGGTCACATTTGACTAACAATTGCTTGATTTTCCGTCATGTATTGCAGGATGCCATTGAATCAGGACGAATTACGTTCGATGATAAGAAAAAGATGGCAGTGGACGAAAATCCTTTCCCACAGCCACTTGGAGTAAACATGGTGACATTTGGATTCAAAAACAAGTTGCCAAAATTCAAGTTGGTCGTAGATGATGGAGAAGAGGATCCTAGACCACATCCTAGCGTCTTTGAACGAATCAAGGGAAAAGAACCAAAAAAGGACGAAGACGTCCTGTGTGCAAGGTGTAAAAGAGAAGTGAATGGAAATACTGAGAAATCCGGGACATGGCAGCATCCTCATCGCCCTACCTTCTTCCCAAACACTCAGCCTGGTAGAGGGCGAGGTACATCATTCTATAGAGGACCGCCTTTTGAGAGGCAGTTCAGGCCAGCAGATAATGGAAGAACATTCAGGCCGCAATCTCGCCGGCCAAATGTATGGTATTCATTCCAGTATAATGCAGGAAGGGCAATACCCTTCGATGAGATGACTAGGACCCAACAAAGGCGTTTCCAACGAAACTACGGACGGATGATGAGGCAGTAACAGGGAATGCCACATCCTAAAGCGCCTAAACTACTCAAGGTAGCCAATCAAAATGTCCTCAAAAATAGTGAAGAGGCCGGTACAGATGAATCAATGAAAGAACTGCCAGAAACTTCTTGTGGGAGATCAAGATTTGAGCGAGACAGAAGGGATGAAGAAGATCCAGATCAGCCCCTTGCTATCCAATTCGGTACGTTGCCTCCTGTCGTGGCCAATAATTACCTACTGGCCAATGAATTCAAGAATAAAGAAAAAGAAGAAGAGAGGGAGGACAACGAAGAAGGAGCCTGCGTGCTGGTATGTGAAGAAGGTCAGACTTCTAGAGAGGCCTACAATGATGAAGAGGATGATGTGATGACAGATATTGAAGAAGAAATCGACCTAGAAGCAGAAAGAAAAAAGAGAGGAATATCGCTCAATACTCTGTTTAAGCAACTACATCACGAGGGAGTTCGCGAAGAGACTTGTTGGGGGAACCATTTGGGCGTCCTTTCAATTTCTACGTACTGTACGGGACACCCAAAAGAAAGAAGAGAGTGCCTCGCTCTGAAAAGTATGGATCACCTCCAAGAATAATGCCCCCTCCCACAGGTTGGATAATTGATGAGGAAGCATTAGAAAGAAGTAGGAAGGAAGTTCAGGAGGATCAGCGTGATATACTGCACGTCGACTTATCACAGGGGGATAATTCGACAGAAAACAAGCAGGAAGTAGAAATAGAGGCTGCCGAAAAGGTTATTTTTAAACGGCCAGCCATGAAATTGACTAAACACTTGAGGCCATTATACGTTAAAACTTTAGTTAAAGGTGTCTCAGTGGCAAAAGTGCTTGTCGACAATGGAGTAGCTATAAACACCATTCCATCTAGGATGATGAGGAAGTTCGCAAAGACAGAGGGTGACATGATTCCTACGGAAGTCATCCTCACTAGCTTCAATGGAGGAGCAACTTCAGTTAAGGGAGTTATGCCATTGGACATAACTATAGGGACGACTACTAGGACCACTGTCTTCTTTGTAATAGATGGTCCTACTAGTTACAACGTGCTAATAGGAAGAGATTGGATACATGGAAATCACTGTATACCCTCATCGCTCCATCAATGCCTGATCTTTTGGAATGACAAAGGCGAAGCAGAGGTGGTACAGGCCGATCATAGGCCTTTTGTCGCAGAAACAAACTCGGTGGAAAAGTTCATATACGAAGGAAACTATGGACCTGTCAGAGTAGTACAAGATGGGGAAGAAACTCAGGTTGTCGCTCAAAGCGAAGAACCGTTCTCAGTGGATGCACTCACTGAGATGTTCAAACAGATGAGGCCAAATATAGTGGCCTTGGAAGAGCCAGTAATTGGCAAAAGAATAATTAAGGAGTCTTGAATGGACTTTAAGTTACAAAAGCAAATGGCCGACATTCAGGCCTTCAAAGCCAGACTGATGGCTTTCAATAAGGAATGCAATGACAAGGCGAAAGAAGAGACAGCCCTAAAAGCGCTGAAGGACAAGTTGGCAGTATTCGAGTTAGAGCAAAGTATTGGCCGAGAAGTCAACAAGGTGGACTGTTTGGAAGAGGAAGTACTTACAAGGAAACTGGACGACGAAGTGATGCGGATTGCCAAACCTGGATACGCTCAAGCACAAGACCCTCTGATCAAAGTAAATATTGGCAATGAAGGAGAAGACCGTCCAACATTCATCAGCCAGATGCTCGACCAAGAGGTTAGTAACAAATTAATCACTTTGCTAAAAGAGTACAAAGATTGTCTTGCTTGGGAATATGAACAAATGCCTAGTTTAGATAGAGACTTGGTGGAACATAGGTTACCAACTAAACCTAATTTTAAACCTCATAGGCAACCTCCTAGGCGTTTTGCTCCTAATGTACTCCCTGAGATTAAGAAAGAGATAGAGCGATTATTGAAAGCAGGTTTTATAAGAACAGCCAGATATGTTGAATGGTTGTCGAATATTGT
>NC_036244.1:15237170-15277509 GCF_002742605.1 Olea europaea var. sylvestris | reverse complement strand
AGTTAAGATGTTCGTTTGAACGAATGAGGCAATATAAGCTAAATTTGAATCCCTTGAAGTGTGCATTTGGTGTTAATGCAGGGAATTTTCTTGGTTTCTTAGTACACAAGAGATGGATTGAACTTGATAAAAATAAAGCGAAGGCTATTTTAGAAGCCAAACCACCTAGCAACAAAAAGGAGTTGCAAAGGTTTCTAGGCCAAGTAAACTTTTTAAGACGCTTTATTTCTAACTGTGCAGGGCGAACTAAAGCCTTTTTGCCGCTCTTAAAACTGAAAAATTAGGACGAATTCGTCTGGAAAGAAGAATATCAAAAGGCTTTTGAAAGCCTGAAGACATATCTATCAAGTCCACAAGTGTTGGTGTCACCAATCCAAGGACGGCCAATGAAAGTGTATGTATCGGCTGAAAAAGAATCAATAGCTGGAATGGTCGCACAGGAAGACCAATTTGGTGAAGAAAGGGCAATTTACTATTTAAGTAGACGGTTAACGAAATGTGAATGTAATTACTCTGCTATCGAAAAATTATGTCTTGTATTGTATTTCACATGTACAAAATTAAGGGCTTATTTACGGCCCGTAATCGTTTATTTAATTTCTAAAGTAAATTTAGTTAAGTATATGTTCTCGCGCTCTATTTTACACCAAAGAGTAGGCCTTTGGACACTAGCTTTATCAAAATTCGAAATACAATATATACCTCAAAAGGCAGTCAAAAATCAGGCTTTGACTAACTTTCTAGCCGATCATCCATGCCTTGATATGCCTGAAGAGATCGAACTAGAAATCAATTCGTTCGAGTTAAAACATTGGGTGTTGTATTTCGATGGATCAAAAACTTCTAAAGGTGTAGGAGTAGGGGTAGCATTGATTAATCCTTTAGGAATTTGCTACAAATTCGCATTCACTTTAGATAGAATGTGCACCAACAATCAAGCCGAATATGAAGCCTTAATTATAGGCCTAGAACTAATGATAGATATGGGAGTAAGAAATGTGATCGTTAGGGGCGATTCTCAATTGGTGATCCATCAATTGATTGGTGATTTTAAATGCCAAAGTGATTCCATTATAAGTCAATACGAGATCGCCCAAGAATTATTAGAAGAATTCGATCAAGTAGAACTCCAATGCGTTAATAGGATATATAACGACGTGGCAAATGAGTTAGCCCAAATGGCATCAGGGTACTCAAAGGTTTTGAATTGGAAGTCTACTTGTGAGTATGGAATCATATTGCCCGTGACTCAAAGAAGGGCGAGAAAGATTGAACTCCACTGCATACAAGATGGAGATGCAATGGATTGGAGAACAGAGATTAAAGGGTTTCTTAAAGAACTTAATGGAGGGATTAGTAGGAAAATGAAACTGTGTTTGCTGAACTATACACTAATAGATGAAGAGTTGTTTAAGAAACGCTCTGATGGTGTATTATTAAAGTGTGTAAGTTTGCAAGAAGCCAAGACGATCATGGCTGAGGTGCACGAAGGGATATGTGGAGCTCATCAAGCTGGCCAAAGGATGAGATGGTTAATTATTAGGAGTGGATATTTTGGCCAAAGATGGGAGAACTATGCGTTCAGTATACAAAGAGTTGTTTAGCATGCCAAAAGCATGGTCCAATACAAATGGCGCCAGCACGAGAAATGACACCTATTATTAAACCTTGGCCGTTCAAGGGTTGGGCGATAGACCTGATAGGGAAGATTTATCCCCCATCCTCCAAGCAACATACTTTTGTTATAGTTGCAACCGACTATTTCACCAAATGGGTAGAAGCAATATCTTTGAAAGATATCACCCAGAAAAATGTTATAGAGTTTATCCGTGATCACATTATTTATAGGTTTGGAATTCCACAAACGATAATGGTAGATCACAGAACATCTTTGAATGGGGATCAAGTGAACAAATTTTTGAGCGAGTTTGGGGTTAAATTAGTAAGTTCCACACCATACTATGCTCAATCCAACGGATAAGCGGAATCTTCTAATAAGATTCTAAAAAATATCATCAGAAAGATGATAGATGAAAATGTCAGAAATTGGCACGAATGTCTGAACAAGGCTTTATGGGCTTATAGAATATTACCTCGGTCAAATACCAAGGTTACTCCTTTCCAACTTGTTTATGGACAGGAGGCTGTTTTGCCTATAGAAATCAACGTGCAATCGATCAGAGTGTGCTTACAGCATAAGTTGAATGATGATGAGTATGCCGAATCACTAGTTCAAAATTTATTGGGGTTAGACGAATTAAAGTTGGACGTCTTAGATAGATTACAAGTGCAAAAGCAAAGAATGGCTAAGTTTTATAATAAAAAAGTCATAGCCAAGTCGTTCAGCCTGGGTGAACTAGTTTGGAGAACGATACTCCCTTTGGATAGCAAAGATCCAAAATACGGGAAATGGTCGCCCAATTGGGAAGGACCATATAAAATAAACAGTGTGTTGCCCAATGGAGCGTATCACTTGGAGGATTTAGACGGCACCAAGCACGTGTGATTCATTAACGGTAAATATTTAAAAAAATATGTTCCTTCTTTATGGGAATGTGAACAGATAAAATCATAATCAAATATGTTGAACGATTAAAGGATAACAAAGTCAGAGCGAAATACGTTCAAGTGAAGTCCTTTATTATCAAACGTTCATTACAAGAATACAAAAATACAAATAATGGATGCTCTACGAAATACAATTAAAAGTAAGCTAATCTCCCGATTGATCGTTGAGTAAGCCTCACGCCGCCTTCCTAAATGCATCGCTGCAATGGTGGGATCGCCGAGTAAGAGGGTGTACTGGCCTCACCACCTTCCTAAATGTATCGCTGCAATGGCGAGCAAAGAGGCTGAGAAACACTCTCAGCAAGCAAGCTGAGAAGCACTCTCAGCAAGCAATGTGGCCCACAAACAGCCCAAAAATTACTTTCTATCATCGACTCCTTATAAAGGACAAAGAGACGATGGGAAGAACTTTGAAGGTAAAAACTTCGCTGCTGGCCAGAAAATATTTCCTATACCTCCCACAACAAAGGTGACATCAAGGTAAATAGTAAAATGGGTGGACTAAACAATCCATTTTGGGTCGGACTGATTGTCAGAATGCCAAGCACTGACAGCAAATTAGTTTCGAAGAAGAAAATGAAGATGAAGACGAAAGATGGAAAATGCGAAGCATTTATAGGGGGTGGAGATGAAAAGACGGAATATGAACAGCCGCATTTTTGCCTAATAAACGGAATTAAATAGCCCAAAGTCTTGGAAAAAGTGGTGGGAATATCAAAAGAAGATGGACAAGATTTTTAGCACAAAGCAGTTAAATGCTTAAAGAATTGATGACTAAAAAACAAACGTCAAATACATGCACAAGAAGTTAATGTTCATTAATGATGAACAAAGTTACAAAGGGAAAAAATCAAATTACAAAAGAAAAAAGACATCATATGTCTTAATTACAGTCTACCCCATACTGAACGAATTCGTTCCCTAAGTTTTTCCCAATCCTCGTTCTGCCGAGAGGAAGTGATGTTCAATTCAGCCGCGACATCATCATCAACTTCCAACTTCTTGTACTGTTCGACCAAGGACTTAGTTCGCTCAATTCCCTGGGAGGCGTTGCGCTTTTTAGTAGCCATTCTCGTCTTGCAGTCATCTATTTTGGCTTGAAGTTCCCTCATCTGAGCAGCCAAGTTAACCATCAAAGAGTCTTCAACCATGACTTTGGAAGAGATTTCTTTCAACTCGTCCTCAGCCTTGTTAATCTCCATACGTAAAGACTCTTTCTCAGCTACGGCTCGAAGATATTGAGTACTTTTGGCCTTTAGTTCAGCATTCTTAGCCAGCAAAGAAAGGACCTCGGAGTGGATAACCTTCAACGTCGCTTTAAAATTGGCAGAAAGATTGAGCGACGGAAGCGTCAGTGCTTGCTCCAACTTCGCACTCAAGTGCTCAAGTTTGTCCTTGTGTCTGGCAGCACTAGCCCTTCCAATAGCCATATCCATGAAGGATACGTACTCAAATATCGACTCCTTGAGGAACTTCAAATCTTCCTCTGAAGAAGCAGCAGGACGATCAGATGGAGCAGGGCGAGATGTCTGAACTTGCCCCTAGGAAGCGAACAAGTCTTGGATAGAACGCACAATTTTGTCAGCATCCTGCAAAGAAAATTGCCAATATTAAAGATCCTCACTACAACTAACAAGATAGAAATAGAAGTGAAGCAAAGACTACCTCATCAACAATCATAGAAGATGGCATGCCCTCAGCTAAGCTTGCCACCAACGACTCCTCCATTCGTGAGGACTTCCCCTTGTCTGAGCGAGAAGATGTTGCCACAATGGACGGACTCATAGGAGTATCTGCAAAACTCAAGAGTAACAAATCAGAAACCAACAGCACAAGCAAAGGTAAGACATCAAAAGACTGAATTATCTTCTGCTTCGATGTTTGGGAGGTTGACGCCCTGGTAAGAAGGTGGCTCATCCATGGGTTGTGATGAGGACTCCGGGACTGAAGATGTCTCTTTAAGCGTAGCCCCCTCATCAACTGGTTTGAATGAAGTAGCCTCAGCAGAGGATGATGGAGCAGGAGTTGTTGATGCCAAAGTCTTGGAAGGAGAGGCTAAGCTTTTCTGAGAAGTCCAAAAGATCATCAGCGCACAGAAAAGTTTCAAGTAAGGAAAAGTATGCTTGTAAGTAAATCAATTTAGTTACCTTCCTCCTGACGGTAAGAGGGGCATCATCATTATCATCAACATCATCCTCCAGAATGGGAGATGCTGAGGCTGGCCGTTTGCGGCTTGGGGCACTCTTGGCTGTAGTAGGCTTGGCAGGAAGAGAAGAAGATGGGCGAGCAGACTGTTTAGTGAGACGAGAAGGAGAAGGGCTCTGAATAGACAAAGGAGTGACCAAAACAGAAAGAGGAGAAGAAATGCTCGGTTGGTCTAATGAATGAAAGGCACGATTGGCGTCGGTCGCAAATAATCTGCGCTTCACCGACGGCCAGAGTTGTTCAAAAAGAGGGTGAATGGCGTGGCTAGAATTGAAGGGGGCCAATGAAAAATGGCTGGTTAAAAGAAGATTACGAGCATCTATATCCTCTGCCTCCGCCTTAGTAATTGTATAAAAACGGTCAACTAAGTTCCTTGAATAGCAAGGAGGAATAGGCCAAGTTTGGCCAAAACCAAGCTGACGAGCAAAAAATTGGGGAGCATAAATCTCTACCCCCGCTTTGGCATTGGTCCCAATTAGAATATCATGAAATAGTTCCCTCCCGGTTAAAAACTGGATCCAAATGAGCAGGGAGGTGCTCGCACTATCTATAGTGGAAGGGGGATGTACATAGTTTGGAGTCAAAAAAGGAGGAAAAGGAAAAAAGGAAGGGATTGAATTTAAAGAATAAAAGAATGAAAAAATGTCCCTTCTGGACATATTTACAGGAGCTAAGGGATCCATGACTAGCCCATAACAGCTAGCAGAGGAGCGAGAAATGGATGGAGCACCAAGCAATGGAAAATAGGATCTCACCCACAGTTGAGTGAACCAAAGAGGTCCACTGCCAGTGAGAGATGCACCATTCTTCAATTGAGCTTGAAGAGAGGCCGTGCCTCTATAAAGGGCAGCCAAAAACAAAGAACATAAATTCAAAGGCCTGCCACGCGCCAATTCGTGCGCTATAGGTAAATAACTCAGGGAGGGCTTTATGCTTGGCACGCACAAAACATATTTACAAAGCTAAACTAAAAGGATGGCCACTCGCTCAGTATGGGAAGGCTCAGCACTCGAATGATTGTGAAGGGTCTGCAGGCTTGAATAAGAATCGGTGTAGTTTTTACCAAACTTTGGGGCGCCACCAGAAACCAAGATACCAGGAAAAATGGTATCGCCCAAAGGTGGTAGATTCACCAGGGCCCCAACATCCCTTAAGGTAATAGACATAGGGCCAAGAGGGAAAATAAATGTGTTATACTCAGGGGACCAAAAACTCAAAGCAATCGAAAAGAGTGCTGAATCAAAAGTAGGGGGGCGAATAGAGATTTCTAACAAATCAGAAATCCTAGCGCTATCAAAAAGTGCCTTAGTAGGACCATGACCCACAAGGCGAGCACGCCACCTACGGAAAGCTACATCAGATTTAGGTTAAGTGCGAATACCTCTTTCGCGAAGTGGCCCCAGTGGTAGAGAGTTCAGAAATGGAGGGCCCTGAGTGCAAGGAAATAGCTGACCTACCGCCGTCTGTTCAACTGCCTTTGCATTGTTGAAGAAAGGACCCAAGTAGAACGGCGGGTGCGAGAAAACTCGGAGTTATGTATGGATGACTCAGGAGTTTCTGAAAGTCATCGAAACTAAAGGAGTCGCCAGCTTGAGATTGTGAAGTAGCCATTTGAGATGAAACGAAGTTTTTCAGGGTTACGTAGCAGGGAAGCAAAGGATGAACATTAAATCTTGAGAGAGACGCGAAAAATTTGAGGCGTGGTTTAATGGTGGAGTGAAATGGCGTGTTTGGGGTTATAAGGGTTTGCAAAACGACGCACCTTTTCAAGTTATAGAAGGAAACAATGATTGAAATTCTTGAAAATTTCGAATGTTGCTGGAAACACAAAGTGAATATGGCAAAATTTAATAATTATTATTAATTCTGCCATATTGGGGGGTAATTGTTGACACATAAAAATTCAGCCCAAATCCAACAGTCCAAGGAGTGAAGCCCAATTGGAGGATCCCCAAATCAGATAGCCCAAAGAACGAAGCCCAATCGAACAAATCAAGATGAAGGCCCAAATAAGGAGGCCCAAGAATGCGGTAACGCCATCGCCCAAGTTTGCAAGTCGCCCAGAATCTGAGCGAATGGAGTGTCATACAGTCGCCCAGAGCTGTTACTCTATTCTCGCCCAAATCTTCAAGTCGCCCAAGGTCTTAACAAACATAAAGCGTCGTGGTTATCAAGAAGTGTAGTTATTAAAACAGTTATTAAAGCAGCCCTATCACGTTCCACGACTCAAGGAATTCAATCGAAAGCGGTTGAACGATGAAGAGTAATGACAACAGTTAAAAAAGGCAATTTTCATGACAAGTTAGCCATTACGAAGAAAGTGGGCAGTTATAGGATGATCAAGCAGTTTTTAGAGCGGTTGATCACAAAGATATCGTCCATGAAGTATAAAAGGGAGAAAGGACATAGAAGCAAAGGACCGAATCCAAAACTTTCGAACAGAGAACATGTAATTTTAATTTCCTTAGTTTTTAAATTTAAACACTTTTTTTTCGGTAACTTGTGTGCTTGCGCCCCTTAGAGGCACTTTTTTTTTTCATTTCCAATTGTAAAGTCATCGCCAATAAAAGAAAACTTTTTTTTGGGACTTTGTCTCAAGAGATTTTATCCCTTACACAATCATCTGATCCTTTTTAATTGTTAGCGACTAACCCGTGCGAAACAGAACTATATAAACAAAAAGGGAAAAAATCTCGTAACATTGTCGTGTCCATTGGTTAGTCCAATCTAAAGCTTTGAAAGACACCTGCACCGTCTTGGGCGAAGGTAGATTTATTTGGATCGGCCTATTCGTTTTTACACATTTAAAAATAGATTTGCTTTATCGTGAACCAGAAAAAAATATAATCTATAAACACAGAAACTATATCAAAAACAAAAGTTGTATTGAGAGATAAATTTTACATCGAATAAAAATAATAACAAAAATCAATAACATATAAGAATTTGAATTACTCTTCTCACTAAGGTTGACCTTTTAAGATAGAATCTCAATATTGAATATGATATCAGAGTTCACTGATCTCCAATGAGTAATTCGATTAGATTAAAACTCAAAAAAAAAAGCATGCAAAATTTAAGATTGATTTGCTCAAACAAATTAACATCTTGTGGAAGTATGTGATGTATAAATTTCACATCGAATAAAGATAAATACACAAACCAACATATAGGAATTTGAGCTACCACTTTTGATAAAGTTGATATTTTAAGATAGAACTCCAAATCTAAATAACATGTAATATGAATTTAGACTAACATGCTCACATTTTTGTATTATTGGCATTTTTATATATCTTGAACAAGTAATTGTTATGAAGCCCTTATCTCCCTCGCCCAAAAAATAAAAAAATATCATATATATATATATATAACCATGTTATTCTGCTAGGGTCATTCATACAAACCCTAGCAGGACTCCTCAGATTCGGGGGTGGGTATTTTCTATTTTTTTATTTTTTGCATTAAAAAATGGGGTGGACCGGGTGTATGAGAGATATTCTGGCCGAGTCAGTTAAAATGACCCAGGCAAAATAGTATTTTTGATATATATATAAATATAAAAGTCCTTTATTAATTGGAAAAAAAAATTTGACAAAAAATAATGTTTCGTACTTGTGGCAGACGGTGTTAATGTCCCAACGCACATGTAGTGTCGGCTGAAAAATGTTGAATCTCTTTTTACCTTTGACCACGTGCACTTTGTCCTCGAAGAAAGTCAAGAATAGACCAAAACCTAGTCAAATTTTTTCTTGCCACGTGGAAAGTGCATTAGATTCTTCTCTCTCCAGAGCTTCATGATAAAATTCTTTCCCCCTAAGTCCATGCCAAAAATTGTCACTTATGCAAGTCTTTCAATATTAGAGATGATCAAATTACTTTAGTGTCACTGAATCAACCTTTATTCGTGGCGCATGAACTTGCTATAATACTTTGCAAATTTTCTAAAAATTTAGTCATGATGTTGACTAAATCGACCTTTGCCCTCAATGACGGTTTTTATCTAGTCACACACAAAAAATAACCAACATATTGTAGACTTTTCTTATTGTTCGAGGGATAACCTTATTTTTCTATAAATTAGACAATATGAAACACGGACATTGTCATTGAAGAATGTATAAATTAGACTATGAAACACGAACATTGTCATTGAAGAATGTATATAAGTATTTTTAAACCGTTCAAATTATAAAAAAATAAAAATGAGTGGTGGATGAGTGAGTAATACTTATAAGACTAATTAGGTAGGACTTTTGTTTTTGTTTTAATTTCTTGTAGAAGAGTATTTTTTTTTTTAAAGAAAATTACCTTGATATATATTTAAAAGCTAATTTCTAAAATATTTATCTTTCGAAAAAGTTCTAGAGGAAGCCACATTAGACAGGTTTCTCTAAAATCACTGGCGGACCTATATATGGTCTTGGTCTTTCAAGATTTTTTTTTTTTTGTTTTTGTTTTGTTTTTGAGGTTATAGAGCCAAAAATTAGTTTTAGGCAGTAGTGATAGTTGGGTTTTTTTATTAGAATAAAGCTACAACGATGACCGAACAATTGAGAGAGTGAGAGTTGAGATTATTTTGTCATCTGCGATATTTAATTTGAAAATTCTTTGGAAATTATTATTTTTCATATATGTGAGATTATTTGGAATTCTTTGAGAATTGTTATTTTACATATATATGAGATTTGTGAATCTATGACAATGATCTCTTGTATATGTTCATGTAGCATAAATAATTTTTTAATAAATTTGATCATGCCTTACTAACACTAAATATCTACGTCCGCCATTGTCTTAAATCTCTTCTAATTAGAAGAAATATAATTATAAAATTAATCATTTTCAAAAGCAACTTTTGAGTATTAAAAAGTCATTTTAACTTTTCAAAAGTCATGTCAAACGAACTCATATATCTCAAGAAATGTAAGAACAAAAATGATTTAAGGATTTAAGCGATTATAAATCATTTATAAACGTTAGGCAAGCTAGGCTTGTTGAATTATTTGTCCAAAACATTAACTTATATTATATGCATAAATCATAATGCACCTCACATGACCAGACAACATTGGATATAATTAATAACTAATATAATTTTCTGCAGCCACTGTAGTGTTCATGCATTGAATCCCCTCTAAATAATGACTGAATTTGTATAATGGATTCATGTGAAAACATTACAAATGGTCTGTCCACAGTGCCTTTTCCAGTATATATTGCCAAGTGTAAGAATTTTGTTTGTTCTTCATCAGATATTTACGGCTGATACCTTATTTATTTTATTTATTTGAGCAAATTGTCTAGAAGTCTAACATTATTTCAAATGATTTATTTAATTGTGTGCTCTTTATGAGGTAAATTAGCACGATTGTCTAATCTTAAGTCGAAGCTGATTTAATTTGATTCATCATTGACTTAACTTGAACTAGGGATCAGTTGACTTGATTCATATGATTTAATTCCATTTGGAGTTGCTTTTGATAAAGCCCGTTTTAGTGTTGATCCATTCAATCGACCAATACTAAATAGAATGCCAGACATTTAAATACTGGCAAATTTTTCATAAGTTTTTCCGTATGAAATGTAGGGGCATTGTGTTCTAATTACCTTTTTACTAATTTATTTGGGACTCGTTTGCATTTTTTAAAAAAAATTGGGACCATGATTGCAAATAGTTATTTCTTTTTTCTTTTTATTTTATTTAAATATTTTATACTCTTTGTTTCACAACTTTTAATTGATAAAATTAATGAAAAAAAACTTTTTGCGCAATGAAAAGTGAAAATAAGGGTGAAAATGTCAAAAAATAAAATGTAAAGATGTTATGTGCTAATTACCCCAAAAAATTAAATGAATAACCTACTTTTTCGTCCTTTTTCACTTAAAAAGAACCCAATCAAACCTTGAAGTTAACATGTACTGTATTCCATCCTCTCCATGCGAGTAAATCAAAATTAAATAAAGAAATTTCCAACTTATATAAAGACAATTTCCAAGGGAAAAAAATATTAATAAATCAAGACTCGTGATGATCTTGGACTTGGACTTGGACCAAAGAACAAATGATCTTCGTCAAAACTTTCTAATTTCTGGGATGCTTCATAATGGTCAAATTGCTTTTTCACCAAGTTAAGCTTAATCCCCAAGAAATCAATGCTTATTTAAGTCATAACGCGTGTTAAATTTCTCATTGTACATTTAGCATTTTCATTTTGTTAATCCAAAAGGATTAATCCCGTTTTGGATGTGCTAAGGTTGCAGCTTACTAGAGCTTGTTAAGATGAGTAAACACAAGGGAAATAATTGGTACTCCAAAATCTTGAAATCTTTGGCTTCGTTCTTGTGTATATCCAGTAAAGGCGAAAATGTAAAAGCTTCGAAAGCTAAAGGCCCAGAGGAAGCCATGGTTTCTGCAGCAAAGCATTTCTCTAGTGCACATAAAGTGCGGTTAGATTGATATATATATAGAGAGAGACATTTGAATGATTTCTCAGGTCCGTTTGGCATGACTTTTGAAAAGTCAAAATAAACTTTTGAAATCCAAAAGTTGTTTTGAAATTTGTTTTGTTCATTTTAACTTTTCAAAAGTCATGCCAAATGAGCCTGTAATTTCTTCACCAGTCTTTTACAGATAGCAAAAACAAAAATCGTGTCAAAAGAGCTCTCAATAAAGCTAGAAAAAGTTGTATTTAGCAAAATACTAAAATTTGTTGTGTATGGGTGTAAAGTAGTTTTATAGGTCGGCTTGGCCCATAAGCCCATCCAATGCTGGGTCGCACCATGCCATCGTCTTTGGGCTTTGGCCATAGCATGGCATAGATGGGTGTGTTGGGCCATGCCAAACTCCACTTCTCTTACAATCACAAGGAAAAATATGGATATTGATTCATGGTTCTCAGCAAACACATGTTACACAAATTTTGTGCCATTTCTACTGTTTTACACATAATACTGTGATATGAGATAATTTTAAGCTAAATCTTAAAAGAAAAGGATATATCTTCAAGGCTTTCCACTGTCACCTAAAAAGAAGCTAATCTACAGTAACATGCAGCTAACCAATGAATTCCGATCAACCTGCACTAACACGAGAGAAGATTTGTTCAGCCAATTCAAAACTCTACTCCTCTTTGATTGTCTTTTTCTCGATGTTACACTTGCACAGATAGAATAGATAACCACTTCTTTGATCCGATCAACAAATCTTCCTTCTGAGAAATAAAGTAAATGAAGATTGTTTGACAACCAGGTATTGGACCTGCCACCTGAAGAAACATTGACATAGTCATTCAATATTAAAAGATTGTGCTATGAACTTGAGCATTACATGATATAGTTGCAGAAAGTTAATTGAGAAATCGGAATCGACACATGAAAAAAAAAATAATAATAATAAAAAACGAAAAACAAAACAATACTAAAACACTAGGTCATGCTTAGTTGACAAAATTTGAAAAATAAAAAGCATTCTTAACTTGCAGTTTGGATTCAAAAAACCTTACCGTTAGTCTATGCACGAAGCATTCAGATGGAAGATTCAACACGCATCACGTAATTTGGTCAAAAACTATTGAAGTTCCTTTCTGCCAGTTTCTTCTCCATTTTCATTATTTTTGCATAATTTTCATCAGAAAAGCATACTCGTAAGCTGTCTCCAAACATTGAGCAAAACGGCCGCCTTCACGAAAATGTCCCCCACTCATATTGGTCTGCAGGATGACTGAAGAAGAACAACTTGAACATGCAGTGTCTCGTATCTTGGCCACCCATTTGGCGGCTTCCCAAACACCCACTCTGAGGACGAGAAAAGATTAATACTATACATACTTACATTGTAATATACCAGCAGTGCAATATAATACATCGTACCACACATGCAATAAAATCAAGAAACAGGCTTTTCCTGCCCCCAGGGCATATCTCCCAGTGGCAAAGGGGAGGGTGGATAGGGTTCAGCGCAGTGTGCAGAGTTCGATTCCCCGCAAGGTGAAATTGACTTTGTTGCAAGCGGGAGTTACCATATGGGTTAACAGCCTTGGCCTATCCATATGCTCTCCACCCTGGCTCCTGAGAGGCACATCCTGCGATTTACCTCCTCTACGATGGCTCAGGACAGGGTCGATGAGGACCCTTAAGGTTGGGGTTCAACCTTTTAAGAAACAGGCTTTCCAATGTAAATAAGTTTGCTATGCATATTAGAATTACCGGGAGTCATTAAATGAGGCTGACACAAGCATTGAAGGACAGCAATTATGGAAACTTATTTATAGATTTTATTAAAATAGAGTCTATGAAAGACTTTGATTAGTTTATAGCAAATCCATAAAAATAACTTGAAAGTCTATAAAATCCACAAAAATCGCCACTTAAAAAAGTCTATAGAAGCCTTTGAAGTACCAATTGAATAAATCCCATTTAAAACTCTATTTAAAAAAAAAATGACCACCAAATAAGGACTATATGATTTTAATAGTTTAATAAGTAAAATATTAAAATTTGTAACTTATTAAATGTAATCATTGTTTATTAAGAATGTAGAGTGAATTTGAAGATTCAAAATCACTTTTTATTTTACAAAGTTAAAATAAAAATTCTCTTTTTTGAAACTCATTTTGACGCCTTAGTTCTTCGAAATAAAAGAGCATTATAGTTAGAGCCTACTCAGTATGCTCAATATGGTAGTTTACTGGAAAGAAAAAGTCCCAAATACATGAAATTTTTGAAAGATTTGTTATCGAAGCTGACATATTGAAATGTGATTTACGTTTTTTTCTTAAAAGAAAAAGTAAAGGTTGAACCCAACTTTGAGGATCCCCACCGCCCGCCCCCTAGAAGGGAGGTAAATCGCGGGATGTGCCTTAACAGGTTAGGGAACAAGAGCTGCATATACACTCCGCCTACAAGGAGTTCACTTCCATATTTCAGGAATCGAACCCCCACACTGCAATTGTCAGCAAGGCGTGAGATAACCTCATTCCTGTCCTTTGCACCACTAGGTTATGCCCCGGGAGTTGATTTACCTTTTTTTTTCAATGAATGCATGAATGTAAATATTTTCTGTATTTATAACACGATTTTTTTTTTAATAACATGATTGTTACTAGAATTCTAGGCTAAGAAAAAAGAAGAATTAATAAATGGAATAATGTTATTTAGATTTTTTTTCGAAACTCAGTTTAAATAAAAATATGAATATGGAGAAGGAATATTGCAAATGCTAGATCTGCATCCCGTTTCACCGTGATTTTCTCTAAAGTAAACGAACCAACCCGTGAATCATAAGCTATAAAACAATTATTCCCACTCTATCCTTGACAAAAGAGTTATGAACCCGTGACTTATAAGCAATTACAAAATAATTATGGTGTTTCCCTAATCCTTGACCAAGATCTAATCATTAAACAAATAGAATAAAATAAGATTATGCATTTCAAAGTATTCCTAAATTATAGTAACAAACATGTTACATAAAAAAACAAGTATAAAGTCACTTTGCGAGTTGAAAAATAGGGAGTGAAGAGACAGATTGATATGTCAAAAAATAGTTGAGTGTTTCTGTTTTAATTTTTCAAACAGTGCAATCACGCATCAACATGTTGAGTTTGGATTTAAGCATGAATGCATAGTATGACTGAAAAAACAAACGATAATATGACAAAAAAAGGTTACATCATTTGCACATTTCACACCATCAATTAATGAGTTAGGCATGCAATTAAGGGAAAAAATCTCGTAACATTGTCATGTCCATTGGTTAGTCCAATCTAAAGCTTTGAAAGACACCTGCACCGTCTTGGGCGAAGGTAGATTTATTTGGAACGACCTATCCGTTTTAACACGTTTAAAAATAGATTTGCTTTATCGTGAACCAAAAAAAAAAAATATAACCTATAAACTCAGAAAACTATATCAAAAACAAAAGTTGTATTGAGAGATAAATTTTACATTGAACAAAAATAATAATATAAATCAATAACATATAAGAATTTGAATTACTCTTCTTACTAAAGTTGACCTTTTAAGATTGAATGTCAATATTGAATATGGTATTAGAGTTCACTGATCTCCAATAAGTAATTCGATTAGATTAAAACTCAAAAAAAAAAAGCGTGCAAAATTCAAGATTGATTTGCTCAAACAAATTAACATCTTGCGAAAATATGTGATGTATAAATTTCACATTGAATAAAGATAAATACATAAACCAATATATAGGAATTTGAGCTACCACTTTTGATAAGGTTGATATTTTAAGATGGAACTCCAAATCTAAATAACATGTAATATGAATTTAGACTAACATGCTCACATTTTTGTATTATTGGCATTTTTATATAGCTTGAACAAGTAATTGTTATAAAGCCCTTTTCTCCCTCGCCCAAAAAATAAAAAATATTATATATATATACACACACAAACCCTAGCCGGACTCCTCAGATTCGGGGGTGGGTATTTTTTATTTTTTGCATTAAAAAATGGGGTGGACCGGGTGTATGAGAGATATTCTGGCCAAGTCAGTTAAAATGACCCAAGCATAATAGCATTTTTGATATATATATAAGTCCTCTATTAATTGGAAAAAAAAAATTTGACAAAAAATAATGTTTCGTACTTGTGGCAGACGGTGTTAATGTCCCAACCCACATGTAGTGTCGGCTGAAAAATGTTGAATCTCTTTATACCTTTGACCAGGTGCACTTTGTCCTCGAAGAAAGTCAAGAATAGACCAAAACCTGGTCAAATTTTTTCTTGCCACGTGGAAAGTGCACTAGATTCTTCTCTCTTCAGAGCTTCATAATAAAACTCTGGACTCGTCTAGATGTACAGAACTTTTTTTTACATACTTCTTACAAATAACACACATTGATGAGGTAGGTGATCTAGTTTTTGAAATAAAATATTCACATGGGTCCCACTCTCATGTGAGATTTCTGTAAAACTTCTGGCAATAGTTGGTCTGTACACTTGGATTTTCCCTAAAACTCTTTACCCCCTAAGTCCATGCCAAAAATTGTCACTTATGCAAGTCTTTCAATATTAGAGATGATCTAATTACTTTAGTGTCACTGAATCAACCTTTATTCGCGGCGCATGAACTTGCTATAATACTTTGCAAATTTTCTAAAATTTTAGTCATGATGTTCACTAAGGTCCCGTTTGGTAGGGATTTTTTGCCCCAAAAAATTGATTTTTTGACCGTTATTTTATTATTCAAGGCTTAATTTTTGACTTCTTCTCTCACATGTGGACCCCACTTTTCTTCTAACGGTCAAAAAATCAATTCTCAAAATCCCTACCAAACGGGCCCTAAATCGACCTTTGCCCCCAATGACGGTTTTTATCTAGTCACACAAAAAAAAATAAAAAAAAATAACCAACATATTGTAGACTTTTCTTATTGTTCGAGGGATAACCCTATTTTTCTATAAATTAGACAATATGAAACACGGACATTGTCATTGAAGAATGTATAAATTAGACAATATGAAACACGAACATTCATTGAAGAATGTATATAAGTATTTTTAAACCGTTCAAATTATAAAAAAATAAAAATGAGTGGTGGATGAGTGAGTAATACTTATAAGACTAATTAGGTAGGACTTCTGTTTTTGTTTTAATTTCTTGTAGAAGAGTATTTTTTTTTTAAAGAAAATTACCTTAATAGATATTTAAAAGCTAATTTCTAAAATATTTATCTTTCGAAAAAGTTCTAGAGGAAGCCACATTGGACAGGTTTTTCTAAAATCACTGGCGGACCTATATATGGTCTTAGTCTTTCAAGATTTTTGTTTTTTTTTTTGTTTTGTTTTTTGTTTTTGAGGTTTTAGAGCCAAAAATTAGTTTTAGGCAGTAACGATAGTTGGGTTTTTTTTTTATTAGAATAGAGTTACAACGATGATCGAACAATTGAGAGAGTGAGAGTTGAGATTATTTTGTCATCTGCGATATTTAATTTGAAAATTCTTTGGAAATTATTATTTTTCATATATGTGAGATTATTTGGAATTCTTTGAGAATTGTTATTTTACATATATATGAGATTTGTGAATCTATGACAATGATCTCTTGTATGTGTTCATGTAGTATAAATAATTTTTTCATAACTTTTTAATAAGTGTGATCGTGCCATACTAACACTAAATGTCTGCGTCCGCCATTGTCTAAAATCTCTTCTAATTAGAAGAAATATATTTATAAAATTAAACATTTTCAAAAGCAACTTTTTGAGTCTTAAAAAGCCATTTTAACTTTTCAAAAGTCATGTCAAATGAACTCATATATCTCAAGAAATGTGAGAACAAAAATGATTTAAGTGATTATAAATCAGTTATAAACGTTAGGCAAGCTAGGCTTGTGGAATTATTTGTCCAAAACATTAACTTATATTATATGCACAAATCATAATGCACCTCACATGAGCAGACAACATTGGATATAATTAATAACTAGCATAATTTCCTGCAACCATTGTAGTGTTCATGCATTGAATCCCCTCTAAATAATGACTGAATTTGTAAAATGGATTCATGTGAAAATATTACAAATGGTCTGTCCACAGTGCCTTTTCCAGTATAAATTGCCAAGTGTAAGAATTTTGTTTGTTCTTCATCAGATATTTACGGCTGATACCTTATTTATTTTATTTATTTGAGCAAATTGTCTAGAAGTCTAACATTATTTCAAATGATTTATTTAATTGTGTGCTGTTTATAAGGTAAATTAGCACGATTATCTAATCTTAAGTTGAAGCAGATTTAACTTGATTCATCATTGACTTAACTTGAACTAGGGATCAGTTGACTTGATTCATATGATTTAATTCCATTTGGAATTGATTTTGACAAAGTCGGTTTTAGTGTTGATCCATTCAATCAACCAATACTAAATAGAATGCCAGACATTTAAATACTAGCAAGTTTTTCATAAGTTTTTCCATTCCCAAACTTGTGAAAATTGTTAAAGATGTGAAATAACTTTATGGATCTAATAGGAAAATTAGCCCCAATACTTTTGGAGAAGTGAAAATATACCCACTTTTTAACATTCTTAATATTTACTCTATTTTAAATAACACTTAATGATATTTACCCATAATCCCCTAGCTTTTTACGAAACCTAGGAAAGATAATTAGATATTCAAATTTCGAGGAAACTACTAGGAGTCACACTAGTATTTGCTTTTGAAATGACTAAAGTTCTCCAACTTTCCATCATCGACTTGCTTTCTTTAACCACATCTCCATTGCGCTATCAATTTGTCAATTCTATTCTTCTAGCATTGTTATTCGATTCACAGTTCATTAAATTTTTAGCATTGCTGTTTCTACTTTGTTTTTTCTTCTTATTTCTATTAGTGCTTGCTATCGGGCAATTTTTCAAGTCAAAAAAGAGGAGATCATGGTGGTAGAAGGTGACAGTCACTGTTATTTCTGGATCAAAACGTAACGATGGTGATGGTTGTGGTGGTGCGATGACGATGTTAGTGCAATGGTTTGGTTAGTTGTTGAATGCAATGATTGTATGAGATAGTGATGATGGTAGATGACAATGTCTATGTTGATGCAATGGTTTGGTCAGTTATCGAATGCAGTGATTGTATGAGATGGTGATGGTTGTTGACAGGTGGTCATGTTTGTGAATGGTAACATGGTCGAGTGACTGGTAACACATGTTATCCATGTTCAATTTTGGTAACATAATATGTTACCGTGTTACCCATGTTTTATTTTAACCCATTTGGTCTCCATTAATTTTTATTCCATTATATTTCATTTTTCTCTCTCCTATTTTTAACTACACAATCTTCTATAAAATGATATTACACTTAAATCAAAAAAATTTATTTCTTTTTCAACTACTCATTTTAAAAAAAAAAAACTATATTACCCATTTTCATTTTCACAACATGGGGGCCAAATGAGGGTTAATTACATTAGGTAGCGAATGATGAATCATTTATGGTGGCGAAAGTGGTGTTTGAGTTGGTACGCTGATGGAGTGATTGGCAATTATCTTAACATGTAACTCATAAAAAATCCTGATTTCAATGAAAATTGAACTTTATAAATGAAAAAGGAAGCAATTCAAGCCCAATTAAAATTTTTAAAGTGTAAAAAAAAAAAAAGTATAAGCTCAGGACACTTAAAAAAACAAAAAAAAAAAAAAAAAAAAAAAAAAAAGTATAAGCTCAGGACACTTAAAAAAACAAAAAAAAAAAAACAAAAAAAGAAGAAGAAGAAGGATAATTAGCACATAACGTTCTTACATTTCACTATTATTGTGGAAAACGACATTACCTTTCATTTTTTGGAGCAAAAGGTCATTTTCATCAATTTTCTGAATTATAAGCTGTGAAATGAAGAATATACACTTCTATTTAAATAATAATAATAATAATAAAAGACCTTTCATTTTTTTTTTTACCCTCAATTATCCATTTTTATCAAAATTTTCAATAAAAACTATGAAATGACGAATATAAATTTTATTTAAATAAAAAAGAAAATTATTTTTTTAATTTCTAATTTTTTTATAACCTATTTGGAACTTGTTTGTACTTTACGGTGCTTTTTTTTGTTTTAAATTTTTTAATAATTTATTTTGGATTAATTTGAACTTTTTTTTTTAAAAAAAATAAGGATTGTAGTTGCAATTATTTCTTTATTTTTCTTTTTTTAAATTTAAATAGGATGGTATATTTGTCATTTCACAGTTTTTTTATTGAGAAATTGGATGAAAATTGATAGAAATGATGGTTTGTGCAATCAAATGTATAATTAAGGTGAAAATGTCAAAAAATGAAATGTAGGGGCATTGTGTGGTAACGAACTTTTTATTAATTTATTTGGGACTCGTTTGCATTTTTTTTAAAAAAAATTGGGACCATAATTGCAATTAGTTATTTCTTTTAGTTTTATTTAAATATTTTATATTCTTTGGTTCTCAACTTTTAATATATAAAATTAATGAAAAGAACTTTTTGGGCAATGAAAGGTGAAAATAATGGTGAAAATGTCAAAAAACGAAAGGCAATGATATTATGTGCTAATTACCCAAAAAAATTAAATTAATAACCTACTTCTTCATCCCTTTTCACTTAAAAAGAACCTAATCAAACCTTGAAGTTAACAAATAAACTGTATTCCTTCCTCTCCATGCGAGTAAATCAAAATTAAATAGAGAAATTTCCAACTTATATAAAGACAGTTTTTAAGGGAAAAAAATATTAGTCATGATGTTGACTAAATCGACCTTTGCCCGCAAAGACGATTTTTATCTAGTCACACAAAAAAATAACCAACATATTGTAGACTTTGTTGGAAAATTTACACCGATAATTGTGCATATTATATTCACTAAAAGCATACCATTTATTTGCATGAAATTGAAACATAATTTCGACTTACTGGAATGGATAATTTACCGATTCTGAACGTATGAATCTGGATTCATTTTCTTTTCATCCTTGAGCGAAAACACATCATTCTTTGGATCGAACCTTGCAATATAAATATATAAATCAGATTAATCATTTTTTCTGAAATCAAATCATAATAAAAAGAAATCAGAAAATGAAGTGAGAAGATGCAAGTGATGGATTTTGGCCGAGGCAAGTGTTGGACACTTAGTCGGCAAGTGTTGGACACTTAGTGCTTAAGATGGATTTGACAAGTATCAGTGCTAACGGTTTTCGGACAATCATCTCTCAAAATACAACGACCACGTCAAGCCATAGGAGCACTCCAATTGGCTTCGACCAACGAACTCGAACGGAGTTCCCTCTCTACTATGACCATGATTTTGACGCAAAATGAAATTATTTCTATAAAGTGTTTTATGCAACATGACATGAAAGAATAATTTATATGATGATCAAAATAAATATCCAAATGGTCCTATATACAGGAGTTGAAGGGTGGTTGGTGAAGGAACACACCCCAAATTTTAATTTCCTTCAAATATGATCGAATTTATCATTTATATGCAAATTGGTCCTCAACCAATTTCCAACAATCCCCCACATGAATGGAAATTCCACATATGCAAATGATAATGCAGACACTAGGAGATAGAGAGAGAGCGGAAAACACTGCATCAGGTAAGGTAGCTTCTGACTTTGAACCTTTCTTAGTGAAATATCATCGGATTTACTAGCTAATTGGTGAACGCGATGTTCTTGAATCATAAGCCGTTGGTGTAAACCAAGAGAACAATACTCACACAATGTCTCCCATAAACCATTCATGGTTCTCATAACTTGGTTCATTTTGGCCCTGAACCCATCTTGGTTCTGTAAGTGTTTAGAGAATTCAAGCCTTAAATAATTCTTATTGAAGCGGACCACTTCACACTTACGTAGGTGATCTCCTATTAAGAGCATTCTGCCCTACTCCACTCGACTTAATCAAGATATAAGAATCATTGAAAGTTTATTTTAACCTCCAACCACTCTGCAGAAAGCACTTTGATATATCATAGGAATGAGTTAGAAATTAGTTTCCTAAGTGCTTTATGGAATCCTCATAACTTAGTTTTCCCTTTGAACCAAGATCTTGGGATCTTCAGTCAACATGGTAGGGTTACTATCGTAAGGACTTTTACTCAATAGGCTTAATCTCATTCCCTTCGAGATGTAATATACTTGATCTCTTGGTAAACATATATAAATGGATCCACAAGTTTACACAAATGAGATCAAATGCTTATAATATTATGTCTACGACGTACATGTCTAGACTTACTATTACATGTGACTTAGTATCTTTTCAAATTTAGCTAGCCAATGATCGATTCATTTAATAGATACAGATTGTCATCAATTAAGAAATCCTCTAATGAAGCTACATGCTTCTCATTAGCTTTACCTAAAGCTTTATCAATTCCAAATATGATTGGATGGTTTCTATCAAACCATTACACCAGTCTATCATATTTACTAGTGGATTTCATACATGGGTATTCAATATCATCGTTAAAGCATTGCAATGCATTTGAACTTTATTTGAATTTTATGAATATTCTCTAATATTCCAATTATTCTTGTATATCAAATAACCGTCATGATCGGCTTTCATTCCATTTCATCCACTTTAGGGCTTTCATCCATTTTCATCCATAGACTTAGTGTATACCATCGCATCACAATATCCTTCTAATACCGCAGGATATCTTGTGAAATATAATTCATAGCTCATGGTATATTTTAAATACCTAAGGACCCCTGTCAATGCCACCCAATCATCATGGCCTGGATTACTTGTGAATCTACTAAATTTATTCACAGCAAAAACATTATCCAATCGAGTACAGTTTTTAATATACATTATAATGCCAATTACTTGTGAATATCTCAGGTGTGACACGCTTTCACCCTTATTTTGACCAAGTGTAGACTTGTGTTAATAGGATTTTAGCCGAACTTTCCTCTAATATTTCAATTTTTTTTTTATTTTCTCAACATAATGAGACTGTAAAAGTACAATTTCTTCTAATGTTTTAGGGATTTTTATCTCTAGTATTACATTTGCCACACCTATGTTTTTCATGTCGTAATGCTTCGTAAGCATTTTTTTTTTTACGTTTAGCACCATTTCGTGACTATTGCCCATCATCAACATATTGTCTACATATAGACACACAATAGGCATCTGATGTATTTTTCACGTATACACTCTTGTCACATTCATTTATTTTGAACTCGTTTGGCAACATTATTTTGTCAAACATTTTAGTGACCTTGCTTAGGAGCTTGTTTCAATCCGTATAAAGACTCAACAAGTTTGCAAACTTTTTGACTTTCACTTGGAGACACCTTCAGTTTGCTCCATGTATATCTCTTCTTCTAACTCACCATTTAAGAATCTCGTTTTCACATCCATTTGGTGAATCTCAAGGTTATATATTGCTATAGTTGCAATTAGTAACCTTATCGAAGTTATTCTAGTCAAGGGTGCGTAGCTAAAGAAGTCAAAATCTTTCTTTCAGTCTATATCCTTTGGCAACCATCTAGCCTTATATTTATCAAAGGATCCATCAGGTTTTAATCCATTTTCACCCTAAAGGCTTATTTTCGGGAGGTATATCTACCAATTCCCATGCATAAATTTTCATCATGAAATGTATCTCACTATTAATAGCTTGCTTCTTCAGAAGTCTTTGGGTTATTTTCTACCATACATGTTAGAAAATGCGGACCAAATGAAGTGGAAGTTCTAGCCCTTTTACTACGCCTTGGTTCTTCCTCATTTGAAGACCCATTTGCAGTTTCATATGTTCTTTTATTCAAGCTTTCATTTTCCTTGTCTTGCAAGAAAACACATTCTCAAAGAATATCGAATTCCTTGACTCAATTAAGGTACCCTCATGTACATCCAATTTGTGTACAAGGAGACGATATACACTACTATTATTTGCGTATAAAATTTATTTGTAATCAGTCGTTTTGGGACCAATCTTTATTTGTTTAGGCTTAGGAACCTCAACCTTTGTCAAAAACCCCCACACTTGTAAGTGTTGGTAGGAAGAAAAATAACATTTCCATAACTCATACGAAGTCTTTTCCATTTTCTTGAGAGGTACAGGAGGTTGCCCCCACAATTCCTAAATTAGAAATATATGTACAAATAGTAGTATTGTATCCACACGTCTTGAACTTTTCACATAAGTTCTCAAGCATTTCCACATTTTTGGATTATTCTTGAACTTAGAGTTTATCAACTCTTTCATAGTTCAATCCATTTATCACTTAGATAATATTCGAATCGAGTGTTTCGTGGAAGTCTAAGTACTTTCAAAATGGTGATCGTCGATTCACACAAATGAAAATTCATTTTCCATTCGAAATTGTGCTTCAATCAATGTTATCATATAGACCAACGATGCTTTCAAAGCATATACCAATTTAATTGGTTCCATAATTGAAGTCAAATTCAACAATAAAGAAGACTAAGCATCTTCAACTTACAAAAGGACACACCTCTTGGAATTAATCCTAGAATATTTCATAATATTCTTCACAATTTTTGCATAACATAGTTTTTGTCCTTTACAAATGAATGTCATTTTAAAATCATTATTTTTAAGGATATCCGGCACCACCGCCAACTGTAGACACTATTTGTGCTCTATAAAATATTTTCACATCCCAATAATTGGGCAAGCAATTTCCACTTTAAAATAATTAGGACAAAATCACATTATGTTACACTCTTATGAGACTATAATTTTATATAAGTCATCTCATTTAATTTTATAGAATTAATTGAGGCTATCATCATTAATCAAAGTTAGTATAATTTTCAAACCAAAATCCATGGACATATACCGAATTTACAACTTCATACAGTAGAGGTCACTTATCGGATTGACGCATACCGTATATACAACTTACCGTATATGTGACATATCGTATTTGCATTTTACCATATTTGCAGCCTACCGTATTTGCTGCTTACTGCTTACCGTATTTGCTGCTTACTGTATATGCATACACCGGATTTGCATATACTGACCAAAAGTCTATCCGAAACCCAAACTCTTGTATAAATTCACCAAATGACATTATAATGTTACTTTTCATATCCACTTTTGTATTTTATTCCAATGAAAAATTAATCAAAAGCCACCACAAACTGTTTTTCATTGCATTTAAAATGAAAAGTTACACGTATTCCATAATTTCAATATTAATGGTCAGAATTTAACCTCCAACATGAATTACATTAAACATATATTTATAAATCTTTATATCACATGCAATAATTTGGAGACCCTACCACTTCCAAATTAATTCATAATACGTGTATAATTTCATGACAGTTACAACATTATTAAATTCACAATTAATATTCTTGGACATAACCCAGTCTGAACATGTTTTCTCAATCAAGCAATTTTCACTAAAAAGGCATAATCATGAAGGTTCATGTTGGCATCCTTACATGACCAACGATTAGAGCATTTTTCTCCTTCTATCCATTCGTTGTTTGGCTTGAACTAGTCTCAACGCCCAGAAATTTATCACATTCAAAGTGAAGAAGGAATAACAACGAACATAGGAATGTCAATGTTCTGTGCCATAGCCATATTGGCAATCAACAAGAATTGCCATTACCACAATTAATTAAACAATGGCTGACACCGGTATCATGTAATTCCACACCAATTTGGAGATGAAAGATAGTCACCTATTTTGAGACTTGTTTCCATGTGCAAATGCATATGCGGCATGTTTTCATACCATTTTAATGAAATCGACATAACTCTCTATTCAATGGCATCCATGCTGTCAACCATATTCACAATACCAAACATAATTTCATAAATCAGAATGGTCAATGAAAGAAAATATGACATTCCAATAATATTATGTAGTGAACTGAATAAAATTCCAGGAATTTAATGACTTTTGCATTAAAACCATTAATACCAGCAAACGAAATTGGCAAATGAAACTGCCAACTATGGACGAATTCAATGGCAGTTGGTAAGAAGGATTTTATCCATTAGCCACTATTTTTTACTTCATCTACCAACAAATTAATATAAATATGCCTCTTTTCTTTTTTTCCTTTGTATAAACATCAGTAGGCTATTAAATTGAGACAGTTACATCGTATTAAACTCACAATTTTTCATCTTAATTTAATCAGTACGATTATACTTCCATTCAAACGTTACAATTTCGCACTGTCATTGCATGATTCACACGTTTATTGTAGAATATGCACAAGATTAATTACCAATTTCATCCTGTAAAGTGCCACTAGTTTCCAATAATATAAAATGCACTATATGGGGCAAATTTATCTTAAGATTGTTGGAAAATGTTCACCGATTATTGTGCATATTATATTCACTAAAAGCATACCATTTATTTGCGTGAAATCGAAACATAATTTCGACTTACCGGAATGGATAATTTACCGATTCTGAATGTATGAATCTGGATTCATTTTCTTTCCATCCTTGAGTGAAAACACATCATTCTTTGGATCGAACCTTGCAATATAAATATATAAATCAGATTAATAATAAAAAGAAATCAGAAAATAAAGTGAGAAGATGCAAGTGATGGATTTTGGCCGAGGCAAGTCTTGAACACTTTGTCCTTAAAATGAATTTGCCAAGCATCGGCACTAACGATTTTCGGGCAATCATCTCCCAAGATACAATGATCATGTCAAGCCATAGGAGCACTTCAAATGACTTCGACCAATGAACTCGAACGGAGTTCCTTCTCTACTATGACCATGATTTTGATGCAAAATGAAATCACTTCTATGAAGTGTTTTATGCAACATGACATGAAAAAATAATTTATATGATGATCAAAATAAAGATCCAAATGGTCCTAAATATAGAAGTTGAAGGGTGGTAGGTGAAGGAACACGCCCCAAATTTTAATTTCCTTCAAATAGGATCGAATTTCTCATTCATATGCAAATTGGTCCTCAACCAATTTCCAACAGACTTTTCTTATTGTTTGAGGGATAACCCTATTTTTCTATAAATAAGACAATATGAAACACAAACATCGTTATTGAAGAATGTATATAAGTATTTTTAAACCGTTCAAATTATAAAAAAATAAAAATGAGTGGTGGATGAGTGAGTAATACTTATAAGACTCATTTGGTAGGACTTCTGTTTTTGTTTTAATTTCTTATTACAGAGTTTTTTTTAAGAAAATTACCTTAATAGATACTTAAAAGCTAATTTCTAAAATATTTCTCATTCGAAAAAGTTTTAGAGGAAGCCACATTGGACATGTTTATCTAAAATATCTTGTAATTAGAAGAAATATATTTATAAAATTAATCATTTTCAAAAGCAACTTTTGAGTCTTAAAAAGTCATTTTAACTTTTTAAAAGTTATGTCAAATGAACTCATATATCTCAAGAAATGTACGAACAAAAATGAATTAAGCGATTATAAATCATTTATAAACGTTAGGCAAGCTAGGCTTGTTGAATTATTTGTCCAAAACATTAACTTTTATTATATGCGTAAATCATAATGCACCTCACATGACCAGACAACATTGGATATAATTAGTAACTAATATAATTTTCTGCAGCCACTGTAGTGTACATGCATTGAATCCCCTCTAAATAATGACTAAATTTGTATAATGGATTCATGTGAAAACATTACAAATGGTCTGTCCACAGTACCTTTCCCATTGTATGTTGCCAAGTGTAATAATTTTGTTTGTTCTTCATCAGATATTTACGGCTGATACCTTATTTATTTTATTTTTTTGAGCAAATTGTCTAGAAGTCTAACATTATTTCAAACGATTTATTTAATTGTGTGCTCTTTACGAGGTAAATTAGCACGATTGTCTAATCTTAAGTCGAAGCTGATTTAATTTGATTCATCATTGACTTAACTTGAACTAGGGATCAGTTGACTTAATTCATATGATTTAATTCCATTTGGAGTTGCTTTTAATAAAGCCCGTTTTAGTGTTGATCCATTCAATCGACCAATACTTTTGGAGAAGTGAAAATATACCCACTTTTTAACATTCTTAATATTTACTCTATTTTAAATAACAGTTAATGATATTTACCCATAATCCCCTAGTTTTTTACGAAACCTAGGAAAGATAATTAGATATTCAAGTTTCGAGGAAACTACTAGGAGTCACACTAACATCTGCTTTTGAAATGACTAAAGTCCTTCAACTTTCCATGATTGACTTGCTTTCTTTAACCACATCTCCATTGCGCTATCAATTTGTCAATTCTATTCTTCTAGCATTGTTATTCGATTCATAGTTCCTTAAATTTTTAGAACTACAGTTTCTACTTTGTTTTTTCTTCTTATTTCTAGTGGTGCTTGCTATCGGGCAATTTTTCGGGTCAAAAAGGAGGAGATCTTGGTGGTAGAAGGTGACGATCACTGTTAGATCAAGATCAAAGCGTGGCGATGGTGGTGGTTGTGGTAGTACGATGATGATGTTCGTGCAATGATTTGGTTAGTTGTTGAATGCAGTGATTGTATGAGATAGTGATGATGGTAGATGTTGATGTCAATGCAATGGTTTGGTCAGTTATCGAATGCAGTGGTTGTATGAGATGGTGATCGTTGTTGACGAGTGGTCATGTTCGTGAATGTAACATGGTCGAGTGACTGGTAACACATATTATCCATGTTCAATTTTGGTAACATAATATGTTACTGTGTTACCCATGTTCTATTTTAACCGTTTGGCCTCTATTAATTTTTATTCCATTACATTTCATTTTTCTCTCTCTCTTACTTTCAACCACAAAATTTTTCATAAAATAATATTACGTGTAAATCGAAATTTTTTCTTTCTTTTTTAACCACTCATTTAAAAAAAAAAAAAACTATTCCACCCATTTTCATTTCCATAGAAAATGGGGGCCAAACGATGGTTAATTACATTAGGTAGCGAATGATGAATAATTTATGGTGGTGAAAGTGGTATTTGAGTTGGTATGCTGATTGAGTGATTGGCAATTACCTTAACATGAGCTCAAGACATTAAAAAAAAAAAAGTTGCACATAACATTCTTACATTTCACTATTATTGTAGAAAACGACATTACCTTTCACTTTTTGGCGCAAAAGGTCATTTTCATCAATTTTCTAAATTATAAGCTGTGAAATGAAGAATATACACTTCTATTTAAATAAAACAAAAAAAAAGGAAAAAAAGAAGAAGAACCAATTGCAAGTATAGTCCCAATTTTTATAAAAAGTCCAAACTAGTCCAAATAAATTATTAAAAGGGTAATTAGCATACATAATGTCCTTACCTTTCACTATTAAAAAGGTCTCTACCTTTCAATTATTATTATTATTTTACTACGCTCAGTTACACCTTTAATCAGGCGAATCATCATTTTCTATCCATTTTCATCAAAATTTTCAATAAAAGCTGTGAAATGACGAATATATATTTTTATTTAAATAAAAAAGAAATTATTTTTTTGATGTCTAATTTTTTATAATATATTTGGAACTTTTTTTTACTTTTCAGTTTTTTTTACTTTTTAATTTTTTTAATAATTTATTTGGGACTAATTTGCACTTTTTAAAAAAATCAGGATTGTGGTTGCAATTATTTCTTTATTTTATTTTTTTATTTAAAGGATGGTATATTTGTCATTTCCCAATTTTTTTTTTTAATTGAGAAATTGGATGAAAATTGATAGAAATGATGGTTTGTGCAATCAAATGTATAATTAAGGGTGAAAATGTCAAAAAATGAAAGGTATAGACGTTTTCAGAATAATAATGAAATGTAGGGGCATTGTGTGCTAATTACCTTTTTACTAATTTATTTGGGACTCGTTTGCATTTAAAAAATAAAAAATAAATTGGGACCATGATTGCAATTAGTTATTTCTTTTTTCTTTTTGTTTTATTTAAATATTTTATATTTTTCGTTTCACAACTTTTAATTGATAAACTTTTTGCGTAATGAAAGTTGAAAATAAGGATGAAAATATCAAAAAATGAAAGGCAATGATGTTATGTGCTAATTACCCCAAAAAATTAAATTAATAACCTACTTTTTCGTCCTTTTTCACTTAAAAAGAACCTAATCAAACCTTGAAGTTAACAAATAAACTGTAATCCTTCCTCTCCATGCGAGTAAATCAAAATTAAATAAAGAAATTTCCAGCTTATATAAAGACAGTTTCCAAGGGAAAAAAAATATTAAGAAAAAAGCGTTATATCAATAAATCAAGATTCATGATGATCTTGGACTTGGACCAAAGAACAAATGATCTTCGTCAAGACTTTCTAATTTCTAGGATGCTTCATAGTGGTCAAAATGCTTTTTCACCAAGATAAGCTTTCTAGGATGTTTCATAATGGTCAAAATGCTCTTTCACCAAGTTAAGCATAATGGTCAAAATGCTTTTTCACCAAGTTAAGCTTAATCCCCAAGAAATCAATGCTTATATAAGTCATAACGCGTGTTAAATTCCTCAGTATACATTTAGCATTTTCATTTTGTTAATCCAAAAGGATTAATCCCATTTTAAATGTGCTAAGGTTGCAGCTTACTAGAGCTTGTTAAGATGAGTAAACACAAGGGAAATAATTGGTACTCTAAAATCTTGAAATCTTTGGCTTCGTTCTTGTGCAAATCCAGTAAAGGCGAAAATGTAAAAGGTTCGAAAGCTAAAGGCCCAGAGGAAGCCATGGTTTCTGCAGCAAAGCATTTCTCTAGTGCACATAAAGTGCGGTTAGATTGATATATATATATATATAGAGAGAGAGAGAGAGAGATTTGAATGATTTCTCATGTCCCATTTGACATGGCTTTTGAAAAGCCACAATGAACTTTTGTAATCCGTTTGGTTCATTTTAGCTTCTCAAAAGTCATGCCAAACGACCCTATAATTTTTTTCAACAGTCTTCTACAGAAAGCAAAAACAAAAGTCGTGTCAAAAGAGCTCTCAATAAAGCTAGAGAAAGTTGTATTTAGCAAAATACTAAGATTTGTCTATGGGTGTAAAGTAGTTTTATAGGTCGGCACGGCCCATAAGCCCATCCAATGCTGGGTCGCACCATGCCTCCGTCTTTGGGCTTTGGCCATAGCGTGGCATAGATGGGTGTGTTGGGCCATGCCAAACAAACTCCACTTCTCTTACAATCTCAAGGAAAAATATGGAGCATATTGATTCATAGTTCTCAGCAAATACATGTTACACAAATTTTGTGACATTTCTACTGTTTCACATAATACTGTGATATGAGATAATTTTATGCTAAATTTTTTAAAGAAAAGGATATATCTTCAAGGCTTTCCCCTGTCACCTAAAAAGAAGCTAATCTACAGTAACATGCAGCTAACCAATGAATTCCGATCAGCCTGCACTAACATGAGAGAAGATTTGTTCAGCCAATTCAAACCTTTCGCGTAGTTCTCTACTCCTCTTTGATTGTCTTTTTCTCGATGTTACACTTGCACAAATAGAATAGATAACCAGTTCTTTGATCCGATCAACAAATCTTACTTCTGAGAAATAAAGTAAATGAAAATTGTTCGACAACCAGGTATTGGACCTGCCACCTGAAAAAACATTGACATAGTCATTCAATATTAAAAGATTGTGCTATGAACTTGAACATTACATGATATAGTTGCAGAAAGTTAATTGAGAAATCGGAATCGACACATGAAAAAAAAAATAATAAGAATAAAAAATAAAAAACAAAACAATACTAAAACACTAGGTCATGCTTAGTTGGCAAAATTTGAAAAATAAAAAGCATTCTTAACTTACAGTTTGGATTCAAAAAACCTTACCGTTAGTCTATGCACGAAGCATTCAGATGGAAGATTCAACACGCATCACGTAATTTGGTAAAAAACTATTGAAGTTCCTTTCTGCCAGTTTCTTCTCTATTTTCATTATTTTTGCATAATTTTCATCAGAAAAGCATACTCGTAAGCTGTCTCCAAACATTGAGCAAAACGGCCGCCTTCACGAAAATGTCCCCCACTCATATTGGTCTGCAGGATGACTGAAGAAGAACAACTTGAACATGCAGTGTCTCGTATCTTGGCCACCCATTTGGCGGCTTCCCAAACACCCACTCTGAGGACGAGAAAAGATTAATACTATACATACTTACATGTGTAATATACCAGCAGTGCAATATAATACATCGTACCACACATGCAATAAAATCAAGAAACAGGCTTTCCAATGTAAATAAGTTTGCTATGCATATTAGAATTACCGGGAGTCATTAAATGAGGCTGACACAAGCATTGAAGGACAGCACTCGCCTTGAGGAATATTATCATAAGGAGAATACTTAAGAATATACTCGAAGTAGGACTGTATGTGAGGATTCCCGAATTCTTCATAGTCCAAAGTAGTGAGAGGTAAGCAAGGATCCAGAAGTGTGTTGATTATATCGAGAAATGGAACCTAACAGAGATAATGAACAAGTCATTTTCAAAACAATTTTCGTTTGAAATTTAAGAACAGAGAGAGAGAGAGAGAGAGAGAGAGAGAGGTAGTATTGAATAAATAAGCATTTGGCTTCCCCTACTGCTCAATTTTCTAATTATAATTAGTATCTCTGCTTACCTTCAAAATAGCAGCACGAAACAATCCAGGATGCATATTGATGGATGCCCCCACAAGAAGGCATCCTGCACTAATGCCCACAGCACCAAGCTTACCTTTATGGACCAAACCCTGATCGATCAGATACTTACCACATGAAACAAAATCATATATCGAGTTTAACTTGTTGAATCCACAGCCAGATTTATGCCAAGACGGATCCGAACCACCACCACCCCTGGCCCCACAAAATGTGCCATGTCAACCATTACAAAAATACCATAAATAATATGAAGTTCCTCCTCCAAAAGCAATCAATATAATTTACAGACTCAGTAGTAAAGATTACTAAACGCTACCGTAAGTAGAGGGTAATAAAGGAGCAAATTACACAGCATGTAGTAAACATTCCCAAAAAAGACATTATGTGTGTACCTTTTACTTCTTGTTTTTAATTCCGTATTGCATAGTCGAGCAATACATTAGTGTCTCCACTTGCAATAATAAAAGCCTTGTATACCTACTTTTGCATCGAGTACATAACTAAACTTACCATAGAACCCCTAAAATTAACTTATAAAAAAGGCATATGATATAGCTTAAATCCCCTTTACCTGAATATTTGATTGCAGCTTATTCCACAGACAGCACTTTCTAGAAATATATAAATAGTTCTAAACATGGTATCCTATTCATTTTTTATGATCGTGCGTTTGTGACTCCCTGTAGGATAGGGAAACACTACACATAAATAGAGCATATTTTCATTTTTAAACACTTTGAATGATGCAGCCATATAGAAGTACATAAATGATTAAATTGATAACATGTTCCCCATATTTTACTGCTTTTGAATCATTTGAAAAAATAAAAACTAGAAGATATGGACTTCACTGTACCTCACATCTGCAAATGCCAACAGCCAACCTCGATCAAGCAAGCTCAGACGATCTGGACACCAACTTTTTTCCAGAACTTCACCATATGCACCATATCCATGCAGAAGCCCAGGAGACTGCCCTTTCTGATATGCACTCCGAGAGAACAAGATAGTTAGGGGGATTCTGACACCATCATGGGAAAAATATTCCTTTTCTTCACATGAATATTTTTCAGACAAGTCTCTCCATCCACGAATTTTATTATCCTGAGCATCTCCATCATTCCCATTTGAAGAGTCTACAGACTTATCACTGCCATGGTTATAATTTAGTGAAGAGTACTCAGTGCTACGAGTTGAAATATTGGTAACCTCTTCTTGCTGAACAATGGAGAATACCTTCCTCGACATGTCATAGTCAACGATTAAATCAGGCATCTGCATTTTTGAAATGGGAACTAATCGGATTCTTCAGCCTAATTTGGCATTTTCAACAGCGATTTTGAATAGAATTTTCCCAATTCGGGCAAGTGTTAATGCTATATTTATATATCATATGTAAAACCTCATCAGGCTTCTTAGTAATTCATAACATAAATAGCATCTGTAATTTCTTAGAGACATCCAAATTCATTATGAATTATGAAAGGCCAATGCTGTATAAGATACATACGATTGAACAAATACTGGAAATGCCTTGCATATAATTTTCATTCCTTAATCAAACAATTTTGTCCTTTCAAAAATGGTTCGTAGCTTCTTCTACAATTCCTATATCAATAAGATTTGACAAGCTATCAATGAGCAGACCAATAAGGGGACAACATCGAAAACTTTCTTATCTGATAACAGATTTGAAGCATTTGACTGCTAGCAAATTCACTGAACCTAAATCATTGAGGGATCATGTTAGCAGCCCATCCCACAAGGAGAGGATGATGTGGGCCTCCTTTTCTCTGCAATTTTTTGTGTCTTATATAAATAAATAAATAAAAACTTCTGGGCCGGCGTCATATTTTTATGGACAGGATCTGGCCTGGCCTGCTTTACATCTCCAATTGAGTTCATAAAGCAGCATTAAATAATAAATATGATACATAGGCAAAATGAAGAGGTGCTTAAATTTCAGTGAGCAACTAGAAAATGAAGCCCAATAGCTAGCAACTCTTTTTTAGCATAAATTAGCTACCAACTGCCATTGATAAAATAACATGCTTAAGGGATCAAATCTCAAGACTGAAATGAAATGAAACTATACCACGGGTGAAGAAAGTATAACACGGTACACTGAATTCATGAATTCATGACTTGAACCTGGAGCAATTGTACACATTTTCGAGGGCAAAGGGAAGAACCATGGACTGAGATCATTGATCTCCAATAGTTTCTGCAACAAAACTCAAGTTTATATTGGAATAGGTCAGTGATTATGATGATTATAATTCAACTGCAATAATAATAGCCAAAATGGTAATCGTGATAGATAGTTAAAGTGATTTCCAATATTTATGGTGGTAATGATGATAATGATGGTATCAGTAGCAGTAATCTCCATATATAGAAATTTCTGCAAGCTATATTACAGAAAATAACTATTAATATTACAGAAAATAACTATTAATACATCATGGACTTGAATCAGGCACAAGATTTTAACCTAAACCACACCACCTACAAGAAGGCTAACACAACCTAAATGCATGACCAATTTTAAACCTACTAAATATAAAATTTTGAAATAAAATACATATAACAGAAACTGAAACATGACATTAAGGATAGATAATGTCATATTGACAAAATGATTCAAGCAGCTCATCTCTCTTCCGTGCACTCAGTTACCCCTGCATGGATGGATTGCAAAAAAATTGACCTAGGTGCATCATTGTGTCATTAAATTAAAATCATTATACATACTACTTTATCTTCTATCTTGTTCAAATTGAAACCCATAATGTCATTGTATGCTTTATGATATGTGCTGAGCATGAGGTCACACGTAACATCACATTAAATATGTTTCCTTGTAGATGGGATGAAGTAAATAACTGTATTTAAGAGAGATGCATATATTGGAATCAAAGAAAAGTCAATACCTTGCAATTGGTATCAATAGGCAGGTCAATGGAACATATCGAAGGGGAACCATCTTTGTTAAGAAAAAGCACTAAATGCCCATTAAAAATGTCCATATCTTCCACATATATATCATCACCAGGCATGATTATGTTCTAACAAAAAAGTAACGGTGGTTAGTAGCAATGATCTGAAGAAAAATATAGAGATTATAAAAGAAAAAAAAAATGCTTAGATAAACTATTCATATTTACAATCAACTTTAGATGTAAAATCTTAACATGTCATCAAGCCTCTTGACTGGGTAATCTCCTATGCTACCAGAGAAAAACCGAAACAGAGAACATTGAAGTAAACTGTTTAGATTGCATGCAGGATTATTTACAAAGCATTCAAATAGTCTGATCTATAAGAAAGACTTAAAGGAGGTGCGTAAGCATTACACCGCAATTTATTCCCTTTCCCTGTTGATAAGCCAGCCTCAAGAATCCCAATGTTTCCAACAGAGATATAGTGTCGAGAATATGCTCTAATGGACTACCTTACAATTTTCTACTATCTTACTCAATGGTTTTAGCTTGGAAGCATAATTTCCAACAAACTCCTATATAGACTGCAGTAATATTTTTTAACTACTTCCACATTAGACCATAAAAACTCTGATGTAAACTTCAATGAAACAAAATCAAATAGATTAGCAAAGGAAGGAAGTAACAATTGGTTGAACAAAAATTAATAACAGGGAGTCCAAAGATTAATCTTTCCATTTTATTCAAATACGTCAAATCCCGTAAATGGTACATACTCATCAGAAAAATTCTCTCTGTAGTGTATGAAAACTTGGTCAGGTCATTCCATAACATGTTATACTTACTGATAGCAAATTTTTAGAACTTTTTGCATCAAAATCTACTCTTGCTTTGTTGATTGAGAGGGGAATTCAATTAAATATTAACCATAAAAGAGATTAACCCTGACCTGAAGGTTAATGGATTATTTTTAAGAATTGTACTTTCAAACATAAAATAACTTAGACTAACAACATAGTGCATTTCTAATAAATTTTAATCCTCAGTTTACCATGTCAAAGCCCCAAACTTGTATTCTATATTGTTAATTTGTTTTCCAAAAAACGAAAAAGAAAAATAAAAAAATCAACGATCATCAATCAAAATTCCTTACAGAGAAACCTTCAAAGTGTGGCAGTAACTAAGCCTTCCATACTTTAAACACTAAGCATTTCAAGATAAAGAAATCTACTCCTTGTAATTACATTTAAAGAGAGAGATCAAATAGGTATTGCTCCAAGTAGGTGTACAGGGTCATAGATAATATCAAAACATATAAACAATACTTTCTTGATTCTAAATACACATTCAAGCACAAAATTACCTGAAAATTAGCTGACTGAACATCTTCAACTCGACATCTGGCTAAGTAATAACCATTACCAGAAAACTTCTTATCGTCCCTCATAGGAGCATTTGTAAGGATGTAAAAAAAGCCATAGTGATGTTCCAGGAAATATTGCACTCCAGAGAAACGTCTACAAAATCTTTGTAACCCGGTTTCTGGATCCATTGAATTTATAAAGTAAACCTGTAATGTGGCCACAACAGGTGTTAAACTAACTAGCGCCAGATACTTTCACGTTAATACCATAAAGGATGAAAATTGAAGTGGGTATGTTCCTTCCTCAGATGAAGTCCTTGAGTTAGAATTCACAGTTATGAACTTTCCATCCTTTGTGCTTGTGATATCTACACAGAAGTTGGAATCATTTTCCGTAAATATTGTGACATCATCCACGGAAATAGATCCCAGTTTGGTGCACATAACCCTGAAATTTTATACAGGGTAAATATATATTCTAGATTCCAAATGAAACACTTATGTGACTAGTAGAGAAATTGCCTGTACGGTCGTTGGTTTTTGTTGCTCAATGTATAGAATAAAGTATGGCTGTCTTGGGCCCATGCCAAACTGACAACCCCCTCAACTCCAGAATTAGGGAGGATAAGATCACTTTGTAAGTCCTTAATTTGAAGAAGAAATTGTTCGTCTCCAGTAGTATCAAGTGTATATGCAAGATAATTGTGATCTGGTGATATTCGGCATATACCCACATGAACATATCCTACAATGCAAACAGCTGAATCATTTTATTTTAAAAGGCCTATAATACAGAAATAATTTAAGCCCTCTCCCCTTCTATCTTGGTAAAGCAAATATCGATCTTAAGGAAGGGAATGAACAAGGGACATGCCCTAAGCTAAACGTTAATTTCCTTCTCCATCTATCCTTTTCTAAATCATTAAAAGAGCTTCTGGAATTATGTGGTCCATTGTATATCTACATGGCAATGTGTTAAGAAGGATCACATCACTATCTGAAAATTCTAAGACATAATCATCAAGAATTCCATTAAGGATCACGCTAAGTAATATTCACCAAGAAATTCAAACAGATAAATTAACTCAAGCTCTCACTCTACTTGTGTGTTATTATACCTATCATCATAATTAGCAATCTCAAGAATAATAAAAATGGGAATATTTTTTAATGGTTTTAGAGTACCAGTATTTAGAAATGGGTATAAAAACCAATATGATCAATTTGGATAGACATCTAAGAACATTTGACCACCTCCCTAAAAAAGAAGTAAACAATGTTGTGTTCAGTTCTATCATATGCAAGAAAATTCAAGATCCCTAGCCATGAAACAGAAAAATGCAACACAGAATATTTGCAATTATGAACCACTTCCAGCATACAAGTAATAATTTAACTAAATATGATGAAAAATGAGGTAATACATGCACCTGAAAAATTAATCTTTCTGCAGAAAGGATTAGCATATATAGTATGCACAAAGTTAAGATAGAAGAAATCTGACAAGTAGGAAGTGAGTAGTAAAATGAGAACTTGCCATATTGTTCTGCAATGTCATTCCAGTCAAGTAAAATTTGCTCCCTTCCAATTTCTTCTCTGAAAGAATTGACTATGGTGTTCACCCAACCTTTCCTTCCAGTAGATAATTTCCTACATAAAACAGGATATTCCTTCCCTTCTGGAATGTACTGGTAGTACAACCTATCAAATCCCATTACGTATAGATAACAATCAAAATGCAATAAAATGTTTTGTGTAGCTGCAATATGTAAACCTAAACTAAGTGATATGAGATATATGAATATTGCACATATGCTTTACCACCATTTAAGATCAAGAAGGAACATATAGGCTGACAACATGAAACACTACTGAAATTATGAATAATTGCTTTGAGAAAATCATATCCGATACAATGAAAAAGACGTATTGGCATGTCATTTAGTCATGCTGCAATAATAGGCCGAGCACTAACTATTCAAAATGCTTTACGAAGGTGGAAATAAATTAATTCCAATAACACAAGAATCCATGTGTCAATACATTTTTGAACTAAACAAATTTGAATTGAACACCATCGAGGGGAGACAGCCACTACAGAAAATCACTACAGCAATACATGTGTATACATTTAGATATGGCCCCTTTCTATTTCCAATTAACCTCCAATTACGATCACCTGCCCATCATTTTCCAGTAATCCCATTAACAAATGGGCAATGACTGGATAGGAAGCAACTGGAGAGAATTCTTGCATTGGACAGACATGCAAACAGGCAAATAGACATTTATGGATAGACATACATAAATAGTCAATAAGCAGAAACAGATTCTTGTTCAGAATATATGGATTTCTTCTAAATGATACCAAATTAGTACAACCCTTGATAAAAAAAGACACAGTTCACCAGTAAATTTCTACAATTTCATCAAGTTTGTAGCATATAAACCTGCTTGTTGACACACCCTCAAAACACAGGCGCAAACAATTAAAGTTCAGGGTAAGCTACGCGAAATACATATGCAACACTTATACTTAATTTAGTAGTAAAATTGCCCTGCTCACAATCATACTTTTAGAAAAGCATGGCATGCACAAATAGACACTAAAATTTCACTAACATAAACCATGTGCTAGTATTAAATTCACACATTTATAAATAATTGTATGAAAAGATAACTAAAGAAAAACTTCCTTCTTTCAGTATTTATAGCATTTTGGATATTCCGTTCATATTCATGATTCTTCATTAGAATATTAGTATCACCACACACTATGTAATTAGAGTATAGAAATCAAATTTTACATATCTAACACACATACATTCTATGATGTATACACATATTACTATAAAGATGAGAAAGCATGGCATTTGAATAAATTCACTAACCAGGGTCCCCAGCGTTCAGGTGGGGTGGAAATCTTGGAGGGCATTCTGGAAACCATTTCAGCATAAAGGGTACTCTGCAACCCTTGAGTATCTTGCATGAAGGCCTCAGCATAAGAGATTTCTTGTTGGAGATAGCTAATGAAATCTGGGTCATTTGTGTTGGACATCCAATGATAGGGGTCCTGCCACGTTATCCCGTGAGCTGTGGCCGTGAAAGGAACTTTTTTGGCGGCGGGTGGAGTCTGAATTGGTGGTGGAAAGTAATGGTATTTGTTTTTGCAGAAGGAAGAGAAAAAAACAACAGGGGATAACTGTTGGGGGAGTACAAGGGTCCTTCTTGAAAAGCGGAGGAGGGCTCCGAACGCCGCCATGGAGGAGGCGGAGTGCGGTGGTGTAAATGGTGGCGATCGATTTTAATAGCTGTGGAACTGCGGCATGATTGGGGGGTACTTTTTAAAATAGCTTGGTCAAACAACCAAATTTTCGTTTTGACCATTTTTTTTTTGTATTCACCACATTGGCCTATTGCCATTAAAAAGACAATTCTACCCTTATTCATGTTTAATAATTACAAAAGTATATCAATTGTTTAAAAGACAATAATACCTTTCGTTGGTCAAAGGCCAGTTTGAAAAATTGGCCGGGTCAACCGGCCAACAGCCACTAATTCCTCCATGATTGTGTAAGGCAAGGATATTTTGCTGGAGGTCTCACGACTTATAAGTTTCTTTCATATTAGTTACTCAATTTTGATTTGTTATAATTTAGTCACTCAACTTTTACTTTCTATTATAATTAAACAATTCTGCCGACTTAACTATGATGAGTTAATTAAATCACTAATCACAAATATTTACGGCCAGTTACTACTTGCTCTCTCAAAATTAATTGGTTACCGAATACTCACCCATTTTTTAAAACAATTACCCATTCTTTACCCGTTTCACTTTCATCCGTCCAATTAGGCAAAAAACTTCACGTGGCAACCGGAAATCTTACGTGCCACTAACACCATTAAAATTTGACAAGTGGCCACTAATTAAATTGCTTTCTTCCCCCCAAATATTGTGTTTGGCAAATGTTACAACAGAGTAGAAATTTCCTTATGTCATGAAAGCAAGTTTCTGGTGATCATAGATACTAATGCATTTGTAATTTCCAGCTGTACCAACCACAGTCGAAGTATGTTTGGCAAATTTGAATTAAAAAAATTCAGCCTTAACAGATGATTTCCTTAGCTCCCTGC
>NC_036244.1:15221905-15232865 GCF_002742605.1 Olea europaea var. sylvestris | reverse complement strand
AAGTATGTTTGGCAAATTTGAATTAAAAAAATTCAGCCTTAACAGATGATTTCCTTAGCTCCCTGCTGAGCAAGATTCATAAAACTATGCAAAAGCTAACAAAATCTGCTGTTACAAAAATTGAAGGCAGCTAAGGAAAATTGCATTTTATGATGAACATCAAAATTTATGAACACCAGAACTTGTGATGAACGACAACTGAAGGCTAAGAACACCAGAACTCTATGATGAACACAGAAATTTTATTCAACAGAATGTAAACTGGTTTTTTCTCCACACCAGAATTGAAGGCAATTATTAACACCAGAACTTCTGGAATTTTGATTCACCAAAACTTTATGATGAACACCAAAACTCCAATTCACTCAACTATACACCAGAAAATAAAGGTTCATTCCACCATATATTAAGCATAATTTCATTGTTTTTGTATGTATCTAGGGTTCTTATAAACCTGCTAGGTTTTCAATTTGGGGATTCATTTGGTGTAGAAGCGTTATTGGAGAAGCAGCAGTGGAGAATAACGTTTCATTTGGGGGAAGAAAGAAATTTAATTTGTGGCCACTTGTCAAATTTTAACGGTATTAGTGACACGTACGATTTTCGTTGGCCACGTGGAGTTCTTTGCCTAGTTGGATGGATGAAAGTGAAACGGATGATGGATGGGTAATTGTTTTCAAAAGTGGGTGAGTATTTGGTAACCAATTATTTCTGAGTAAGCAAGTAGTAACCGACCATAAATGTTGATGATTGGTGATTTAATTAACTCTAACTATGATCAAAACCAACGGTAACTACCCATGTCTTATCTGATACATGACTAGAAGTTTGTTTGACACTAAATTAATAGTTTTCGCTTATATCGACTAGAGGCATGGGTTTATATGAGTTCTGTCCTAAAGTCAAGTGCAAAAGAATTTTATACGAATTTATATATATATATGTTAGCCCAATCAAATATATTTTATCGCACACCATAATGAAAAATTCTAACTCCATGCCTAATGGTTGCATACAAGTAAATTAAGAGTTTTTAATCACTTATACAATTCCTATTTGTTGGAAAAATGGTTGACTACGACACAAGTGTCTTGATACACATTTCGCGATAGGATTATCGTTAATTTTAGTCACAATTAAAGAAAAAATAGTCTAAATGAAATTTAAAAAAAAAATCAAAATGAAATAAAAGATAAAATGGTCAAACTAAAAAAAAAAAAGGGATTAAATGATGAAAATGAAATAAATTAAAGTTAGGTGACTAACATGATACAAAATTGTTAGTTGATGACCTCAATGTAAGTAATATTGTGCTTGATTTTGATGAAAGTGGTCAGTGGGGTATCAGGATTTGGGCCGTTCTTTGATATTGGGCTATTGCAGCCGAGTGATGATTGGCTTACAGGAGTGCATTCAAAGAGGCTCTATAGGTCACAAACAATGGGGAGTGGGTTGATTAATTTTTGACCATTTTTTATTCAGATGGGCCCACCTTTGTTAGTTATCTAGCTGAGTTCGCAAAATCCAACTTTTGTACACGAGGAAAAATCCATTGTAGTCAGACTATCCAAGCCTTTTGCCCAGATTTACCGTATTATTGAATTTTTTATTGAGAAAAAAAAAATCATATCTCAACTATTAAGTATAGAGCAAAACAATTTTTAGACATTAAGTTTCAATCAAAAGTCATGCTTCTATTATAATTTTAAATAATGGCATTATCAAATTACATTATTTACCCAAACCCATCCTACCGTCAACATTCATTTGTAGTCGGCATTTGCCACCTAACATCCACCCGATTTACGATTTCTTAAGCGAGGAATAAGCATCGTCGATGACTGGTCATCTTCATTCACAACTCAGCATGTATAATTTGAAATTGAAAATTGAAAAACAAATCCTTGTGTATGAAATTCGATTAATTAAATTTTTTACTAGTTTAGATAATTGAGGTTGAAAAAATCAATGATATGTGACTCTCTTTGATCCGTGACATGTGACCTGAGCTAATGGTTTATGACCAAAGCTCTTGAATCCGTGACTTATATACTTGATATGTGACATATGACCCGATTCAATGGCATGTAAACAAATATCTTATGTCTGTGACCAAAACTTATGAATCCGTGACCTATACACTTTGACATGTGTCCTGTTACATGTGATCATGACCTGATCCAATGGTAGGTAAACAAAGCTTTTAGATCTGTGACCTGCTCCAATAGCTTGTAACCAAATCTCTTGAATCTATGATCAGTGATCTATGCATTTTGGCATGTAACTTATACGCTTTAACATGTCACATATTTAAGAGACTCACAAAAATTTAATTGGCTATACCCAACCCCAACCCAGCATCACAACTACCACCTATTCCACTACACTACCAGAATCACCACCACTACTAGTTTTGCTCAATCCAAGAGCAAACTACCAATTACGAATCTGTCATCCAGAGTCGGTCCTGTGTTTGATAGGCCCTGAGGCGAATGATGAAAATTAGGCCCCCCATCAACAAAATTCAAAGGTGTATTATGCGACTCATTGCTAACTTAAAAAACGAACATTAAAACAACAACGGAATATATCATAGAAACGATTTATATTATAAACCATCAAACCAAAAATTTCAAACAATTAGTTAAAATTATTCGTCTTACTGTTTTAGAGGCAAAAACATCAACCAAATCTGAATAACTTAGCTGCTTAACCATTTCTTTTTCTATTGATAACATAACCAACCTGTTTAATCTTTCTTGTAACATAGTTGATCGGAGATAGGTCTTGATCAACTTCAATTTCGAAAAACTTCTTTCCTCAGATACAACTGTAACCGGTACGGTTAACAAAATTCTGTAAGCAATATAAGCATTTGAGAAACAAACATCCAATGTCTTCAAACAGTGTAGCACTTCAATTGCTCTTGTTGCTTCATTTGGTAAATAAATCTTCAAGACTTGTAATTTCGAACATAAATCATTTCCACTGATGTCCGAAAGCCCATCATGTTCAAGATATTTCTCATGCCAAGCAAGAACTGTTACCGTAGCCCTAGCCACTGTTACAGGTTGTTGCATGCAGTCAATATTGTGAGTAAATTTCTTCATACTGAATCCATGGATATTGATCATGCTATCGATCTATTGTAAGGACTTGTTTCATTTCTTGAAGATTATAGAGAAATTGGATTTACCATTGCCAAGGATGAAGCGACAAAAAAGGCAAATGAAATGGAAATTGAAGCTGTATTTACAGAAAAATGCATAATTCGAAGAAAAAAACAATTTGATGAAAACTGTAGTAATGAGGTAAAGCAATCAGTAGAAGAATCATTTAGAATTGAGTACTTTGTTTTTATAATTGATCAAGCTTTATCTTCTCTGATGACTCGATTTGAACAATTCAAACAATATGATGATATATTTGAATTTTTGTTTAATTTGAAGAGGTTAAGGAGTGCAACTTTATCAAGTTTGTTGAACTCTTGTATGAATCATGAGAAATATCTTGAACATGATGGGCTTTCGGACATCAGTGGAGATGATTTATATTCGAAATTACAAGTCTTGAAGATTTATTTACCAAATGAAGCAACAAGAGCAATTGAAGTGCTACACTGTTTGAAGACATTGGATGTTTGTTTTTCAAATGCTTATATTGCTTACAAAATTTTGTTAACCGTACTGGTTACAGTTGTATCTGCGGAAATTAGTTTCTCGAAATTGAAGTTGATCAAGACCTATCTTCGATCAACTATGTCACAAGAAAGATTAAACAGGTTGACTATGTTATCAATAGAAAAAGAAATGGTTAAGCAGCTAAGTTATTCAGATTTGGTTGATATTTTTGCCTCTAAAACAGCAAGACGAATAATATTTAACTAATTGTTTGAAATTTTTGGTTTGATGGTTTATAATATAAATCGTTTCTATGATATATTTCGTTGTTGTTTCAATGTTAGTTTTTTCAGTTAGTAATGAGTCGCATAATACACCTTTGAATTTTGTCGATGGGGGGCCTAATTTTCATCATTTGCTTCAGGGCCCATCAAACACAGGACCGGCTTTGGCTGTCATTTGTCAGTGGCTAGGGCTACGATAACAGGGTTGAACTTGGAAGCAGAAGGAGATGTCCAGTCGAGCTGTCGAGGCGTAGACTATATCAGTAGATATGTATAGTGTATACATTTGTATTATGAGAGCCGAGAGAGTCCGAGAGAGAGATTAGAGATACCTAGGGTTGAACTTGGAAGCGGAAAAAGGAGTCAAGGAGATGTCGAGTCGACTGTCGAGGGCCTCGAGGCATCGAGCGAGAGAGACTCGGAGATGGCACAGCCGCACATTGGTACTTCAGAGTTTAGACGGAGAGGGGAGGGCTCACTGCCGACAGGAGGCGTTTGCGGTTTCGCCAGTTTGCCAAATGCCGATTTGGGAGAAAATGGAATTCAATTGGCATTTGGGGGAAAATTGAAATTGGATAGTGGATCGGGTTTAGTGGGTTTCGGGTGGGCTACTGGGCTTGAGGTTGAGAGTTTTGGGCTAATTGGGGCTTGGACTACCATACTAAAAAAAATAAAAATTGTGCCAACAAAACGAGGCCCCCTTGGATTTTGGGCCTGCTTGGCCTCAGAATCGGGCCTGCTATCATCAAACACAAAACAAGAAGATTTTCTCAAACCACCCAAGTCACTACCACCACATAAAACCCACAATGACCACCACACCTTTACCTTAAATTAACAGCCATCACCTCACTGAATTAAGACTAGTTATATGCTGCCACAATAGCAGACGCAGAGATTAAATTTATATTTCGAAATCTGAATAGGCGACACCACCTCATAGCAGCCAGATCTACAGTCGAAAAAACAATGAGCCGACGAACTGGAAACTATGTCACCTTACACGGTGGAGATTGAGCTTCGTTGGATCAAAGCATCGTTGGCGCTCTCGCCAATGAAGAGAGACCCAACGACCGATGAGAAGAGAAAGAGAATGGATAAAGAAAATGGTATAGAGAGAGTATGTGTGGAGGAAGTGAGAGATGAGAGAGTCATTTTGATTATAAACCTGCTTTTTGCTCAATTAAACTTCATACTTGATTTAAGAATAGTGGTCTTTAAACACCTATTCTGATGTAATTTCCATTTTTTTATTAGTTGAAATCATTCGTGCAAGAATAGTTCAATGAATCAACTTGACATAGGGTTCCGAGTTTGACCAAATTATCTGATTGACATTCGATCTAATGGGCTAATCAAGCTAATTAATCTTAAATATGTGATAATCAAAGTATCACATAATTCCAATGTTTTACACGTAACAATACAATAGCATAATTGTTAGAAACATACTTTAGTACTAAACTTATGACTAAATAATGTTAATTCATAAAACATTTCAGTATTTCTTACCATCACACTTAAAAGGATCCTCTCGTTGGTTAGTTCTGTTGGATGAATTTTGTGAATAGTGACGCCAAAATAAGTATAATGATGGTTTGTAAATCCGTACCGAAAATTGGACAGAGTAACGGCAAAGAAAACACAAACAACAAGAAGAAAAAAGTAGGGACAAAGCCGAGGCAAGAGTTGGACTCTTTGTCCTTAAGTCGAATTTGCCCCGCAACAGTGCCTACGGATTTCGGCAATCGACTCCCAAGATACAACGGCTACACTTGTGTTTGTAGCACTCCAAAACACAAGTACAACGAACCAAATTTAGGCTTATGTATTCCAAGGATGTCAATTCTCGATTTATTTAACCAATATCCAACAAGTTCATCTTATACGACCTTGTTTACTCCCAAATGCTGAGTAAGAGTTACATAGTAGTCGAATATATCGATGGAGGGATAGGGGCATGGGATGGTAACCACTTTACTATATTTTTGAAAATTTCATATATATACACAATACACATATTTTATCCACTCAATATTCTTTTTGTGCCCCCAGATGAAAATCTTGACTCAATCATTTGTTAAGCAGTTGAGATTTTTTATTGTATCAATCCGATTCTAATGGACTAGGCAAAAAGTCCTGGTTAACATACATATTTGACGACACCTTATCTCTCATATATCTTACCTATTTAATATGTAATATTATTTTATTTTCCGCAAGAGGGTAGTTAACAAATCGATCTTTCGTTAGCATCGAACCTCAATTATGTAGGCATGCATCATTCCTACCTAGGTGATACTTCTGTGCCATTAAGTTTAAGGCATGTTAGAATACCTAAGCGATACATTCATGCCCTTAAGGCAAGGCATGCTAGAATTACTATGTATCGAAGAATACCAAAGGTACCAAAGAACTCCCAAATTCTTTAATAAAATACACTTGTTAAGTTCCTAATAAACCGTGCACATAATTTTTTGTTTCTTCCAAGTATTGATACACTCGAAATTTGTGAAAAAAAATATATTGGAAATCGAAGATCTGTTTGATTGCATTGAAAACAAAAGAAAAGGAACAAAATTTTGGAATGAAAACTTAGGATTTATGCTTAATAGGAAAGAAATAACATTCCTCATTTCCTTCCTTCATTACAATAACATGTAAAATCCTTGTTTTCAATCTCCAAAATTGTGATACAAAAGCGTGTTCAATTTATATCCATGTTTTATAGAGTGACGGAGACTTGCTTGTTATGTATGGACGATGTCTTCCAACCTACAAATAGTACATAATACAGTATTTGGATATGTTGGCTACTTTTATAATATCAGAAGAATTAATCAATTAATAAATATGACGATTCTTTCACCATTTGGGACGTTAATTTACCTACTAAAATATCACCCTTTCATCTGGGGGAAAGATCGAGCTTTAAGAAATAGTGAATGGCCTTATCGATACACAAATGTATAACTCCTCAAGAATTTCAATATTCATCACCGTAGGAATTGGGTTCAAGCTTTCCCCAGCCCCTTCACATCAATGGACTCCTGATGTATACGAAGGAGTGTGGTTCGTTTGAGAAATTCCTAATTCTCTATCTATCTTTAAGATGTTTGAATTTTTTCAAAACTCTATGAACATGCAAAAAAGAAATGCTATCCCCACTCGGACCAAGACAAAACTTTTACTCGTTCAAATAACAACAAAGGTGAAGCAGGGCCATGAGACAGGATTTGAACCCTTGACCTCAAGGTTATGAGCTTTGCAAGCTACCAAAATACTTTACCCCATGATGAAGAGAAGAAGTGAAAACTAATAGACAAACGAAAAAATTAAAGGGTGTCAAACTTCTTACAAACTTTTTGAATTAAAAAAAAAAATACAATTTCAATTTATTATATTAATAATATAACTAGACCGCATAAGTGAATATATAACCTATAGAAAAGTGGGCAAATCCAACCAATCTTGATTGGACAATAGAAGAGATAGAGTTTACCTCTCTATCAATCAAATTGGGCAAACCTCTCCTCAGCAGGATAGATGGGGCGAATTGGGTGAGATCCAATGTAGATTCAACTTTCGATTCACTCTTGGGATCCAGGCGGTCCCCCTACGCAGATCCTATATTAGCCCCAAAACATTGGCCTCTAATAGAAAAGTAAATGCTTGAGGTGGAGAAGCTTTTGGTCCAGTAGGTCAGTAAAACTCGCTAGGATAAACGGTATTAGTGAACTTGACAAAACAACAAGCAATGAAACCAAAGATGGATAAAGCCCCTAAACTATAAGATAAGTAAGCCTCTCTAGACGATACAAGAGCGCATCATGTCCATGTGGGGGGTTTGATTAAGATATGCTGGATTCCACCAAGTATATAAATGAAACCTAACCGTACATGTCATCGAATTATATTATTATACGAAATAAATCAAAAAAGTTTTGATACATGTCGAGCAACTAAAACTCCACCTTTAACATGTATACATACTTGATGAAACATATATCTGCTTCTTGCGAGGCACAAAATATTTGTCTGCAACTCTTTTCACTTGTTTATCATGCGAGGAAGATAAAGTTCAATAGAAAATAATAAAGCTAAATGTTATGAAAATCTCTGAGAAATTTTGATCTGGACTTAGTAAAACTTACCAAACGAACACCAACCGAGGACGCTCCAAACAAAATTACTTGGTTGCTGCATACTATTTCATTCTCACAAAGGAGAACAATGATGATTAGTTTGCACGCACAAAGGAAGAATAGAAATAAAGATGGCAACTGGAACTTGAAAAGAAACCATTTTTCTCTCAATGCAAAGCTCCAACACACACAAAAATAACTACTGAAGGATGTATACGTCATGGATTGGTTTAGGTTGATAATTGGACCAAAAGGTAATGGACCATCAATTCAAAAGCCAAACAATACTTGGAACATCCACGAGTGCTGGGCCACGAGCAATATTAACTTAATTAAATTGCTTCTAGTGGCCTCAAGCTATTTCGGGTCGACCCATCACTGAGGTGTTGATATAAATTAGCCAACACCATTTTAACATCATTATTCATTATCTGGGATTTATTAGATGCCAAAACCTAACAGATCTCCATCTTTATACCCAATCAACCTGCAATCAATCAAATTACAAAGTTAATACTTGCACAATTAAGATAACCAATAAAATTGCTATCGAAGACCTTACCTCGTGTCTCAAACCTGAAACGCATACCATACCTGCTCTATGTACTCACCAAGGCTAAGGTTAAGAACACCCAAATAGAAGCAAGTAATTACAGTAATCAATCAAGAATATATAAAATATGCGATGAAGATATAACATATGATAACACAGAGATCTTTTTAAAACGGGTTCGCACAGAATAACAAACTAACATTAAGTTAATCACCAAATGGCCAACATATATACAATAAATGCATAAATGACCCACGAAAAAATCACACCATACTTATCCTATTACATTCCGTGTTGCTCACACCTCGATAACACATATCTCCTCTTATTGCCCACCATGCACACTAGACTGATCACTCAACTCATGTCTAAATAGTAAATCATAATAGATCCTAAGTCCATGGGATAATCCTCTATCACCACCTCACTTCTCCCAACCTAAATAGATAATGGGTCTCCACCCAATAGAAATGATAAAAAACATTTCTCATAATCCACCTAATCAGGGTCTTCACAGATAAATGATTCCAACATTTAATCATATTTCCACTCGTAATCCAAATGTCACTCTCTATATCTTCGTGCCTATCACCAATGCATCCTTAGGCATTTATACTTTACATTACCAAAAGACGTACAACACACTTATTGCTAATATATCTCAAACCCACCGTGGCAAAAATTAACACCTTTAGTGACCACAGAGGTTAGGGCGCAATTTAAATTGACACACCCACCATAAAGTTACTCCAACTCTAATGCGAAAAAATTCACAAAGGAAAGGGTGAATGTGGTACTCACAAAAGAATAGAAAAAGAATTGGTTACTCACTATACTCACAAAAGAAGCTTATAAAGAGGAAGAAGATAACTCACACGTGGTTGCCCCCAAATAATCTTACAAACCATACAAGCTCACAAAGATACAGGAAAAAAATGGTCGTCCTTCTTTCTACTCACTACCCTACTCTCCCACACCATTCACAGAGCAAAAAGGAGTACGCCATAGATCTCAACCCACTATGTATGTAAACACATTACACAAAGTAATTAGATCACTCCTAGATCTCAACCCACTATGTATGTAAACACATTACACAAAGTAATTAGATCACTCCAATTCATGCAATTATAGACACAAACAAATTAAAAGTGTAACATATCAATGCTACAAAATTAAGCAATTATACATACAGAAAGGATTACACACTGATGCACATGTAGTAGCCAAATTTACTCTCACTAAACCTCACACAAGTCATAATTCGACCCAGTGGCAACATTCGCCATACCACTCTCCTTATTTTTCCTTTTATTATCATTCCTACGATAGTCTATTTCACCATGTCCAAATTTACTGCAGTTAAAACATATTTTACTTTTTTGCATTTGTTTTAGACCTATATTTGCCATCAAAAGTTTAACAAAAAAAAAAAATTGTTTTACCAAATTGAAAAATTACATTTTTTCCATTAGAAAAAAAATCTTAAATTGCGTTGTCATTTTATCAAAAATGCACAAAATATAAAATGCAACCAATAGCCACAAGGAACGTACGGACACAATTCACATGGAATAGTCAAACAAAACTTTCCTAAGGTCACACACAATTCTAATAATGAAAAAAATAATTGACAACAAATTCACAAAGAATTCAAGACAAACGATTAACAAGTAATTCCTAAGTCTAGCAACAGACAATTGTTACTCCTTCATGGTAATCCCAAACCTAATGTTACCCTACATAATGACTTCTAATGAGAAAAATAAATGATTTTCCTACATAATAGTCTTAACTGTAATAATAAAAGGCAAAAAATGTGATACCAAGTCGACCATATCTACGGGTCTGTAAACTAGGAGAGATGCGAATTCAATACTTTAGGGTCTCCACTAATCACCTCGAAGCTTCCGTCAACTGCAACAAAATGAAACGACATCGACACACAAATATCTAAGGGTACAATCGTCCATATTCCACCATACTGCTCGAAACAAAAAAAAAATGGACACCACTAAGGGGTCGGCATGCCTTCTGGAACGTTTTTTAAGACAACGACGTCGAAAAAACATAACACCCATCCTCATATGCCTCTACTGTCTTTGTATGTGGGCTTCACGAGTCATGGCATGCACTGCCATCAGCTATCACGCGCGTCACATCTAGTACACCTCAGTTTGCAAATCACGGCTGTGGAGTTGGTTTCGTTGGAATGCCTCAAAATAGATCCAACTAGTTTGAAGAAAATCCTAGATTTTCATCCCTATTTTTCTGTCTTTTTCTAGCTTCATTTTGGACCCGTTCCAGTTATTTTTTGCACCAAAAAAATCACAAATTTCTCAACAACACAAGCTCCAA
>NC_036244.1:15216651-15219445 GCF_002742605.1 Olea europaea var. sylvestris | reverse complement strand
GGTTGCTTACAATGCTCAGTGGGATAAGTGGAATTTGAATGACCTCATAGCAGTATGTGCCCAAGAAGAGTATAGGATGCACCATGAAACTGTTGAAACCGTGCAATTAGCTTTTTAGCCATCAAAGAATAAGGGGCCTTCTCATAATCATAAACCTAAGTTTCGTAAGGGTAATAAGTCCCATCGAAGTCAGCAGAATAAAAATCTTAGTGGTCCCAAAGCAGTTAAAAAGAAAAATGATCAATGCAAGTTCTGTAAAAAGAAGGGTAACTGGCAAAAAGACTGTTTTAAGTTCAAGACTTGGTTGGAAAAGAAGAAGAGTTCTTCAGGGGTTCATAAGCAAACGGAGGCCAAGTGAGAATGAAGTAAGCTTAAGCGTTGCAAATGGATTCCAAGTGAAGGTTGAATTTATAGGAGTAGTGAAGTTAACTTTAGAGTCTGATTTTTATCTTGTTTTGGAAAATATAGTTTATGTACCGCAGATGAGACGGAATTTAATTTCTATACAAAAACTTGATGCTTGTGGTTTTACATTTAATTTTTGGCAATGGAATGGTTAAGTTATTTAATGATTCTCGTTTGATTGGAAATGACATTTTATGTGATGATTTATATAAATTATCTTTGGCTCCTTTTGGTGATGTCTCGTGTGTTACAAATGTATCAAAGAAAAGAGCTTTAATTCGTGAATCATCCTCTATGTTGTGGCATAAGCGATTGGGGTCATATTTCTAAGGATAGAATGGAAAGATTAGTAAAAGATGAGATACTTCCTTCCTTAGACTTCTCCGATTTTGACACCTGTATAGATTGTATAAGAGGAAAGTTAACTAAGTCTACGAGGAAGGGTTCGACTAGAAGTAATAGAATTTTGGACTTAATTCATATTGATATCAGTGGACCTTTGCTTTCCACTATATGTGGGAATAAATATTTCATAACTTTCATTAATGATTTCTCACGATATGGATATGTTTATTTGATTAACGACAAATCACATGCACTTGAGAAATTCAAAGTTTTCAAACTGGAAGTAGAAAAACAATGTGGAAAAAGCATTAAAATTGTGAGATCTGATCGTGGTGGTGAGTACTATGGGAAATATGACGAGTCTGGTCAAAATATGGGTGATTTTACAAAATTTTTACAAGAGTGTGGAATAGTGCCCCAATACACCATGCCAGGGACATCTGAGCAGAATGGAATTTCTGAAAGACGTAATCGAACTCTAAAAGATATGGTTAGAAGTATGATGAGTAGAACAAATTTGCCTGAATATTTGTGGGGTGAAGCCTTGAAAACAGCTATGTATATTTTGAACAGAGTTCCAAGTAAAGCTGTTGCAAAGACACCTTTTGAATTATGGACAGGACGTAAGCCAAGTATGGCCCACTTTAAAGTTTGGGGATGTCCAGATGAGGTTAGGATTTATAATCCATTTGAAAAGAAATTAGACCCTAAATTAACTCCTGGCTACTTTATTGGGTATCCGGATAGATCAAAGGGATATAAGTTTTATTGTCCAAATCGCGGCACTAGAATTGTGGAGTCCATTACTGCTAAGTTTCTGGAGAACGATTTTGGAGACAGTGGGAGTTCCACGTTGAGAGAAATTCTTGTTGAACCCAATCAAGTTGTTGTTCCAGTTCCCATCATACAGGAAAGAGTTGGTTCCCAACCAATTGAAGTTGTTAATGAAGAACCGAGGAACCAAGAGGAATCTCCAATTCCTCAAACAACGATTGAATCGGTTCCTGAGCCACAAGTTAGGAGATCACAAAGGGAAAGAAGATCTGCATTGCCCAGTGATTATGTTACATATTTATTGGAGAGCGATTTTAATATTGGGCATATTGTTGATCCTGTAACTTATAATCAGGCATTGATAAGTCCTGAGGCAGATAAATGGATAGCTGCCATGGAAGATGAAATGAATTCCATGGAAAGGAATAAAGTTTGGGATCTTGTTGAACTTCCTCCAGATGCTAAGGCTGTAGATAACAAGTGGATCTTCAAAAGTAAATTAGTTTCAAAAGGAAATGTTGAACGAATGAAAGCAAGATTGGTTGCAAAAGGCTTCACTCAGCGAGAGGGCATTGATTATGTTGAAACCTTCTCCCCTGTTTCGTAGAAAGATTCTTTTCGAATTATCATGGCTCTTGTGGCACACTATAATTTGGAGCTTCATCAAATGGATGTTAAGACAGCTTTTTTGAATGGAGATCTTTCTGAAATGGTTTATATGAAACAACCTGAATGTTTTGTTGTAAAAGGAAAAGAAAACTTGGTGTGTAAGTTAAACAAATCCTTATATGGTCTCAAGTAAGCATCTTGACAGTGGTATTTGAAATTTGATGAGGTTGTGACATCTCTTGATTTTATTGAAAATACTATTGATCAATGCATTTATCTTAAAACCAGTGGAAGAAATTTTATTTTCCTTGTACTGTATGTTGATGACATTCTGCTTGCTAGCAGTAACTTAGGGTTGCTTCATGAGACAAAGAAAATGTTGTCTGCTAATTTTGAGATGAAAGATCTCGGAGAAGCTTTCTATGTACTTGGCATTGAAATACATCGTGATAGAAATCGTGATTTATTGGGACTTTCTCAGAAAGCTTATATACGACGTGTTCTAGAAAGGTTTAATATGCAAAATTGTGCACCTGGTGATGTACCCATCATAAAAGGAGATAAGTTTAACAAAGCTCAATGTCCAAGGAATGAGCTGGAAAGGGAGTCTATGAAGATGATCCCATATGCTAGTGCTGTGGGGAGCTTGATGTATGCTCAA
>NC_036244.1:15206682-15216511 GCF_002742605.1 Olea europaea var. sylvestris | reverse complement strand
TTGAAGAAAACTGAAGGTTATATGCTTACATTCTAGCGTTCAAGTCATCTTGAGGTGGTAGGCTACTCAGATTTTGATTTTACTGGATGTCAAGATGATTTAAAATCAACCTCAGGTTATATTTTTACATTAACTGATGGTGCTATCTCTTGAAAAAGTGCTAACAGACTCTAGTGGCATCTTCTACTATGCAAGGTGAATTTGTGGCATGTTATGGGGCTACAGTCCAAGCCGTTTGGTTAAGAAATTTCATCTCTGGCTTGAAAGTTGTTGATTCCATCTCAAGACCGATCACCATCTACTGTGATAACAGTGCAGCAGTATTCTTTTCAAAGAATAATAAAAGTTCTGGTGGATCAAAACATATTAACATCAAATATTTGGTTGTTAGAGACAGAGTCAAAGAAGGGCAGACGAAAATAGAGCATATCAATACAGAGGCGATGGTTGCAGATCCCTTGACTAAGGGACTCGCTCCAAAAGTCTTTAAGACAGATGTTACTAATATGGGTATTGTGGAAATATTTGATATTTTATTTGGTGCTAAATTCATACCACATACTACCACATTGGTTGGAGGATGGGGATCTATATCGATAAGGATGTTGACATTTGTAGCTGTGGAATGGTCTTACATCTCTTAAATTGGTGTAATGACTTCCATGTTCGGTGTTAATATCCTTGTTGGATTGGATCATGTTACGTAAGGTGTCATCATTAGAACTATACTTTTGTGGCCACTTATGTAGTCTAACCCGGGTGTTAAAACTTTGTTATGACAATCAAATGTTTGCCCAAGTGGGAGAATGTTGGAATAATTAATTATTTCATATGTGGGCTTCACATTGGATTGCAAATTTTACGGGTTAGATGTATGGCTCATAATGATATTTGTGTTTGGGCCAAATTTATTAAGTGATCAATTGAGCCTTTTACACCTTACGGGTTGTAATTAATTTGATGTGGTAATTTAAAGTATGTGGGTCGGAAATAAACCCTAATTAGAATTCTAGTCGTAATGGGACAGCTCAATTATTTCCTATATAAAGGCTAGGTCCCCTCTCCTCTCCATATGTGTTTTCATTAGCTTGCCCCATTGATAGCTAATACTTTTGTGAGGAGAAAGGAGGGGAAGATCTTGTCTACTATTACAACTATAATTCATATCAACAATGGCTTCCGCAGGTATGAATTTGGTTTATTAATTTATTATTTGGTGATTCTTGATTCTTAGCATGATTGAAAATTTAATATTAACAATTTGAACTTCCTTAGCAATGAAGGTATAATAAACTGGGCATGATTAATTGTACAATTAACAAAGGTCTCAAGATAAAACCTAAGGAATGAGACGAGTGGTAGATCGGTCAACCAAATCCAAAGAGAAATTATGTAATACCTTGTCTAATTAATTTAGAGCATCGTTGGTTTAGATTAAAATTTGATTTTAATTTAAATCAAAGTCGAACAATTAATATTAACTCCATCTTTCGTGGGTCCTACAATTTGTCAATCATAAATTTCAAAAACTTCTATCACAATTTACCAAAAAATCTAATTTTAATCCCATCAAACATCCACTTAGTCAAACTTAGAATTGAGTCAACTATGTCAAGCCGTTAAAAAGAGAGAGAAAGGGAAAAGGCCAAAAAAAAAAAAAAAAATTAAAAATGGTCAGATAGTGGATTTGATTAACTATCTATATCAATCCTATTCATTTGCAAACCCATCCATTTTCACACAAGAGTTATGATTCACGTACAGGTAAGCCTCTACCAGGACAGACACAAAGTCTAAGGCCCGCACCAATTCTTTTTTTTAATGCAGGTCGAACCCATCGACCTCCCTTCTATGGTGAGGGACCTTACAGGCCCTGTATGAATGGTGTCCTGTACTCAGGGCATTATTCTTCACACAAAATATATACACACGGACAAAGAGAACAGTAGGGAGAAAAGAAGAAAAAGAAAAAGAAGAAAAAGAAGAAGAGAAAAAAGAAAAGGAAGTGCAAGAGCTAATACTAGATTCAACTTAGAAGAATTAATCCTTGTTTTAGCTAAGAAGAAGAAAATAATTTTGTGGTAGAATTAGACTAATTGTGTGTTTTTTAACTTCCAAGAATTAGAAAATTTAATTAGACATCCCATATGTAGGAATTTTAAACATGACATGAAGGATTTATAAGTGAAGTCAAGTTATTTATAATTGATAAGATGATTAATTTTACTTCAATTTAATTGTTCAACTAGGATATAAAATCAGCCAAGTGGAATTATAGAAAGCTAGTCTGGGGTTTTATAGTCATGGAACTGAACTATGTTTGTTGAATTGTATTGGAGTGAGGAGAAAACACGTGGATTAGGAACTGCAAGAAGAAGGAAGAAAAAAAAAGGCAAGTACAGAAATAGAATTGATGGAATAAGTATATGTAATATGCTTTATAATTGGTAGAAAAGGCAATGAAATTGACTTAAATTGAACATGTAGTAAATGAAAACACACGTTCCCTGTCATTTTATTGTTAATTTGGAACCAATATGGTAACTTATATATATATATACATTGGCAAATGATATATAGGCAAAACAATTGATGGAATTTAGCAAGTAAATGAAAATAGATTACTAAGAGAAGCGAAATGGCTATCTTGTTATTTTTATTATAATTGTGAATTGAATTATGATCCGAATAAATTTATTATTATATCAAAGGTGACGAAGAGATCGAGACAGCTTATCAGTTGAACTAATTGCCACGTAAATAGCTTGTGAGTGGAAAAGTTTAAATATTTTCAAGTATTGATAAATTAATTACACCATTACATTATGTGCAATTATATGTTCGATTATATGATTATTATGGAAAATTTCTTTTACTATGATACATGTGAAATTTCAAAAATTGTATATGTTACATTTGTGAATTGAAATGTGAGACATATGTGAGTGTTTAGTCTGAGGGACAGTCTATGTGCATATGCCTAAATTACAGATTTCAGTCAGATGGTATATTTTTTGTGAATTTTCTAGTACAATTGATGTGATGAGACGATGGTTTAGATTTCAGTTGATGATTATATCATGATTATGAGATGATATTTTTCACGTTATGAGGATGTGTCACATCTTAATTATTATTATTTGTTGTTATACTTTGGACTGTTAAATTATGTAAATTCGGTTTTCGATAAAAATGTATAAATGAAAAAGTATAATTATTTTCGAACTTCTCCACTCACTGAACCATCAACTCGTATATTTTTCCCACAATTTTTCTTATCAGCTAGCAGTGAAGTTTCTGGGTATTTTTTGGAGTTGGACATTTGATTTTGGAGTCAGAGCCACACGACAGAGTTTGCTAGTATGATTCATTTTATAGAGCATGTAGTCGGCGTTTTAGGACACGTTCATTTTTTGATGTGATTTTGCATCATTTGTGGATAGCTATTGGGATTACTATGTATTTTGCATATATATATATATATATATATATATATATATATATTTCATGTATTTTGTTGTAAAATTTGAGAATTCAGCTTATCTTTATTGTGTTGTATTATTATTGGGATTTGTACATAGCAGATTACAGATTGGTTGGTCCTATTTTCAGAGGAAATAATGTCGAAATTGTATTAAAAATAATTTATAAAAAATCTTATATTGTAATATCCTTGATGGGTATGACTTTTAATGGTATATATCATCGGCACGCGTTATGTTCAGGGTCCAGTAACATTATTTGGAGTGGGATGTGTCAAATTACCTTGTGGAAGACATTTTTGCAGTTGTTCTTAATCAGAAGCACAGGCGCTAACAAGAAAAAAAAAAAATTTATGTTGGAAGATAGATGTCCTATGGAGACAAAGTTATGTGCGTTTTGTCGTCCCCCAGGAATTCTATTCATACGTCATAAAGGGAGGTCCATAATAAAGAGAACCACATCCTAAATGTTCGGCTCAAGTGTGTATAAATTGTAACTGCATTTGAATTTACCTAGATGGCAAACCAGGGGGGAAGGCCACCACTCCTCAAGATTAGTCGGGCGAAGTTCGAATACCTGAGTCATAAAAAAAATAAAGAAAGAAAAACAAAATGTAGCAATTATAATTAACACTTCCACCACAGAAATGATATATAGAGCATTAAAATGAAAGTTAGCACTCACGAGGGGGAGAAGCCGCGCGTGCTGGCTCCGTCGAAATGTTTAGCACTATTCGGTAGCAATCGGCAATAGACGATAGTTGCAGTTGCAGACTTGCAGAGTCGAGATGGAGGATGGAACGAAAGAGATTATTTTTATTTATTTTTGGGCTAAAGTGTTTACATCAGAAGTTGGGCCTCTTTTTTGTTTAGTCCAATTCCCAAATGAATGAATTATTTCTCCTAAAACAACAACAAATGGTCCAAATGACCAAATCGATTCCATTTTGAAACTGAGAGCCTAAAACCGTAAAGGCTAAACTCTTTTCCTCCCTTCTCCAGTCCAGACTCCATTCTATAATTGACATTCGAAAATCGAATAAGAGGCAGTAGCCAGCACCTGCAGCTATCGACACCACGAGAAAGAGGAGTCGGAGCCATCAACGACGTGTTCTGTCGACTGCTGTCTGTCATTTCTGCCATCTAGTCTCAGATTTCGGAATCTTTGAGCTCATGCTGGTGACTGGTTAGCGCAATTCTCTTACTCTTTCTCTCTTTGTTTTGTTTTTATTTTATTTTGTTGACTACTTGACTTGTAATGAATGTTATGATTATTGATTTGGGAATTTATGTCTATGAAATTATGTTTACGAATTATTAATTATGATAAGTAATTTATGTTTTATGATTACTGATTTGAAAATTTATGTTTACGAAATTAAGATAAGTGAGAAAATTTAATTGAGAAAATGTTAGGCTCAATTCAACCTGTGTGTACTCATTACTTAGTACTCTTTTTTTAATCAATTCTAATTGAAAAATAAATTGGGACATTTTACAGATTATAGAAAGATTTTTTCAACTGAAACGAAAGTCTATACCTAGTTCTTCTAGTTCTAGTTGTGCCTCTTGTCCCATCACTGATTCTAGTCGAGCATAAGAGTTATTAAATAACAGAAAAAAGTCCTGAGCTCAATTCAATGTGGATGATCTTGTATTTGATCAGGGAAAGGTCACCTATCCAATCATATGCTCCTAATATTAGAGATGATGTTAGGATAACATACTTAGAGAAAGGTCCTGTCAACCATATAGACATGACTTTCCAAGAAGATCGAGGGGGAATGATAATAGGTGTTTTTGAAAAGAATAGTTCTTTGAATTTTATTGGTTGGAGTACAATATAGAAAATGATGCAGCGTATTGTTTGCATTGCTACTTGTTCAAATCCGATAGAGGGGGTCAAGGGGTGGACATATATTCATTAAAATCGGCTTTAGGGATTGGAAGCACAAAAAGACATTGAAATATCACGTCGGTCTCTTTGATAGTGCTCATAATCAGGTTTTTACGTAGTGTACCAACTTGATGAGTCAAAAGTAGAGCATCTCCTATGTTATTTCTAGCCAAAGTAGTAGTCAATAAAAAAGTTATAGGACGAGGTTGATGCGGTGCTAGATTGTACTAGACTCCTTTTGATGCAAGGATTGTCATTTCGTGGTCATGATGAATCGAAAGAGTCTCTTAATAGAGAAAATTTAATTGAGAGCCCGTTTGAGCCACATTATTTGTAGAATGAGAATGAAAAATAGAGCCGTTATGGGCCCCACACAAGAGATAGAAATTCAAAAATGGTGGCTTGATGTGATGGATAACGATCATATTTTTCATTTTAATGAGGTAAAAATGGGGCTCAAACATGGCCTGAGCTACTAAACTGGTATGTAGCTCATTGCAAGGAGTTATAGAAATAGTATTTAGTAATGCTCCTGGAAATGACCAAATGACTTCACCAAACATCCAAAAAGATTTGGTTAATTGTTGTGTTGTAGAGACGACCAAATGTCACTGATACTTGTGCTCAATCACTGAAGGCCATTGATGCAATATTTTCTACATATGGGTTAAGCATATATAGCCTGAGAGGTCAAGGTTCTGATGGAATAAGTAATATGTCAGGTGAGTTTAATGGCTTGAAAGCTTTAATTCTAAGAGAGAACCCATATGCTATGTATGTTCATTGCTTTGCTCACTAGCTTCAGTTGGCAGTTGTTTTTATGGCACGTAGGAATTGTATGCTTGGTGATTTTTTCAACATTCTTGCCGTTATTCTGAATTTGGTTGGTATATCATGTAAGTGGGCAAATGCTCTTTGAGCAAGTTATCATTATAATAATCTGGAGAAGCTTAATATTGGGGAACTTTCTGGTGGAAGGAGTCAGTTTCAAGAAATGAGTTTGGCACGCTTAGGTGATCCTAGATGGGGCTCACATCTACTGACAATTATCATTTTATTAATATGTTTAATGCTATTATAGACGTTCTTAAGAAAATATCAAAAAATGGCATAAATTCAGATAAAAAATCAATGGCTGTAAGACAAATGGACACTATGTAAGATTTTGAGTTTGTATTCAGTCTCCACTTGATGTTTGAAATTCTTGCAAATATAGACAATCTTTCACAAGCCTTACTGAAAAAGTATCAGGATATTCAAAATACTATGAGGTTATTGAATTTGTATAAGTATGCATTGCAGAACCTGAGAGACAATGGTTGGGATACATTGTTGAGTAGGGTGATTGAGTTTTACGTTGATAGACATATTTTATTGCCCAATATGGAGGATATTGTAATAGTAAAAAGTTAACCTAGGCATGCAGTTCAGTAGGTGACTTATTATCCTCTCTTTTAGGGTGATTTGTATTGTCATGTGATAGACTCAATCTTGCAAAAGTTGAATGATCGTTTTCCAGAAACAATTACTGAGTTCTTTACTTGCATTTCGTGTTTAAGTCCAAAAGATTCATTTGCAGCTTTTGATAAGGCTAAATTGATATGTCTTGCTCAATTATATCATTTGGACTTCAATAATGAAGAACTTTTATTATTTAGACCTCAACTTGACAAGTTTTTTATACTTGTGAGAATGGATGAAGCTTTCTTTAATCTCGATACCATATCTTGTATAACTTAGAAGTTGATTGAAACTAGATTTTTAATATTTTGGATTGTATTGAATTATATTTTTATATGTTTATAATTTTTACGTTTTAGTTCACTTACGTATATATTGAATAAGTTTTAATATTATTTAATCAGATTTTAATAAACGATTGTTCTATTACGATCATTGATTGTCGACGATCAATGATCAACCTTCATCCTAGCTAAATTTTGAAAATTCAGATTTCCAAAAACGAGTACACTGGAAAATTCAAATTTTTATAGTTGCCTTTTTAGGAACTTCCACACCATTTGGGTTGATATGTGTCACCTAACACAATAGTATCACAGGTCAATGGTTTTCTGACAATATATATCTGTGTTTCATAGGTCAGGATATCCTACATGCTGAGTTAGTAATAGAAAAAAGCTGAATTGATTAATTTTCTAAAAAATTAATATATCAAAAAGGACGAGAGTTACGTACTTTAATAGTACGATTCAGCCTTCTTTCACTTAATAGAACTCGAAATTCTTATAAGCATAAGAATATATATTTATGAAATCTGATGCCCCTAGATCCACTTTTTGGAATTAAAAAGAAAAAAAGTTGAGTTCTTTGAATCTCTAGCTGATGTTACAACTATTTGAACTAGTTCAAAGGTTTGATTGATCCTTGGGATTGAATACAACAAGCTATTCATGACACTTGTTTCGAGAGGGTTATGAAGGACTATGTGGTGGCAAGAACATGTAACTGACCAAAGCAAAACCTCTACTTATATCACTTATTCTCTTTCAATTAACAAAATGAGGCGACACGGAGATCTCATGTCCAATCTTGCCAACCAGTATGANTCTACTTATATCACTTATTCTCTTTCAATTAACAAAATGAGGCGACACGGAGATCTCATGTCCAATCTTGCCAACCAGTATGAGACATCGAAAAAGTGTTTTTAAGACCAAATAAACATGTTTTTCGTTTATTTCCCTGTTTATTTTGTGAATGGCTGAGGTACAGATATAAAAACAGAGAATAGGTTTATATTAGCTGATGAAACTTACCACCGAAACTATTTCCTTGATCAATAGCCATAAAAAAAACAAAAAACAAAAAATGTAGACATGGCTTTATATTAAAATCAAAGCACGACTTCATGAACCTAATACATAGTAATGCAAACCAAGCCTAAGAAATATCTCTTCATATATACTTGCAGCCAGTACTCTGTGACTAAATTGGGATATTGATGATGTAAGCCTTCAGAATCTACAGCAAAGAAGACCTGATCTCCAACTCCTGCGCCTTCGAAAATGTCTGCTGTCGGCTTTTGCCATTCTTATGGGACTGCTATTCCATTCAGATTGTAATCTGCAAAGGCGAGAAAAAACCGATCAGCGAATAGCTAAAAATTCCAACATACGAAGAATCAATATCTTAGACGAAAATAAAGTTTACACTGGGAAGGCAAAGGATCGAGCGCTGGCTGCACTGGTATCAGATCGAAGAGAAAGGCTCCCAGAATGTGATATTGGCCCAGAGAAAGTGATAAGACCTGCATTGGAGAAGCTTGACTCTCCCTCATCACATTGGACTTGGTTTATGACTGGAACTCTGTCACATTTCCCATCCTCATCCTTAAAAGCATCATGTGTCTGAATCGCTTCGTCGTGAACATTTTGAGCATTTTTGTCCTTGATGCTAGCTAACTGGACTTGGCCATCTGGAGAAGTAGAGTTCGTGTCGTGGAGGTGGATGGAATGTCCATGAACATTTCCATTGCTTACGAACTTGTTGCCGGTGCACTGATCTGTGCTAGCTTCCAAATGTTTGACGGAATTCATAATCTCAAGATGACATTGGTCATCTGACTTGATGGATTGTGCATCGACATTTTCAGCACATCCATCCGTACTGCCAGCTGCCCTGGGTTTGGGTGAGTTGAAGTTAAAAGTAATACTTCCGCAATCCACTTTACTATTGTATAATAAGTTGCCAGCTTGGACATTCTTATTTGGTTCTGTATTTGTAGACAATGCAGCGTGGCTTCCTGAATTTGCATCTTCAGATGGGATCTGTGAAGCAAACAATTATAATTGCAGTAACTTCAATGACAAAAAGGCATCTCCAGCATGTCTACGCAGTAGTTTTAAGTGTAAGTTTTTATGTCCTAGCTTATAGGCATAAACATGCACTTATAAAATTCTGCAAGCAAACGATACACTTAATTATTTTTGAACGGCTTCTGAACCATATCATTTATCATGCGGCAAACACACGTTTTAAGAAGTTAATCAATAAAAATATGGAACACGAACCTGATCAGGTGTGTGTGTAATTTCATTTCCATCACCATTTAAGGAATTGAGAAAGGATCTAAGGAAACTCCGAGTACCAAATTTCTGCATAGGAAGTTTGCTATCTACAAAAGATTCCGCTTCTGGAACATCTCTCTCAATCTTAGCAAATGCACCATCATTTGGTTCAGAAACGTTCATCGATTCCTCTACATCATATTCCCGAACAGTATCCTTGTCCAAAGAAATTTCTGAGGCAGATTTTGGCACAATTGGTAAATGTGATTTGTCATAGCTAATTTTGGTTCCATAATGATTAATGGCATCGTCTTTGGTATTCTCCAAAGTCAGAGATTTTAAATTGTCTGGAATGAGCATTTCCATATCAATGCCTTCTTTTGCTGTTTTACAATCATCCTTAATGCTTTTGGTCAAAACTT